>NW_006408545.1:527333-540193 GCF_000296735.1 Chrysochloris asiatica
AACAACAACAACGTAAGATGATTGAAAATACCATGCCTTGGGTCAGGCACACCACCTTAGTCCTCAAAGTGACATCTTTGCTCTTGAACACTTTAAAGAGGTCTTTGGTAGCAGATTTGCCTAATGTGGTATATCATTTGTTTCTTGACTGTTAATTCCATAAGTGTTGATTGTGGATCCAAACAAAATAATGTCTTTGACCACTTTAATTTTTTCTCTTTTTGTCATGATATTATTTATTGGTCCAGTTGTGAGGATATTTGTTTCCTTGGCATTGAAGTGCCATCCATAAAGGCTGTAGACTATGATCTTCTCAGTAAGTATTTCAAATCTTCTTTGCTTCCAGAAAGCAAGGTTGTGCCATCTGCATATCTCCGGCTGTTAATGAGTCTTCTTCCAATCCTAATGCTATGTTCTTCTTATTAGTTATAAATGCCTTTGATTATTTGGAAATGTAAAACAAGCCATTATTACCTACAATCTGCATTTGATAAGCTTATAATTCCTTTAGATTTGTTGGGTATAATAATCAAAATATTAAGTATCATAGAATACTCTCACATGCTTTTCTTTACTTTTTCTTTTTATAGATGAGAATTATATGCCTAAGAGTCTGAGTGACTTATCCAATATCATACTGTTTTGATTTTTGTTTGTTTCTTTATATCTCCCTTTACAGTCAGACTAATATTAACATTCATGTTTTAAATTGTGATACACTGAGAAACAACTCCAAAATATTGATGGATTACTGAATTATTTAATATGTAGTGAATTATTTAATATGACTTCAAATCATAGCCTTTGTAACTCCCACCAAACATTTTTCCTGGTGGGTCATATAAGCAAAGGTTTGAAAAAATGCTGAAAGGATTGTATGATTCAGTTTTTAAGTAGTTTTTAACAACATTAATTATGATAGTAAAAACTTGAAACTCTAATGTGGGTATAGGTGAGCTATCTCAGAAACAGGAACTGAACTCTTAAAACTAACAAGAGTCAAGAGTGGAGCACATCCTTTGGAGCCTAAGATGCCAGCACATTGAACCTCCTTGAACCAGACACAGAAACCTAAGACCCCCAAGGAGTGACAGGACCCACAGAATGAGATGGGCTGGTAGGCTTCCTAACTCATGGTGAAAGTAAAGATGAATGACTTTGGACAGGAGGCTTGCTTGCAGAGTTGGGAGCCTCCAGGCACTTAACTAGAGGAGCTAGGTTTGCTGACCCATGGAGTTTTGTAATGAAATGGTGAAGGCTGTGAGCATTTATCAGCATTCCTAAAGAGATTTGTAATGTTCTTGAGCAGAAAGAGGCTTGCCAGTAGGCAAGTCTGAAGGGAAGCTGTCCTGACTAGAAGAACTGTGTTCTGAATATTTCTGGCTGTGAATTGTGAATACACCAACAATACCTGTTAATACCTGCCATAACTGTGAATACAGTGTCTGAGTTCTGTGTGGCCAATACTATTGAATCCAGATGAGAAATTGAGTGTGCACTCAGAGAGATTGCAGGTGCTCTTTGTGTTTGCAGATATTGTAATAGGGGAGTTAGGAATTTCCCAAAAAGAAACAGGCTTTATTTTGAGCTCGCAGCCTGTGTATAGAGTATGGGGGCTTACATGGAAACCTGAGCTCCACCCAGGACTACTAAGAGAACAAGTGATTTACACTTGAAGAAAAAACCAATAGTAAGAGAAATGATTGGCATTTCAAATTCTGTTGGATGCATTGAGGCAGAAAAAGTCTGTGCCCATAAGAGAAGCCCCCATTCTAAGACTAAAAGGTAAAGATATCCAGTGAGCCGACAGCCTGGTATGTTTTCTGGTGACCACCTTAGTCTATTTGATGAGTGGAAGTTGGGGAGAAAGCAACAATGAAGATACAGTTCAGAGACTAGAGGAAGGGCTGACCAGTGTAGAGATTAAGGCTGAGTAGAAAGAGAAGGGACCATCTTGTCTGAAAAGCAAGGAGGTGTGAAGACTCCCAAACTTGTATCTGGTAGATGACTAGAGCTGAATTGACCAGAATCCATTCAAATGAAGGGAGATGTTTGATACTGTGAGCTGGTGTAAATTGCTTCTATTTTGATGGCTTGCTCTGGACTGGATTTTGTTTATAAATGCAGATGCTAAAAGTTCCAACTGAAACAGAAGATTCTTCACATCAAAGAACATGTTTTTCTCTTCAGAGTCCTGGGTTGATATTGCTGTTGTTACTAGGTCCTGTTGAGTAATTTCCAACTTATAGTTAACCTATGCAAAGCAAAACAAAATGCTTCCCTATCCTGCACCATACTCACAATTCTTATGTTTGAGGCTATGGTTGCTGCTACTGTGTCAAATCCATCTCATAGGATCTTCCTCTGTTTCACTAGGCCACCACTTTACCAAGCATGATGTCCTTCTGCAGGGACTGGTCCTTTCTGACAACATATACAAAACAAAAGAGATAAAGTCTTGACATCCTCACTTTGAAGGCACATTCTGGCTATACTTCTTCCAAGATAAATTTGTTTGTTCTTCTGGCAGTCTGAGGCACTTTCAATATTCTTTGCTGGCACCATAATTCAAATGCATTGATTCTTCTACAGTTTTCCTTATTCATTGTTCAACTTACATGCACCTGAAGTGGTTGAAAATATCCTACTTTGGGTCAGACACACCATCATCCTCTAACTGATGTCTTTGTTTCTTAACACTTTAAAGTGGTCTTGTGCAAAATATTTGCCTAATGCAATATGTCATTTGATTTCTTGACTGCTGTTTCCATAACTATTGATTATGGATCCAAGCAAAATAAATTCTTTGACAATTCATTGTTTCTCTGTTTGTTGTTGTTAAGTGCCATCAAGTCGGTTCCGACGCATAGTGACCCTGCATAGGGTTTCCAAGGAGTGACTGGTGAACTTTGCAGTGTGGAGCATTAACCCACTGTGCCACACCAGGACTCTTTCTCTGTTTCTGTTTATCATGATGTTATTTGTTGGTTTAGTTCTGAAGATTTTAATTTTCTTTATATTGAATCCTTCATGTCCTCTTCAATTTTAGCAAGCAAGGTTGTAATATTGCATAGTGTAGGTTGTTAACAAGTTGCAGGTTGATCATTTTCATCCAATCCTGATACCATGTTCTTATTCATATAATTCAGCTTCTCTAATCATTTGCTCAGCCTACAGATTAAATAAGTATGGTAAAAGGACACAACCCTAACATATGCCTTTCCTGATTTTGAACCATTCAATATCCCCTTGTTTGTTCCAAATGACTGTCTCTTGGTTTATATTCAGGTTCCTCATGAGCTCAATGAAGTGTTCTGGAATACCCATTCTTCATAATGTTAGCTGTAGTTTGTTTTGATCTACATAGTTGAATGCCTTTGTATAGTCAAAAAATCAGAAGTAAACATCTTTCTGGTATTCTCTACTTTCAACCAAGATCTGGGTTGATAGGAATGGGTGATTTAAAAACTGTGTATATGAAATGGGAAGAGACAAAGCCACGATGTGACAGGTTTACAAGATTTCATAGGTGTCCTTTCAGTTAAATTGATTGGAATAGGGAAAGTTCATCCTTCAAGTAAGAAAGCACACATGGCTAGAAGAATTAGGGATGGCCTGCATAGCAACATATTATTTAATATAGCTCTTCAGCCCACTGTGTTTGTAACTCCTACCAAACAACTTTTTTCCTAATGAGTCTGGATTAGAGAATGTGGAGGAAGTTGTTGAAAGGATCATATGATTCCGTTTAAGTGATTGTTAACAGTGTTAATTGTGGTTGTAAAAACTTGGAACTCTAATGTGGGTATAAAATGAGCTATCTAAGAAGCAGGAGGAGGAATTTCACAACAAACAAGGAAGAGTCAGAGTGCAGGCCCTTTGAACCCTGAGAGCCCTGTACACTGAGACCTCTCAATCCAGGGACAGAGAACTATGACACCAGAGGAGTGGCAGAGGAGTAACAACAGAACCAAGAATTAAAACACAAGGCAGAGTGGTGGACTTCCTAGACCATGGAGCAAGTAAAGATGAGTGACTTTGTGGAGGAGGCTTGATTGCAGAATGGGGTGCTTTGAGGCACTTAATTGGAGGATCTAGGTTTGCTGGACCACAGCATTTTAGCCACGTGCCTGTAGTGGTGTATCCTGTGAGCATTTATCAGCATCCCTAAAAGAACTTTGTAATAATATTGCCCAGGCAGAGAGAGGCCTGCCTGTAGTCAAGTATGAGGAGAAGCTGTCCTTAATGGAAGAACTGTGCCCTGAACATTTCTGACCCTGTTAACTTTCCTTATCCAACCCATAACTGTGAGTACATTGTCTGAGTTCTGTGTGACTATTGCAATAAATTTCCAAACTCAGCTTAGTAGAGTGCTTTGGTACAGATGTGATGTCCCCTATTTTACAATTACAATGAATATTTATTTCTTACCCACTCTGTTTGTCAGGGTCCCTATGTAGTGCAAATGAACCAGGCTATTAACTGACAGGTTGAAGTTTCACATCTACTGAGGGCTGACTCAAAAGAAAGTCTTGACAATCTACTTCTGAGAAATCAGCTACTAAAAACCCTAAGGAGGACAGTTCTCCTCTGACACACAAGGGTGTCATGAGTTGGCATCTACTCAACAGAAACACATTTTACATATAGGCAACAGTGTGTTGGCTGGTTTTGGTCCATGTATCTGCTACTTATAAGATGCAGATTGAAGAAATCTATGTGCTGTTTTTATGATAGTGAGAAAGGAAAAGATTTAAAAAACTATACAATATCTCTTAAAACTTTTTCTTATACATAGCATATGTCGATCACTTCTCATATTGTATTGTCCAAAGTAATTCACACAGTGAAACCTGACTTTGATGTAAAAACTATGATCTTATATGAAGTTTAATAAAAAAAGTGAGAACAAACACATGTTGATCACAATAAATGCCCTACTGCCAAGCCTGCACTCTCTCAGCAACATTGGCCTTTCCAATGGATAAAGCAGTGGGCCTGAAGGATAACTGGCTACCATATCAAATCCACCACACCACTCTTCTGTCAGTATATTGTAGTATGGTGGCTTTTGTGTTGCTGTGATGCTAGAAACTAGACAAGTAGTATTTAAAATACCAGCACAGTCACCCATGGTTGATAGTTTCCAGCAGAACTTCCAAACTAGGAAGATAGGAAAGGTGAACTAATTCAGAAATATTATCCACTGAAAATAATATGAATATTATTTTGTCTAATATTTGTTTGAATATTCTCTAATATAGTGCTTGAAGACTAACCCCTCAGATTGAAGGCATTCAAAATCTGACTTGGGAAATGCTGCTTCCTCAAAGTAATATCTACTTAATAACATAATGATATGGATGGTGCAAAGCATTTAGGACTGTCGTTTGCTGATGGGGCATGATTCCAAATCAGAATAAACAGTTACAAACATCCATTAATAACTAGATGTAGTACGTACAATATATGAATCCAGGAAAGTTGGAAGCAGTCATAAAATATCCTAAGCATTAGTTAACTAAAATGGACTGGTATTGGACATTTCAAGCCAGACAGTCATATGGTTTATTATGCCAGGAATGACAAATTGGAAAGATATGTCATGACATTAATTGTCAAAATTTTCAAGATATATTTGAAGTAAAATGTCATCAATCATAGAATATTATAAATATTCATACAAGGAAAACCAGTAAAATACCACTATTATTCAAATTTATGCACCAATTATTAAAGCTAGTGATGATGAAATTTAAGATTTCTATCAAATTCTACAGTCTGAAATTGATCAAACATGCAATTGCATATAGATAATTCCTAGCAATTGGAATGCAAAGGTTGGAAACAAAGAGGAAGGATTAGTAGTTGGAAAACATGGCCTTGGTGGTAGAAACAATGCTGGATATCACATGATAGAATGTTGCTAATACCTTTTTTAAACAACATAAAAGACAACTGCACACATGGGCCTCACCAGGTAGAATACACAGAAATCAAATTGACTACATCTGTCAAAAGAGATGGTGGAAAAGCTCTATATCATCAGCCAAAATGAGGCCAAGGGCAAACTGTGGAACAGACTATTAATTGCTCACATGCAAACTCAGACTGAAGCTAAAGAAAATGAAAACAAATACACTGTAGCCAAAATATTACTTTGAATATATTCAACCTAAACTCAGAGATCATCTGAAGAACAGATTTGATATATTAGGCACTAAAGACTGAAGATCAGAAGAGTTGTGGGATGACATCGAGACTATCATACAGTAAGAAAGCAAAAGGTCATTGAGATGACAAGAGAGAAGGAAAAGACCAAAATGGATGTCAGAAGAGACTCTGAAACTTGCTCTCCAGCATATAGATGCTAAAGCAAATGGAAGAAGCGAGGAAGTACAAGAGCTGAACAGAAAATTTCAAAGGTTATCTAGAGACGATATAGTCAAATATTATAGCAAAATATGCAATGATCTGGAGTTAGAAAACCAAAAGGGAAGAACACACTCAGCATTTCTCAAGCTGAGGGAATTAAAGAAAAAATTCAAACCTTGACTTGTAGTATTGAAGGATTCTATGGGCAAAATACTGAATGATGAAGAAAGTATCAAAAGAAGGTGAAAAGAATACACAGAGTCACTGTGCCAAAATGAAATGGTCAATGTTCAATCACTTCAAGAGATAGTATATGATCTAGAGCTGATGATACTAAAGGAAGAAGTCCAGGATGTGTTGAAGGCATTGACAATGATTAAGGCACCAGGAATTGATGGAATCCAAATTGAAATCTTTCAACAAAGTGATTCAACACTGGAGGCACTCATTCATCTGTGTCAAGTAATATGGAAGACAACTATCTGGCCAACTGATTGGAAGTGACCCAATGAAATGCAGAAATCTTTGGACAATATCATTGATATCCCACGTGAGTAAATTTTATTAAAGGTAATACAGAAATAGCTACAACTATATCTTGACAGAGAACTTCCCAGAGGTTCAAGCCAGTTTCTGTAGAGGACATGGAATGAGGGATATCATTGATGATGTCAGGTGAATCTTGGCTGAAAGCAGAGAATACCAGACAAATGTTTACCTGTGTTTTATTGACTATGCAAAGACTTTTGATTGTATGGATCATGACAAGCTATGGACAACATTGTGAAGAATGAGTATTCCAGAACACTTAATTGTGCTCATGAGGAAACTGTACATAGACTAAAAAGCAGTTGTTCTAACGGAACAAGGAAACAATGAAAGGTTTAAAATTAGGAAAGGTGTGCACCAAGGTTGTATTCTTTCACCATACTTATTCAGTCTGCATGCTGAACAAATAATTCTAGCAACTGAATAATATGAAGAAAAATCTGGCATCAGGATTGGAGAAAGACTTATTAACAATCCATGATATGCAGATGATACAACATTGCTTGCCGAAAGGGAAGAGGGCTTAAAATACATACTGATGAATATCGAAGACCACAGCCTTTAGCATGGGTCACACCTCAATGTAAAGTCAACAAAAATCCTCACCACTGGACCAATAGAAAGCATTCTTATCAACAGAGAAAAGATCGAAGTTGTCAAGGACTTCATGTTTCTTGGATCAACTATCAACACTCATGCAAGCAGCAGTCAAGAAATCAAATGACATATTGCACTGGGCAAATCTGCCACACCAGACCTCTTTAACGTATTGAAGTGCAAAGACGTCAGTTTGAGGACTAAGGTGCGCCTGACCAAAGCCATTGTATTTTCAGTAACCTCATATGTATGTGAAAGTTGGATGGTGAATAAGGAAGACTGTAAAAGAATTGATGCATTTGAGTTATAGTGTTTGAGGAGAATATTGAAAGTGCCATGGACTGCCAAAAGAACCAACAGATCTGTGTTGGAAGAAGTGCCGCCAGAGTGCTCCTTGGAAGCCAGGAAGGCCAGTCTTTGGCTCTCATATTTCAGATATATTGTCAGGAGGGATCAGTCACAGGAGAAGGATATCATGTTTGGTAAGGTGGAGGGCCGGATAAAAAGAGAAAGACCCCCAATGAGATGGATTGGCACAGTGGCAGCATCAATGAGCTCAAACTTAACCATGATTGTGAGGTTGGCCCAGAAACCGGCAGTGTTTTGTTCTATTGTGCATAAGGTCACTATGAGTCAGTTCCAATTCAATAGCACCTAACAGCAACAACTATACCAAAAATAATTGGTCGGCTTTCAACCACTTAACAAGGTAACATATGGTCAATAATTGATAGTATTGAAGGCATTGGTGAAAAACAAAGCTCCAGGAATAGATGGAATACCAATTGAAATTGTTCTTAATTCAAGAGATGGAACTGATCTAAGCATAATTTCATGTTACTTGTCAGTGACAGGTTCATAATGGTCTAATTTTGGCCATTCAGATGTGAGGAGAAGACGGTTAGATCACTCTGGAAAAGATTGATCTTAGCTCTAAGAAGAGAGCAATAAGAAACTATTTTATGCCCCTGAGGATGTGAACTTGATGTATGGTACCCCAGTTGCTCTTTATAACCATTTTGAGATCATGAGTCAAGCCAGCCTAAGAGTAAATAATGCTAAATGAAAAGATAGTTCTGAGGAGAAAAGTTGCTAGAATGCTGAATGAACAAATCCCACCAGAAGACCTGTAGACTTAAAATTGTGTGAGTAAAATCTCTATTGCTTCAGCCAGTCTTCTGACCAAAAGCAACCAAACTGATCAAGGAATAGTCTTATCTCCCATATACCATACCAGGAAGCAAACCCATTAGGGTAGTGTTGCTTCTCCAAGGGGTACGAAGCAAATACCTTCCTTTCTTCTTGAGTTCTACAATGAAAAATGATGTATTTTTATTATATTTGCAGTACAGTGAATTTACTTGATATGGCTCTTCTATCCAATCTTTGTAACTCTCACCAATGACTGGTGGGAACATGTAAACAGAGGGTGTGGAATGTGGGGATTGGTTAGTTTTGCCATCCCACTGGGTTTTAAAGGAGTCATCTCAGAAGCAGGAATAAATGATCCCAGGGCCATCAAGAAAGAAGAGTCACGAGTGGAATATGCGGTCCCTGCATAGAAAAGTTGTAGCAGCAGAGACAATGCAGAGACACAGAGCAGCAGGCTTCTCAGCCCATAGACCAAGGTATAGACTCAGAGTCACATGCTGAGAGGCCAAGATAGATAGAGATGTGCCTGTAGTATGACTGAAAGAGACGCTCCTGGCCAGTGAACTACTCTATCCTGAATTACAGATCCTGAATTGCATTCTGTTAACTTTCCTAATCATCCCCCATAAGTGTGAATATTGTCTGCGAGTTCTGTGTGGTCAATGCAATAGGTTATTGAACCCAACAGAGAAACAGAGTGCCATGGGAAGGGTGGTGGGTGTCAGAATAGGATGAAAGAAGATTGGACAATGGAAACATTCTGATCTTTGTCTCAAAAGAATCAGCCTTGAACTGATGTAGTGTTTGAGTCTCCTCTCCCCTCGTGAGGCCAGAGGTCAGATACAGCCAAGTCCCTTTTTGCAACATTAAAATATCTTATATATTAGTATACTTAACAACAAAGTAAAGGACAGCTATTATGCTTTCTTTTCTTGAATAAGATTTTTAAGAAAATGATGATTTACATTCCACTAGAAGAGACGTAAGAAAGATCAAGTCATTCCTTAAAGAATGCACAAGATTTCATTTTCAGTATATTATTCATTGTATATTGTTTTAATAGGAACTCTGACAGTGTAGTGGATTATGAACCGGTCTGCTAACCTCAAGGTCAGCAGTTCAAATCTACCGGTCACTCCAAAGGAGAAAAAATGAGGCTTTCTGCTTCTGTAAAGATTTTCAGCCTCTGAAACGTTAAACAGGGTCACTATGAGTTAAAATGGGCTTAATGGCACACAAGCAACTAATCAATCGTTTTAGCAGTGAACATTTTCCCAAAATCAAGAAAATAAATATCCAGATGAGCCAAGAATTTGTTTATATTAACAGAAACCTGAGCTATTCTTATCAGCACTATTCATGTGATAGTAAAATAAATTGGGTGGTATTAAAATGATTATATGAGTCTGTATGCCCATTATTTTAACTGATATGTTCTCCTCTACACATACAAATAAGCCAAAACAGTAAGACAACTCTACTTCTACAAAGTATTAGTTACAATAAATGCTATTCCTGACCCTTATTTGCATCTCTCCTACACTGTATTTATGCCAAGAGTTAATTGCAGTAAATTCCTGATGTAAATTTAGTCTGACATTCTGACCTCCTCCTCTCCAACCAACATCAGTTTCTTGTCCCTAACTTGCAGTTTTTAAATTGTATGCAGGAAAGTATTTCAGGGGTGCAGAGCTGAGGGAAAATGGAAATAGAGTGAAATTCGAGTCCTGAAAAGTTGCAAACTTTCATTGATGTTCTAAGCAAGCAAAACCAGACTCCAATATCAGGGACTTGTCAAAATGTAGCATCTATTCTAAAGAAAAGAAATACATTTGGAAAGTCATGAACAAAGATTTTCAAAGTTTTGGGGCAGGGGATATAGACGTCAGAAACATTCCCCAAACAGTAACATTATGAAACTCAGGATATGAAGAATAATTATAAGGTTGAATTTCTGCAACACTTAACAACAAATAGTAATATTTAAAAAGAAAAAAAACTTGCAAACCTTTAGAGGTTATGTTTGGCACCTTAAAGACACCAACATATTGTGTGCTGATAAGGGCTGCAAAGGAAGTTGTTACTGGAAGGCCTGGGCCTCAGGGTCTCCCTAAGAGCAGATAATGACAGTAGAGAGCACAGAGAAATACAGAAACTGAAAGGAGAGGATGTGGTGTGGAGAATGGCTGGCTATGAAATGTGCTACAAATATATGCTGACAAATTGTTCAAAGAGAATGTGGAGGTTGTGCTACTAAATGATTTCGTCTTTAATCCAGGAATCCCAGGAACACAGAGTTGAAAAGGAAAAAAAGAGAAATGACGAAGAATATTGCATATACAAGATAATTAAGAAGAGACCCCACGTAAGAAGTTGGAGGATCAGGGTTACCCAGATTCCTGTGTCTCCCTTTTCTTACATGCCACTCTGAAAAAGGAGAGAATTGTTTAGCCTAGACATGGTAAGTAAAATGTCATATTTGGCATTATCTTGGGAGATTTCTTCCTGTGAAATTTCAAGTCATAGGTTAATGATTTCACACTGTTGGGAGAAAGCAATCAGTATACTGTTAAAAATAAAACCAAGATTTTCAATTTCTAACATACCTCTTTCCTTTCCATATAATGGACCACTGTAGTCCTTGGGTGACAATAATAACATGAGTCATAATTTTACTATTCATCAAACTAGAGACTTGCTTACGCTTGTAGGTGTGGGACTGGGGCTATAATCACCTTATGGGCACTATTAACTCTTTGGATTCTTTCCAAGTGAGGCACATGGGAAACGTGAGATTGGATTAATGCAATTTCAGCTCGCCTACTGAAAGAACTACATTCCTAGTGCAGTTGAAGACGGGCCCTAGAACATACCCGTGCATCTGAGACCTTTGTGGCTGGCAGAGTAGAAAATTAATATGACTTTTAAGTCGTACAAGTATAACCATAAATAATTAAGAAATTTAATTTGAAGCTTTAGTTCTTCCCTAAAAGTACAATAGTAGGAGGAAGAGTTACGTTGTCCAAATTTGAAGTAGATTTATTTGGCTTTGTTTTGTTTACACTAATTTCCTTTTATCATTTAGGCTTATTGCTAATCTCAGATGAATTGTTTTGGACAGCATGACCTGATCAAATAGATGAAATCAAGTAAGTGGTGAATTCTTCAGCATAGGGCAGGGTTTCTCATCTTTAACATGATGATATTTTGGCATTGATGATATTTTGGGTGGCTAATTCTTTAGGTAGGGAACATCTTGTGCACTATAGGGTGCTTTGACATATCTTTGACTTTATCACAAAATACCAGTAGCATCTCCCCTCACCAGTTGTTACAACTCCATATGCCACATTGTTCTTCATATAATCCAATTTCTCCGATTATTTGCACTGCATATAGATTAAATAAGCATAGTAAAAGAATACAAGCCTTCTTAATTTTAAGCCATTCAGTGTCCCCTTGGTCTATGTACAGATTCCTCATGAGTACAGTTGTTCCATAATACTCATTCTGCATAATGTTGTCCATAGCTTGTCATGATCTATACAATCAAAAGCCTTTGCACAGTCAATAAAGTGCAGGTAAAGTATGAGGCAAAACTATTATCTTTCTGGTATTCTCTGCTTTCAGCAAAGATCCATCTGACATCAGCAACAATATCCCTCGTTCTACATTCCTGTCTGAATCCAGCCTGAACCTCTGGTAAATCTCCCTGTTAATGTACTACTTCAGGCATTGTTTAATTATCTTTGATAAAAATCTGTTTGCATGCAATAATAATGATATTGTCCTATGATTTCTGAATTCTGTTGGGTCACTTCTCTTTGGAATGGGCACAAATATGGATCTCTTCCAATCAGTTGGCCAGGTAGCTGTCTTCCAAATTTCTTGACAAAGATGAGTGAGTGTCTCCAGTGCTGCCCCAATTTGTTGAAAGATTTCAATTTGTATTCCATCAATTACCAGAGCTTTGTTCTTTGCCAATGCTTTCAGCTAGATTTCTTTTTTCAGTATCATTGGTTTTAATCATATGCTACCTTTTGAAATGGCTGAATATTTCTTTTGGATACAGTGACTGTGTATACTATGTTGTTGTTGTTGTTGTTGTCAGGTGCCATCGAGTCGGAACCGACTCATAGCGACCCCATGCACAGCAGAACGAAACAATGTTCGATCCTGGGCCAACC
>NW_006408545.1:552058-555397 GCF_000296735.1 Chrysochloris asiatica
AAATTCAAGCCTCGACTTTTGTTATTGAAGGATTCTCTGGGCAAATTATTGAATGATGCAGAAAACATCAAAAGAAGATGGAAGGAATACACAGAGAGACTGTAGCAAAAGGAAATGGTTGATGTTCAAATGTTTCAAAAGGTAGCATATGATCAAGAGCCAATGATACTGAAGGAAGAAGTCCAAGGTGCATTGAAGGAATTGGCAAAGAACTGATGGAATTGATTGGAAATGATGTAATTCATTGAATAAAAGTGAAATCTTTCAAGAAAGTGAGGCAGCACAGGAGACACTCACTCACTTATGCCAAGAATTTTGGAAGATAACTATCTGGCCAACTGATTGGAAAAGATCCGCATGTGTGCCTATTCCAAAGAGAGGTGATTAAATGGAATGCAGAAATCATTGGAGAATCTCTTCGATATCCCATGCGAGTAAAGTTTTACTAAAGGTAATATAGAAATGGCTACACGCATATATTGACAGAGAACTTCCAGAGGTTCAAGCCAGATTCTGAAGGGTCCATGGAACAAGGGATATTACTGGTGTCTAATGGATCTTGGCTGAAAGTAGAGAATACAAGAAAGATGTTTACCTGTGCTTTACTGACTATGCAAAGGCTTTTCATTGTGTGGATCATGACAAGCTATGGACAACATTGCAAAGTATGAGTATTTTCCAGAACACTTCATTGTGCTCATGAGGAATCTGTACCTGGACTAAGAGGCAGGTTTTTTTTAACAGAACATGGGAACAATGTATGATTTTAAATTAAGAAAGGTGTGTGAAAGGGTTGTATCCTTTCACCATACTTATTCAACCTGTATGCTGAGGAAATAATCCAAGAAGTTGGGTTCTATGAAGAAAAACATGGCATCAGAATTGGAGGAAGACTCATTAGCAACCTGCAATATGCAGATGATACAACCGTACTTGCTGGAAGTGAAGAGGAGTTAAAATACTTACTGATGAAGATCAGAGAGAGATCACAGCCTTCGTTATGAATTGCATCTCAATGTAAATAAAACAACAATCTTCACCACTGAACCAATAAACAACATTCTAACCAATGGAGCAAAGATTGCAGTTGTCACGGACTTCATTCTTCTTCGATCAACTATCAACACTCATGGAAGCAGCAGTAAAGAAATCTAATGACATATTGCATTAAGCAAATCTGCTGAACAAGTCCTTTTTAAAGTGGTGAAGAGCAAAGATGTCAACTTGAGGACTAATGTGCCCCTAACCTAAGACATGATATTTCCAATAGCCTCATATGCATGTGAAAACTGGACATTGAATAAGGAAGACTGTAGAAGAATTGATGCTTTTGAGTTATGTTGTTAGAGGAGAATATTGAAAGTGCCACCAGCTTCCAAAAGAACAAATAGATCTGTGCTGGAAGAAGTGCAGCCAGAGTGCTCCTTGGAGGCCAGGATGACCAAACTTCGTCTGTCATACTTGGGTCATATTGTCAGGAGGGACTAGTCACTGGAGAAGGATATCATGTTTGGTAAGGTAGAGGGTCAGAAAAAAAGAGGAAGACCCCCCCCCTGGCGAAATGGATTGGCAATATGTCAGCATAAATGGGCTCAAGTGTGGCAACAATAGTAAGGTTTGGCCCAGGACCAGCTAGTGTTTCGTTCTGTTGTGCATAGGGTCACTATGAGTCAGTACCGATTCAATGTCACCTAACAACAACAATAATATCAGGAGATATGAGTATGTGATCTCTCAAGTTTTGCTACTCAAAATGTGGTCAACAGCCCAGCAGCCTTGTCGTCAACTTGCTAAAAATGCAGTACCTTTGGCCCCATCAGAACTACTAAGTTAGTTTTAGTATTTTTATTGTAGCTCCCTAGATTATTCTTATGACACCTTATTAATTTTATATTCTTGCTTTAAAAAGTTGCCTTGAATTTTGTAACTTAAAGCAAGACAAAGTTAGGATGTTACTATTTTGTAGGTCTGAAGTCTGAAACAGTTTCTACTTGTCTTAAATCGAGGTGTAAACTGGTCTGTGTTCCTTGAGGGAAGCCCAAGGAGAAAATCTGGTTGCCTGCCTTTTCTATTTCTAGAACCATAGATAGGATAAGTTCTGGACTGGTAACCACAAGGTTGGTGGTTCAACCCAACAGTAGCTCCTTGGAAACCCTATACAAAGTCACTATGCATCAGAACTGATTGGATAGCACTTAACAACAGCAATTGAATCTTTCAAAGGAATCCTTGTTATACTGGACTGCTAACAGCAATGTCAGCAGTTCAAATTCAGCCGCTGCTCTGTGGGAGAAACATGAGAGTTTCTGCTCCCATAAAAAATGTACAGACTTGGAAATTTATATAGACTTGCTATGAGTTGGAATCAACTCAATGGAAGAGAGTTCAAGAGTCCTTGACTTATGATTTCCTTCCTCCATCTTCAAAGCCAGCATCATAGTATCCTTCTGATCATTCTTCATAGTCACGTCTCTCTCTAACCTTGAATTCAACAGGGAATGGATCTTTGCTTTTAGGGGAAAATGTTGATTAGAACGGAACCACTCAATGACAATTCAGAATAATATGATCATCTCAAAATCTTTAATTACATCTTAAAATCTTTTTGTCATGTTAAGCCTGGAGTCCTTGACTGGTACAAATGATTAAATGCTTGACTACTAGGTGAAAGGTTATCGAAGTATACCTGGAGACACCTCAGAATAGTGACCTAGTGGTCTAATTCCAAAAACCACTGAAAACCCTATGTGCAATACTGTGTTTATCACACTAAATTTTTGGAAGGTCTACTCCCACAGCATATTCATCTCTATGTTGTTGTTGTTATGTGCCATTGAGTCGGTTCCGACCCATAACGACCCTGTATAGGGTTTCCGTGGGTATAAATCTTTACGGGAGTAGAAAGCCTCATCTTTTTCCCGCGGTGCAGCTGGTAGTTTCGAACCGCTGACCTTAAGGTTCGCAGCCCGATTCGTAACCACTACGCTACCAGAGCTCCTTATTCATCTCTATAAGAGAAATAAAAAATGTATAACTACTTTATTTGTGTATTGGCTGCATTCTCCCTAGTATTAATTTCAATATATCTAAGCCCACCATAACTGCATTCTCATCATTGCTACTTCATTATGCAACTGTTGAAGGGCATGTGGCTGTATTTTTACAGCAAATTTATACAATCTTTATGCTGAGCAAATCAAAATATCTAAATTATGTGAAGAATAGTATGGTTTTAAGATTGGAAGGAGACTCACTAACAGCCTGCGATATGCAGATACTGGAACCTACTTGTTGAAAGAAAAGAGAACCTAAAATACTTACTGATGAAGATCAAAGACC
>NW_006408545.1:555497-561985 GCF_000296735.1 Chrysochloris asiatica
AATGTATGATTGTAGCCGTTTCTGTATTACCTTTAGCAAAACTTTGCTCGCTTGAGATATCAAAGAGATTGTCCGATGATTTCTGCATTCTGTTGGGTCACCTCTCTTTGGAATGGGCACAAACATTGATCTCTTCCAATCAGTCCTATAGGAGACAAAATTCTGGTGGAGAATGACTGGTTTACAGTACAACATGCTCTTTAATGTAATTAATGTAGGTTAGTACAATGGTTGAGCACTCTACTGCTAACCAAAAAATTGGTGGTTGGAAGCCATCAATTGCTCCATGGGAGTAAGCTATGGCATTCAACTTCCTTAAAGATTATTGCTTCCTTGGAAAACCTATGGAAAGTTCTACTCTGTCCTGTTTGGCTGCTTTGTGTCACAATGGGTTAAATTCTGTCTTATTCCAAAGACTTTTATGGACAAAAGCTAAACTGCTTACCAGTACTCATATATATGGGGAAAGGAGTACTTTGTAGGGGAGGTCTTAGGAAGATGCCCTGAGAAAGTTCTTTTCTCATTTCCTAAGAGAAACTTCCATAACCACAGTCTGAGTTTAACCTAAGAAAATACAGGAACAAATCAAGGTACATTTTCTCTCCCCTTCACATTTTTGACCAGATGTATAAAATAAGGCTCAAGAGAAAATGAGTGGCTTAACCCATTGATGAAATCAGTTCTAAGTAGTACCATTTTCACTATAAACAAATTACACAGGTTCAGGAACTGCTAGGTGAGAATGGGAGGGACCCATCTCACAATTTTGCCCAATAACTCACTTATAAAATTTTACGTTTTGGTTACCACAATCAAAGATTCCATCCATTTACCAAGTGAGAAATACTTCCACGAGTAATTTAACCCTGGGCCATTTAACTGGAAGCCAAGACTCCCTTGGCCATTCTGCACTTCTGTCAATGAACAAAGAGGCAGAGGAGATACTGCTCTATCTATGTAATCAGGTCACAGAGACTGATTCTGATTACAAGGGGATCTGAGTGATAATTTCCCAACTCCATTCCTACTTTGGAGCAAAGTTCTAGAACAGTCTGCATTCCTGACTATCCATAACAATACTTCCTGTCAGGGTGCCTGTCTCCTATGGGACTCCAGTAGTAGTATTTCCTCCTCTTTTACTTCAGGTCTGTTTTCCCAGATTAGTTTTGCTAGTCCCTTCCTCTGCTCTGAAGTCCCCATTCAGTGAAGAGGCAAAGCTGCAAGGGCCTACATAGTTATGTGTCTGTTATGTCTATTGGTCCTGTGATGTCTCTGACTTCATCCTCGACCAACCTCCCCCTCATTCACTCAGACCTCCAAAGACCTCATTTGTGTTCCTAAAACATACCAGGTGCTCTGTCCTCAGACTATCTGTGTATACTCTTTTCTCTGCCTTAAATGCTTCCCCTTTCATAGCCACATGGCTCACTCCCAAAATAACATTCTCGGTGAAGCCTTCCCTAAATACACCATCTAAAAACCACATCCACCTACATACACATACCAACACTCTAAATTTCCTTCCCTACTTTTTTCTCTATCAGTCTTTAAACTTTCTAATGGACAAGTACACATATTTTATATATTTTGTTTGTCTGTCTCTATTGGAATATAGGAGCCCTGGTGTGATGCTATCAGATAAGCACTGGACTGCTAACCAAAATGTCAGTGGTTCAAACTCACCAGTAATTCCTTAGAACTCCTATTCCGGGTTGCTGTGAGTTGGAACTGACGCAATGACACTTAACAACAACACTGGAATATAAGTTCCATGAGAGAAGGGATTTCAGTTTGATTTGTTTACTGTTACATTTTTGGCACTTAGAGTAGTACTCAGTACATCTTGAGCATCTTATAAATATCTGTTGAGTCATTAAATAAATAGCAATTTTCAGTGATAGTAAAGTTTGCTAAAATTTTCCTGGTTTGTCGCTCACCTTTGACGTACATTCTACAAATACATCACATTTTTCAACTGCAGGACAAAACTAGGAGTCCTTTAGTAGGGAAGTCATCAAATGTCTATCATTTTCTGGAAGCTTTACAAGATTTTAAAAACATCTTTTTGCCTGAAATAGTGGAATTCTAAAGCAGTGTTTGCCAAACACTAGATTCTTTTATCTTCTGTTTCTGAGTACTTGGAAATCAGGTGAAAATTTTGTTTCCTTAGAGGTGGTATATCAGAATATCTGGACATCATAGGCTTCTAAATGAAATAATGAACCTTGGTAATTTTCATCAATTGTTTCTAACATACTTAAAAGAGACAAAACAAGCTGTGTTGAAGACACTTAATCACTCTTAAAACTATTTCTTAAAAAAAAAATTTTTTTTTGAACGTGATTTTGATCAGATCTCTAGATCAGAAGTCAGAATACTAACACTGTCCCATGGCATGCTGTTGGTACATACAACCAGCAAGCTAAGAAAGCTGTTGTGTTGTTATTGTTGTTGTTTTAAATTTTTGTTTGTTTTTAAAGAAAAAGCAAAAGAAGAGGAGTTGTGTAGCATGGGGAGAAGGTAGAAAGAGAATATGTGATCAAGACCATACGGCCCACAGAATTTCATATATTTGACTCTCTGGCTTATTACACAATACATTTGCTGATCTTTTCTCTAGATTTAATGATCAATGTATAAGAAGTACAGAGGACAGACATACAAACTAAAACACACCATAGTAGTCAAATCTGTAAAATCAAAATGTAAAATGAGACAAATAACCTGGTTTCTTTAAAAAAAAAAAAAAAAGGTAGAATTTCTAGACTAAAAGTGAGTTAAAAAATGTATCAACCAAATGCAAGTATATGGATCATGTTTAAATGATAATTTGAACAAATCACTGTTAATTTTAAAGAGTTGTTTTCATTTCAGGGTTCATTCTGAAATATTAAAGGGGAAATTATATGAAAACAGGAATTTGCAACAAAATAGTCACCTGTAAGAGGAAAGATGAGAGGAAGTACATTAAGCAGGTAGAATAGATGAAGTACCATTTGCCATGAGGTCATAATTATTGCATCAACACTTGATTTCTGCAATTCATTTTTTTTTAATTGCTGTCTTGACACAATTTTGAGGCCCTGTTTGAAGTCTTGGTATGGCATTGTAGGATAAGCCCTGGACCACAGTGTTGGTTTGACCCACAACATCTGTGTTTTGAACACATCAGCTACTCCTCAGAAATCCTATATAGGGTCGCTATGAGTCTGAACCAACTCGATGATACTTAACAACATTTGGAGATGAGTCAAATCCCCTTCAAGAGCAGCTGATTAAATAAGTCCACTCTCCAACCACTCCCTTTATTAGGTTCTCATGCTCCTGGGGTCCTATGCACCCATCCTAGTTGCCCTGGGACCAAGTATTCAATAACCCCCATGCCTCCATATAAACTCATTGCTGACAATTAATACCAATTCATAGCAGTCCTATTGTTGTTGTTAAGTGCAGTTGACTCTATGACCCTGTATAGGGTTCCCGGGGAATGGCTGGTGAGTTGAAACCACCTGCCTTGCAGTTCAAACCTATTGAGGTGGAGTATTTACCCCATGGGAGCCACACCAGGACACCACAGCCCTACGTTTTTGTTGTTAAGTGCCGTTGAGCTCTGTGGTGGTGGTGGTGGTGGTGTCCTTTATAGTTGGTTCCAACCCATAGCGACCTTGTATAGGGTTTCTGAGGCTATAAATCTTTATGGGAACAGAAAGCCTCATCTTTCTCCTGCAGAACAGCTGGTAGTTTCAAACTTCTGACCCTGTAATCACTACACTACCAGAGCTCCTTGTTGAATCCTATAGGACAGAATAAAACTGACCCATATGATTTCCAACACTGTAAATCTTTATAGAAACAGACTGCCTTCTCTTTCTCCCTTGGAACAGCTGGTGGGTTCTAACTACCAACCTTTTAGTAAACAGTTCATTGCTTAACATACTGTGCCACCCACTAGAGATCTTTATTTATTTATTTTTAATATAAGCTTATTTATTTGTCACACATAGACATCTCTTATTTTTGACTGAATTCCGACTTGGAGGTTGAAGCTCTCAGACAGGACAGACTCCATCTTTGGGCAATTCCTGATGTTTTCCTTTGTTCTCCTTCATCCTCTTGGCCAAAAGCTTGGCATATTCTGCAGCCTCCTCCTTATTTTTCGTAGTGCGTTGTTTCTTCAGAGCACTACACCCATGTTTGTGTTGTAGGACACATGCAGTAACAAGAAGTTGAATTTTGGGCGCTTTGGTCCTGGGTTTCTTGCCTTCTTTGTTCAGTGGCTTTCTCACAACATACTGGCGGACATTATCTTCTTTAGAGAGATTGAAAAGTTTGCGGATTCTGCTAGCTCTCTTGGGCCCCAAACGATGAGACACAGTGGTATCTGTCAGGCCTGGGTTATCTTTTCTTTTTTTTACAATGACCAAGTTGAGAACAATCAAGTTGGCATCCACAATGCAACCCTGGACAGATTTGTGCTTTCTTTCTCCAGTTTTCCTTGGTCTATAATAGGAATGCCCCTTACTCAGAAGCAGGTAGATGTGGCCATGGTCAAGACACCCTGCTTCCTGAAAAAACCTTATTTGTCATTCCCACCACTGATGCAGACAACCTAACCCTTCCACTCATCACCCAGTGAGTCAGCAGTAACTTCTGTGACCATTTGTTTCTCATAAAAGGTATGAAGCTTGTGTTCATCATCCACTTCAATGAGTTTCTGGCAACCAGTGGCTGGGAAGGAGATGCTCAGCTTCATGGTAAAGCAGCCGACAACTTCTGTGGTATCACGAAAAAGAGCTAGGGCTCATTATGCACCCATAGCCTGCAGAATTATTCAAATGCCCAGTACTCAGTTATTTGGTACAGTGTTCCTAACCCTACTTTGCTTTCTACACAAATGCCCCCTCCTACAATTCCAGCTGCGTTTTACTTTGTCACTAAGAGCAACCCCAGTCTGGCCTAGTGTCATGGCATATTGTGCCTGCCTGTTTCTAGAACCTGTGACTATAATAAGCCTGGTTACTATTCATGACCTCACTGATTCCTCTGTTCCCTGTTGTATATGATTTACTATCTCATAAATCTATTAGACTAGGTAAGTGGAAGTTGATTATACTATGCTCTCAACTTCTGTATGTATTTAGAATTTTCTGTGATAATTTTGTTTTCATCTCTGGTGTAAGATTTGAGGAATATGCATCTTTTTAGCAGACTCCACATGTGATACTCCTCTGCTAATTGAGACTCATTGCAATACTTACTGTCAATCTCCCTCATTGTTCTATACAATGTGAGGTTTCATTAGTTGTACAGTTTCTTCTCATTCCTCCTTACACTCTTCTATTTACCAAGCTCTCAAGTAGTGCTGTAGGATCAGTACTGGACTGCGAACCACAAGGCTGGCAATTCCAACCCACCAGCTGCTCCCTGAAAACCCTATATAGGCCCACTATGAATCGGAACCAATGCCACAGCTCTTAACAACAACAATACAAGTACCTACCACAATCTTAGAACCCTTTCCTTTCTGATTTTCACCTTGGGTTTCTTTTGTGTCCTATTTAGAAGCTCTTTATCTTCTTTAATAAAACTGATAGTTTTCCTCACTCCTTTTGTCTCCAGCTTCTGCAAGATCAGCTGACGCTGCGTTCTCTCATAATTACACAGTGTCTTAGGCATGAAGATAAACATAGAGCTGACCCTACAGGTCACTGGAAACACTCGCTCTATGTTTACAGTTCTGAGTATACAGAGAATCGACAACTATTGTGTCTCCTCCTGGAAATGACCCCATCAAATCGTCACAGGAAAATTCCCATTTGCCCTTTTCTTTTTGTTTTATTTTCTCTTGAAGTTACTTATACCTAGGAAGTTAGAAACTACCAGGAACCAACAGGGAGAATTCCCTGTGGCTTGTAGAAAACAGTTCTTAGTCTACTAAGGTGTTGATAATGAACAACAATTTGTATCAGCTAAATGTAAGCCAGGCTTCCTCAGAAAACACCATATACACACAGAGGATCTGGAGCCAAATCTTCCAAACACTGTCACCTCTACTGGCCTAGTGCCTGATGTGAGCATTTTCTTTTTCTTTTTGTTTAAGTGAGAGCAGTTGACTAAGAGCTGAAGGCATGCATGCAATTCTAAATCCACTCTGTATGTACCCTCCTAAGTGATATTTGATAAATTATTTTCAAACCTTAATTTATTTATGTCTAATATTGTGGTGATAGAAATGATGCTGGAGAATGCATGACAGAATTCTGCAAAACCAATAATTTGTTCATTTCAAATACTTTCTTTAGACAGCATAACAGATGACTATACACATGGAACTCACCAGAGGGAATACATAGAAATCAAATCGACTACATCTGTGGAAAGAGACAATGGAAAAGCTCCATATCATCAGTCAAAACAAGGCCAGAGGCAGACTGTGGAACAGACCATCAATTACTCATATGCAAATTCAAACTGAAGCTGAAGAAAAT
>NW_006408545.1:569002-571374 GCF_000296735.1 Chrysochloris asiatica
TCACATCTGGACCAATAAATAACATCATGACCAATGAAGTGAAGATTGAAGTATCAAAGACTTTATTTTGCTTGGATCCAAAATCACCACTTGTGGAAGTTGCAGTCAAAAATCAAATGGCAGAGACTTCTGGCAAGATGGCAGACTAGGCTTACTTACTACAGGAACCCTCTGCAACAAAGATATGAGAGACCAAAAGAAACAGGTACATATGAAAATCCTGTAACCTTGAACTTCATAAGAAAGGTTACAGAAGTGGATTGAGTGTTTGTTGGGAGAAGAAGTTGAGCAGGGACATGAGAGAACACTGACTGCTGAAAATGCAGCCAAATGTGGAGCAATAATCTTAAACTTTGTGAGCAGCTTTGGTAACACAAGGTAGCCTGGCAGAGCAGATTCACACAGGAGATGGGAAAGGTGTAATTTTTTCCACACTTATCTGGTGACCAGAGGTGTAACCAGCTCCCACCCTCATCCACTACCAGCACAAAAGCTGCTCCCCAGGAGTTCAGAAACAAGAGGTTGGGAGTGCTGTCAGTGTGAGTTAGAGACCAGCTGAGATGATATGGTGTGCTGCTTTGATGCCCAGATTCAGGCAGGCTCAACTCCAGACCTGCAGAAGCCTCATTTAATCAGTC
This sequence comes from Chrysochloris asiatica, assembly GCF_000296735.1. Classification (NCBI taxonomy): domain Eukaryota; kingdom Metazoa; phylum Chordata; class Mammalia; order Afrosoricida; family Chrysochloridae; genus Chrysochloris; species Chrysochloris asiatica. Next base: position 569,641 of record NW_006408545.1, read on the forward strand.
ACCTTATCCCTACCTTCCCTACTGTCCTAACAGACCCTGAAACCAGCTCCATTAAGGGCCTTCCTGAACTACTTGCAGATAGTGCCCTGAACATAGAAAACAAAGAGGCCAATAACAACTCCATCTAAGAACAGGGGCACCACTGTAACATTCCCGCCCACTGACCGAATAAGCTCCTTGACTTTCAAAAACCCCCAGAATTGTCTCCTGGGTCCAGCAGCTTTACTATTTTGTTGGTTTTGTTTGGAGGTTTGGTTTTTCTTTTTGCTGTTTCTTGTCTTTAGTTGTTTAGTCTTTTTCCTTTTTCTTCTCTTTGTATTCTCTTGAAATGAATCCTTTCTATCTCTGCTTTTGTTTTTCCCACTTTTCTTCTGTTTCTCATTTCCCTGTTTCTTCTTTTCCCCTCCCCCTCCTTTTGATATTTCTTCACTATGCTCTATAGTCTCTTTTTGTCTATCCTCTTCATGGCTTAACAAAGTGGTTTTTTTTTTTTTTTGGTTAGGGTTTTTTTTTTTCTTTCTTTCTTTCTTTCTTTTATTTTCCTAATATTTCCTCATTGATAGCCCCATTTCCTGTCCTTCTTTTCTCTCTCTCTCTTTTTCTGATTGTTGCCTGCTTTTAGTTCTTTTTCTTCTTTATTTTCTCTTTTCATTGTTGGTTGCTTATTTATTTTCTTTTTCTCCTTGGAGTGTATGTGGGTGGGGTGGGAGGTTAATTCCTCTTTCCCACTAAAAAGAGAAAGCAATCATGCCCATACAGCAAAACCACAACTGTACAATCTGCAATTCGACACACTGATAAAGAGCCAAATCAACTTACACATGATCAACAATACACAGCAGCCAACACCATCCAAATCCACTCTAAACTGGGGTGCCCAAACAACAAACTGAGAAGGATACAAACACTTCTATTCTCTAATTATACTCACAAGAGACAGTTGGTGAGAAAATAAGACTACCTCAACATATAATCATCAATAAAATACAAATGTGTAAACACCACAACATTCTGGAGACAGCAAACAATTTTAGCTTACACAAAGAAACAAGAGAGATTGGCACAAATAAATGATCAAGATGCATAGCCAGAAAACCTGAGGAAGAAGAGGTAATGGAACTAACTGAAAAATAATTCAAAATAATATTTAGGTACATTAAAACGACTTTCAGAAAGATTGAGGAATATTTTAGAAGAATTCAGAAAAACACAGCAACAGCAAACAGATAAAATGCAAATTTTGGAACAATACAAAACCTGCTAGTAGAAATCCAGATTAATACTAAGATTTCAGAAATGGACAATACATTGAAAGGGCAAAGGAGAAGATTCAAAGCAATGAAAGCCTGAATTAGTTACTTTGAAAATGTACATGATAACACCACCCAGAACTCAATCCAGATATAGAAGCAATTAAAGTAAAAGAAACCTACAAGAACAAAAACAGGACGTAAATTTATAATGAAATCATATACAAAGCAAAAAAAAAAAAGGAATAGTGTAGATATGTTGTTGTTATTGTTAAGTGCCGTGGAGTCGGTTCCAACTCATAGCGACCCTGCACAGGGTTTCCGAGGCTGTAAATCTTAAAGTGAAGAGGACTTGAAACATTTACTTATGAAGATCAAAGAGCACAGTCTTCGATATGGATTACATCTCAATGTCAAGAAAACAAAAATCCTCACCACTGGACCAATAAACAACATTCTTATCAATGGAGAAAAGATTGAAGTT
>NW_006408545.1:571784-575938 GCF_000296735.1 Chrysochloris asiatica
TGGAGAAGGATGTCATGCTGGGTAAGGTGGAGGGTCAGAGAAAAAGAGGAAGACCTCTAACAAGATGGATTGACCAGGTGGCTTCATTTATGGACTCAAGTGTGGCAGCGGTAGTGAGGTTGGCCTAGGATCGGACATTGTTTCGTTCTGCTGTGCTTGGGGTCGCTATGAGTCAGTTCCGACTCGATGGCACCTGACAACAACAACAAATCTTTACGGGAGCAGAACGCCTCATCTTTCTCCCGCGGAACCGCTGGTAGTTTGAACTGCAGACCTTACGGTTCACAGCCCAATTCGTAACCACTACGCTACCAGAGCTCCTTTAGAACTTCCAAATGGCAAGGAAGTTTAATAGATTTAAAAGAAAAAAACAGTTGTTTTAAATGGGGAAAAACATTATAGGGTAACTTCAAAGAATATTAATACACCTTCACATCACATTAAAAAGAAAAATATCAGAAAGATTTAGTATATATTAACATAACAAAAATGAAGAAAACATAAAAAGCCCACAAACTGAACTCAGCACAAAAAATTATGTGGAACAAACAAACCAGTAGCATCACACAAAAAAACATACAACAAAATGACAGTAATCAATTCATGGCAGTGGTAGCAGTTGTGTGCCATAGTCAATTCCAATTTATATATATGGTTTCCAAGGCTGTAAATCTTTGTAGGAGCAGAAAGCCTCATCTTTCTCCTATAGATAGACTGACAAATGTGAATTGGTGATGTTTCAGTCAGAAACCCATCTCATAATTCACTTACCTTGAAGGACTCCTAATCAATTTGCATTTATCAATAATTACACCGGATTTCAATGGATTAAATACATCAGTCCAAAGATAGAAAATAACTGAATGGATAAGGAAATGGGATCCTTCAATATGCTGTTTACAAGAGACACATTTTACATACAAAGACAGAAATAGACTGAAAATCAAAGGATGGGAAAATATACATCAAGCTAATTGAAATAAAAAATGAGCAGGAGTGGCTATTTTAATGTCTGATTAAAGAGACTTTAAGGCAAATCCAATATAATAGACAAAGAAGGACATTAGATCATAGTTAAGGTGTCAATTAATTTGGCAGTACCATGGGATGCCAAAAGAACAAACAGATCTGTGTTGGAAGAAGTACAGCCAGAGTGCTCCTTAGAGGCCAGGATGGCCAAACTTCATCTCTCATACTTTGGACATATTGTCAGGAGGGACCAGTCGATGGAGAAGGCTATCATGTTTGGTAAGGTGGAGGTTCAGAGAAAAAGAGGAAGACCCCATCAAGATGGATTGGCAAAGTGGCAGCATCAATGAACTCAAGCATGGTAACAATTGTGAGGTTGGCCCAGGACCAGGAAGTATTTTGTTCTGCTGTGCATAAGGTCACTATGAATCGGTACTGACCCGATGGCACCTAACAACAACAACAAGGTGTCAATTGAACAACAGGACATAACCATAATCAATATCTATGTCAGAATAAAAGAGCTTCAAAATACATGAATCATATTCTAATACAACTGTAGAAAGAAATAGACAACTCTACAATAAATAGTAGAAGATTTTAATACACCACTGTTGAGAAAAGACAGAACAACTAGAAAGAAACTCAGCAAAGACACTAAAGAACAAAATAACACAATCAACCAGCTTAACCTCATAGACCTATACATAAACTCAACCCAACAACAGCATAATATACTTTCTTTTCCAGTGAACATGGGACATTTTTCAGAATAGACCATATGATAGGCCACAAAGCAAACGTCAACAAATTTTAAAACATCAACATACTACAAAGCCTCTTCTCTTATCACAATGCTATAAAATTAGAAAACAACAATAGGCAGATCAAGGGAATAAAGTCAAATGCATGGATATTGAATAACACCCTTTTTATAATCATCTAGGAGCTCTGGTAGCGTAGTGGTTACGAATTGGGCTGTGAACCACAAGGTCAGCAGTTCGAAACTACCAGCTGTTCCGTGGGAGAAAGATGACGCGCTCTGCTCCCGTAAAGATTTACAGCCTCAGAAACCCTGTACAGGGTTGCTATGAGTCAGAACCGACTCCACGGCACATAACAACAACAACAGCAATAGATATATAAAAAAAAGTCTTGAGTCAAACAAGATCTAAAACATAATCATCAAAACTTTTCAGACACACACAAAAAGTAGTTTTCTGAGGGCAATTTGTAGCAATAAATGCACACATCCAAAAATAAAAAAGAAAAGAAAGAGGCAGGCACTGTGAATACTCAGAGATATGGCCATACAATTCTCCCAGAAAGAGTGAGAATGCCTGGACCCTCCTGAAAAGGCTTTGTAGAAGGACATGATGGTGAAGAACTACAGGAACCTAGTTTTGCAGGGATATGTACTGGACTACTAACCACAAGGTCATTGTTCAAGCCCACTAGCTACTCCACAGGAGGAAGATGAGGCTTTCTGCTCCTGGAACAATTTACAGCCTTGCAAACCCTGTACAGGGTCATTAAAATTCAAAATTGACTCAAAGGCACTTTACAACAACAGAATAAATGAAAACACAGAAAATAAGGAAGAACCAGTATCAACACTTTAACCAAACATCTCCAACAACTAGGAAAAGCACCGTAAACTATGTCTACTTCCAACAGAAGAAAAGAAATAATGAAAGTAAGAACAAAAATAAATGAAATAGAAAATAGAAGAACTAAAGAAAGAATCAACAAGATAAGTTGGCTCTTTGAAAATTAACGAACCATCAGCAAATTCAACAAAAGAGAAGAATATACAAATAACACAAATAAATTATATTGATGATGTCACAACAGAACCAATGAAAATTAAAATGATAATGACAGAATTGTATGAAGAATTGTGCTCCAACAAATTTGAAAACCTAAAAGAAATGGAAAATTCGAGAAACACACAACCTATCTAAACTAACACAAACAGAAGATGAAAACTTGAACAGGCCTATAACAAGTGAAGAAATTGGTCAAATCCTTAAAAACTGTTAACTAAAAACAGTCCAGGCCCACATGGCTTTACTGGTGAAATCTACCAATTATTCAGAAAAGAACTGACATTAATTCTACTCAAGCTATAGCATAATATAGAAAAGGATGGAAAAGTTCCAAATTCATTTTATGAAATAAGAATAACTCTGATACCAAAACCAGGCAAAATATCACTAAGAAAAAAATTATAGACAAATATCACTCATGAACATAGATGAAAAAATTCTCAATAACATCCTAGTCAACAGAACCCAACAATATATTTTAGAAAAAAAAAATTATGATTAAGTAGGATTCATGCCAAGTATGCAGGGATGATTAAGCATTAGAAAAATAATCAACACAATCTACCACATAAATAAAGCAAAGGGGAAAAAAATAACATCATCATATCTACTGTTGCAGAAAATACATTTGACAAAATGCAACACTCATTGTTGTTTTAAAAAACCACTCAACAGAGAAGTAATACAATGGAAATTCCTCAACATAATTAAGGTCGTATATACAAAATTAACAGCCAACATCACTATCGATGAGAAACTGAAGTCTTTCTCACTCTCAACATCACTCTCAATGGTAAGAAACTGAAGTTATGCCTCTTGTGAACAGGAACCAGACAAAGATACCCTTTATCACCACTCCTATTTCTATATTTTGCTGACGTCTTAGCCAAAGACAAGATAGGGAAATTAAAGACACTTAATTGGAAGAGAAAAAATGAAACTCTCTATTTGCAGATGATATTTTCCTGTACTTAGAAAGTCATGAAAACTCCTCAAGAAAATTATTGGAACTCACTAATAGATAACAGCAAAGGTGGAGGGTACAAAGTAAACATATAAAAATCAGTTGAAATCCTTCCCAATAATAAGGAGATCTCAGAAAAGGTAATCTGGAAACAATACCATTTACAGTAGCATCCCAAAAGATTAAATGCTTGGGAAATAATGTAACAAGAGAAACAAAAGAACTATTAAAATATATATATATATACAAAACACTACTGAAAGAAACCAAAACAGACCTGCAGAGGTAGAGAGATATGCCCTACACATGGATAGGAAGACTTAACTTTGTGAAAATGTCAACACTACCCAAAGCAATCTATTTTTGTTGTTGTTAAGTGCCGTCAAGTCAGT
>NW_006408545.1:576473-582489 GCF_000296735.1 Chrysochloris asiatica
AAGACCCACATCTCACACCAGACACAAATATGAGCTCAACATTGTTTAAAGACCTAAATAGAAAAGCCTAGAAATAAAGAACATCAATGGAAACATAGGAACAAACATAGGGACACTGATACATGCTATAAATACACTATCAAACATAACTGAAAACTTCCAAACTAGAGGCAAAATAGATGGCTGCGCCTCCTAAAACTTATACACTCATGTGTATGACAGGATTTTACCCAAAAAAATAAAAGAGAACCCACAGATTGCGAAAAAATGTTTGACAATGACATATGAGTCAAAGGACAATGTTCAAAATTTATACAATTCAATGCCTCAATAAGAAGACAAATAATCCAATTTAAAAATGGGCAGAGCACATGAACAGCCATTTCATCAAAAACATTCAAATAATCAAGCAACACATGAAAAAGTGCTCACAATCATTATCCATTAAAGAGATGCATATGAAAAGAACAACTAGATATCATGTTACTTCAACACTAATAGCAAAGTTTAAATAAATAGAAAATTATAAATTCTGGTAAGCATGTGTCAATACTGGGACCCTCCTATATTACTGATGGGACTGCAAAATGGTTCAATTGCTGTGGAAATCAGTACAGCAATTTCTCAAAATGTTAGAACTAGAACTCATGTATTACCCAGCAATTCCTCTACATGGTGTATATCCTCAAAAATAAAGAGCCATGACATGAATAGATGTAGGCATATCCAATTCGTTTTAGCACTATTCACAATAGTAAAATTATGGAGCCAGCCTAAATGCCCATTAACAGAAGAATAATTAAATCCTTGGTACACACACATGATGGAATATTACTCAATATTGAAGAATAGTAATGAAACCTCAAAACACATCAAATATGAAAGAATCTGAAGGACTTGATTATGCTGAGAGAAATTGGTTAATAATCACAAAAGAACAAATATTGTATGAGACCACTATTGTAAATAGTTAAGAAAAGATTTTCTTGCTAAATAAAACAGTCTATCATGGTTACCAGGGAGTGGGGGTGGGAATTATTCATGAGATAGAAGGTAGACACATGTTAACATGGGTGCCTGGGCAGGAAATATACATCAAGAAGGTGGTTGGTAGAGGAAAGTTGAAGGTAGCAGGCGATAACAGGGCAGAGCGCAAGAGTTAAAGTAAATAGAAGTAAATCCTGTTAACTGATGGTACATGGTGGTGATTGCAAACATTGTAATGAAGCAAAGTATATGATTTGCTGAATGTAAAATTTATGATCTGCTCTGTAAACCTCCATTCAATTCACAATAAAAAGTTTAAAAATAATAATTAAATGACATGTTGCACTAGGCAAATCTGTTGCAAAAGACCTCTTTAAAGTATTCAGGAGCTAAGATATCAATCTGAGGACTAAGGTGCACCTGCCCCAAGCCATGACATTTGCAATAGCTTCATATGCATATGAAAGTTGGAAAATGAATAAGTAAGACCATAGAACAATTGATGCATTTGACTTGTGGTATTGGAAAAGAATGTTGGATAGAGCATGGACTGCCAGAAGAACAAACAAATCTGTTAAAAGAAGTACAACCAGGAGTGATAAATTCCCCACCATACTGGACGCGCCTTGCTGGGAGAGTGCTAGTGACTCTGTGTTCCCAGCGCTGCCCTAGAATAGGGGTTTCTGCACGGTGCGGAGCGAGGCCAGGGGCCCCTGCTCGAGGCCCGCGTCACCATGGCCGCGGTTCCGAGTTGCTGCAGCCGCAAGAGGAGGACCGCAGCGAGCTGAGATCTGTTTCTGTGGACCTGAATGTTGATCCCTGGCTTCAGATTGACATACCTGATGCACTCAGTGAGAGAGATAAGGTTAAATTAACTGTGCATACAAAGACCACATTGCCCACGTTTCAGAGCCCAGAGTTCTCTGTTACACGGCAACATGAAGATTTTGTATGGCTACATGACACTCTTATTGATACACCAGATTATGCTGGATTTATTATTCTGTCTGCCCCTATCAAACATGACTTTGATGGTCCTCTAGAGAAGATGCAGAATCTGGGAGAAGGTGAAGGATCGATGACCAAAGAAGAATTTGCCAAAATGAAGCAAGAACTGGGAGCTGAATACCTCACAGTTTTTAAAAAGACTGTATCTTCCCATGAAGTATTTCTTCAGCGGCTTTCTTCTCACCCTGTTCTCAGTAAAGATCGCAACTTTCATGTTTTCCTGGAATATGATCAGGATCTAAGTGTTAGGCGGAAAAATACCAAAGAGATGTTTGGTGGCTTTTTCAAAATTGTGGTGAAAAGTGCTGACGAAGTTCTTTTTTCTGGAGTGAAGGAGGTAGATGATTTTTTTGAGCAAGAGAAGAACTTTCTCATCAACTATTATAATAAGATCAAGGATTCATGTGCAAAATCTGACAGAATGACCAGATCCCATAAAAATGTTGCAGATGACTACATCCACACTTCAGCTTGCTTACACAGTCTGGCTTTAGAAGAGCCCACGGTCATCAAAAAGTACCTTTTAAAGGTTGCTGAGCTATTTGAGAAACTTAGGAAAGTAGAAACAGAGTCTCATCAGGTGAAGACTTAAAGCTGACAGAGCTCCTCCAATACTACATGCTCAACATACAGGACGCTAAGGATCTCTTATACAGACGCACCAAAGCCCTCATTGACTATGAGAACTCAAACAAAGCTTTGGATAAGGCCCAGTTAAAAAGCAAAGATGTCAAGTTGGCAGAGGCATACCAGCAGGAATGTTGCCAGAAATTTGAACAGCTTTCCGAATCAGCAAAAGAAGAATTGATGAACTTCAAACGGAAGCGAGTGGCAGCATTTAGGAAGAATTTGCTTGAAATGTCTGAATTGGAAATAAAACATGCCAAGAACAATGTCTCCCTTTTGCAAAACTGCATGGACTTGTTCAAGAGCAATTGATCTGCTTTTATTCAGAATGAAGTAAACAAAGAATGTGAAAGCCAGCATCACTCGCACTTAAATCATTAGCCACGGCAAATTTAGTAGTTTTTTACTTTAGTTTAAAATGATGTGAATAAGTACTCTGATTTCTAAAAATCTTAACACTTAACCATGTTGGTTTAAAACATTTTATTGCTTCTTACTTTGACATAACTAATCTTTTCCTTATGCATTTAATAACTCAAGGTGTGCAGAATCTAAATACTGGATTCTCCTATAATTTGTCTTTAGTAATTATGAAAAGGTATTGTATCATGTGCCTTCTAGTATAAAAATTGCCTGGCATATGTTTGCCTTATTATGTCATGTGTCCTCGTACCGACAAAGAGAATATTTTAGGGTAGGGACTGTTAAAACAGCTACTTATTGAGAGGTACCATACATTCCATCCATTCTTTAGAAATCAGGCATATTCCCTCATTTCTCTCTTGGTTTTTAGTCATCTCAAGCGTTTGCACTATAACAAGAGCAAGAAATCTCATTGACCTCTACATACCCTTTGCATGCAACTCCATTTTTGTAGTTGGGATATAAATGCTTCAGGGGAGAGAAGTATATAAACATACATGACCCACTGTGGAAAATGGATTGATGTGCTTAGCAACATGTGAGGGATTTGTGAGCATTTATCTAGTTTTCTGTTTGTTTTTTTGTTTGTTTAATAAAGTATATAATAAAGTACTAAATCATGCTTAAAAAAAAAAAAAAAGAAGTACAACCAGAATGTTCCTTAGAAACCAGGATGGCAAGACTTTGTCTCTCATACTTTGAACACATTATCAGAAGGGACCAGTCCCTGAAGAAGGACATTATTGTTGTTACGTGCCTTCAATACAGTTCCAACCCATAGCAACCCTGTATAGGGTTTCCAAGGAGCAGATAGTGACCTTGAATCACTGACTTTGCAGTTCAAATGACTTTGCAGTCCAGCATATAACTCACAGTGCCACACTAGGACTCTGAAGAAGGGCATTATACTTGGTAAAGTGAAGGGTCAGCAAAATAGAAGAAGACCCAAAAAATATGGATTGTCACAATGGCAGCAGTAATGTTGTTGTTGTTGTTAAGTGCCTTTGAGTTGGTTCCGACCCACAGCAACCCTATATAGGGTTTCTGAGGAGTGGTTGGTGAACTTGAACTGCCAATCTTGTGGTTCAAAGCAACTTTGCAATCCATCACATTAACCAACAGTGCCACACCAGGATTCCAGCATTATAGTTTCAAGCATATCAAATGTGGGGATGTCACAGGACCAGACAGAGTTTTGTTCTGTTGTGTTTAAGGTCTCTTAAATCAGAACAAACTCAATGACACCTAACAACAATCCCTTAAAAATAACTTACTCTCCACTTCAATGTAATACAAAATCAGAACCCATTCTGTCAGTCTTCCCTGGTAAACTAGTCTGGAAAACATGCTTATTGTTCTTAGGAAAACCCTCAAACTCCACTCAAATCTCCATCTAATCCCTGTTGTTTTCTCCAACATCATAATCAAAACTCTATATTCCTTCTCACAGGATCATCATCAATCTTTCCACCAATGACTCTTTCTTCTCTAACTATGAAGACTTTGGTTCCATCTATCCAGTCATCTGCCTGCTCTGTAGAATCACTAAGTCTATCATTCTTTAAAAGCACTGTTGTTGTTGTTGTATGCCGTGGAGTCAGTTCCGACTCATAGCGACCCTACACAGGGTTTCCGAGACTATTAATCTTTATGGGAGCAGAACGCCTCATCTTTCTCCCGTGGAGCAGCTGGTAGTTTCGAACTGCTGACCTTGCAGTTCGCAGCCCGATTCGTAACCACTACGCTACCAGAGCACTAAGCTTCTGGAAAAAGTAATCTGCGTTCCACTTCTGTGTCCTCATCACCAATTCACTTCTTAGCACCTCACAAACTGACATTTATTCCAAACATTTGGTTAAAGCTGCTGCTCTGATGTCACTGGTGACCTTTTTTATGATTGCCAAATCCCATTGTCTTTTCTAACATCTCAATCTCTTTGATCTCTCTGCAACTTTGATAATGTAGACTGCTATCTGTCAATTCCATATCAATTTTTTCCCTCATTCTAATACTCCTTCTTTGGCTCATGCACTAATTCCACTTAATGTATATAAATATTTTAGAAATATTTTTTGAATTCCAATCATGCTTTAGAAAAAGTCTGATTCATCCTGTTAAAGAATTTTCTCCTTTTCTACCCTACCTAGAATGGACTTCCCCATGCTTCAATGCAATTGTTTTCGAAAGTTCAATCCTTGATATTCAATTTGCTTTTCATGGTCTTTCTCATAACAATACATTAACTACTGATGATCTCAAATAGTACCTCAGTATAAATATTATCCAAACCCTTTATTCCAGTCTTTTTTTTTTTTTTTTTCATCAGTTCCACTAAACTAAAATTTTGACACATTTCTGGTAAGATGGCAGATTAAGCAGATGTACTACATGGACCTTTTAAAACAAAGATACAAGAGGTTTAATAAAATAGAGACGGTTTAAAATCCTGGAATCCTGAACTTCAAAAGACAGGTTAGAGAAGTGGATTGTGTGTTTGCTGAGTGGAGAAACTGATCAGACATTGAGAAAGGGAGGCTCACTGGAGAATGGCAAGCCAAAAGCAGGGTGATCATCTTGAGTCTTTCTGAGTAGCTTTCGCAACAGAAGGTGGCCTAGCAGAGCAGAATCCCACTAGTGACTGGAAGGGTGCAATTCCTTCTTTTTCCCCATGCTCCTCTGGTGACCAGAAGTGTGGCCAGCTCCCATCCTTATCTACCCCAGCACAGTACCTGCTCCAGGAATTCAGTGCCATCAGGATGGAAACAACACCAGTGTGCAGAGGGAGATGGCTGCTTTGCTGTACCGTTTTGGTGGATGGATACAAGTGGGCTTAGTTTAGGAACTACAGAACTCACAGAGTCACCAGATTAGCATTTAACCTGTCACTCTGCCCTCAGATGCCAGTGGTCCTAACAGACTCTGAAACTAGCTCCAAGAACTACATTTGGATTGAGTGTCCTGAACACAGATA
>NW_006408545.1:587678-589450 GCF_000296735.1 Chrysochloris asiatica
ATGGATATTATCCTATCACTTACAGCATTGTACCTCATGACTGATCTGGATATGTTCTTTTTAACAATGAATGCAACACCATTCCTCTTCAATTTGTCATTTCTGTCATAGTAAACCACGTGGTTGTCAGATTCAAAATCGCCAATACCAGTTCACTTATGCCTAAGATATCAATGTTTATGTGTTCCATTTCGTTTTTTGACAACTTCCAGTATTCCCAGATTCATACTTCATACATTCCATGTTCCGATTTTCAATGGATATTTACAGCTGTTTCTTTTCATTTTGAGTTGTGTCCCATCAGACAATGAAGGTCCCACAGGCTTTACTCCATTCGCGTTATCACTGTCAACTCTACTGTGAGGAGGCAGCTCTTCCCAAGGAGCATTTTGAGTGCCTTCCAACCTGAGGAGCTCATTTTCTGGCACTACATCTGACAATATTTCTCTTCTATTCATAAGGTCTTCAGTGACTAAAATAGTTCATCACTCCTTCTTCCTAGTCTGTCTTCGTCTGGAAGCTCATCTGAAACCTGTCCACCATGGGTGACCCTGTTGGTATTTAAAATACCTGTGGCATAGCTTTCAGAATCACAGCAACTCACAAGCCACCACAGTACCACAAACTGACAGACAAGTGGTGGCTAAAGCAAACAGAAGAAATGAGGAGGTACAAGAACTGAACAGAAAATGTCAAAGATCAGCTCGAGAAGATAAAGCCAAATATTACCACCAAATGTGCAAAGATCTGGATTAGAAAACCAAAAAGGAAGAATACATTCAGCATTTATCAAGCTGGGGGAACTAAAGAAAAAAGTCAAGCTCAACTTTCATTATTGAAAGATTATCTGGGCAAATTGAATGATGCAGAAAGCATCAAGAGAAGATAAAAGGAATACACAGAGTCACTGTACTAAAAGGAAATGGTTCATGTTCAACCGTTTCAAGAGGTAGCTTATGATCAAGAGCCAGTGATACTGAAGGAGGAAGTACAAGGTGCATTGAAGGAATTGGCAAAGAACAAGGCACAAGGAATCGATGGAATAAACATTGAAATCTTTCAAGAAAGTGAGGCAGCACAGGAGGCACTCACTCATCTATACCACAGTTTTTGGAAGACAACTATCTGGCGAACTGATTGGAAAGGATCCATATTTGTGCCCATTCCAAAGAGAGGTGACCCAATGGAATGCAGAAATCACCGGACAATCTCTTTGATATCCCATGCGAGTAAAGTTTTACTAAAAGTAATACAGAAACGGCTACAATCATACATTGACAGAGAACTTCCAGAGGTTCCAGCCAGATTAGGAGAGGCTGTGGAATGAGGGATATCATTGCTGACATCCAATGGATCTTGGCTAAAAGCAGAGAATATCAGAAAGATGTTTACCTTTGCTTTATTGACTAGATAAAGGCTTTTGATTGTGTGGATCATGACTATGGACAGCATTGCGAAGTATGAGTGTTCTGGAGCACTAAATTGTGCTCATGAGGAATCTGTACATGGACCAAGAGGCAGTTGTTTGAACAGAACATGGGAACACTGAAAGGTTTAAAATTAAGAAAGGTGTGTGACAAGGTTGTATTATTTTACCGTACTTATTCAAATAATCCAAGAAGCTGGGTTCTATGAAGAAAAACATGGCATCAGGATTGGAGGAAGACTCATCAACAACCTGTGATATGCAGATGATACAACCTTGCTTGCTGAAAGTGAAGAGGACTTAAAATATTTACTGATGAAGATCAAAGAGCACCGCCTTTGGTATG
>NW_006408545.1:589550-593632 GCF_000296735.1 Chrysochloris asiatica
CTATCAAGATCCACCCCTATTTAATGTATTCTTAATAATCCTTTGCTTTCTTCCTTTATGATGTTCTTGATGTCATTCCATAACTCTTCTAGTCTTCAATCATTAGTGTCTAGTGCTTCAAATCTGTTCTTGAGATAATCTCTAAATTCAGGTGGGATATATTCAAGGTCATATTTTGGCTCTTGTGGACTTGTTTTAATTTGCTTTAACATCAGCATGAACATGCATATGAACAATTGATGGTCTGTTCTACCATCTGCCCTGGCATGATTTGGGCTGATTATATGAAGTTTTTTAACCTTCCCTTCCCACAGATATAATCAGATTGATTCCTGTGTATGCCATCTGGTGAGGTCCATGGGTATAGTCATCTTTCATGTAGTTTAAGGAAATACTGAAGTTATCAAAGACTTAATTTTGCTTAGAGTCACAATCAACACTCATGGAAGCAGTAGTCAAGAAATCAAATGATGGTCACATTTAGCAAATCTGCTGCACAAGACATCTTTAAAATGAAATGTTGAAGAGCAAAGACATCTGTTTGACCACTAAGGTACATCTCACAAAAACCATGGTAATTTCAATAGCCTCATATGCATGTGAAAGTTGGACAATGTATAAGGAAGTCTATAAAATAATGGATGCATGTGAATTATGGTGTTGGAGAAGAATACCAAAAGTACCACTGGTTGACAAAAGAACAACTCTATGTGAGAAGTACAACCATAATACTCATTAGAAGCCAGGTTGACGAGACTTTTTTTCACATACTTTGGACATGTTATTGGGAAGGACAAGTCCCTGTCGGACACTATGCTTGATAAAATCAAGGGTCAATGAAAAAGAGGAAGTGACCTAAGTAAATGGATTGGCACAGTGGAAGGAGTCATGGTCTCAAGCATAACAATTATTGTAGGGATGCTACAGGACCAGGCAGTGTTTTTGTTGAGCATATGGTCAACTCAAATTGGGTCATAGTCAACTAGAGTGCACATGACAACAAAACCACCTGTGGTTTTAATCCTATTTGTAATTCTGGTATGATGTTGTAGGATAAGCACTGCTGTGAACCTCAAGGTTCAAACTTACCAGCCTTGGAAACCCTATAGGGGTTGCTATGATTCAGAACTGAGTTGTGGACACACAACAAAGACAACATGATCCTATGTGGGAAATGGTTGCTCTTTGTTATGTTAATGATGCAGAATTAATGTAGGGTGTGTCTCTACTTCTAGCTTGAATGTAATGTCTCTAAAGACATTACATTCAAGCTAGAAGTAGAGAAGGGGAAAGATAGATGCCAAACAAATGGAAGATCACCCACAAAACAGAAGTTCAACAAAAAATTGTCCCTTAGAGCCAGCATCCTGAATTCAGACTTGTAACCTCCTAAACTGTGAAAAAATTAATCTGTTTGGTGAAGCCTACCATCTATCTTATTTCTGTTATAGCAGCACTATGTAACTAAGATTTCATTATACTACAAGATGAGTAACACTACTGTCAGATGATGGTATCTTCTCATTCATATAAAATAGCATCCCTGCCTGCACTCTGCAACATCAAGAGGTTTTTTTCTAGATATAACATCAAACAAATCTACAAAGTCTCTGATTATGCCAGTGTATTCCATATTCTGTCCTATTTTCCTAAGAAGATAGTCTTGAATCAGTAATATAATTTGTCATTTTTATGGATTTTTTAGAGTTTGGGGGAAATGTGACTTTCTTTATCATTCACTTCAGTCCTCTTGGTTTTGCTTCAAGTAGTGCTATGTGTCACCATGTGCCCTCTAAGGAAAGTATGAATGATGAATTTACTGATTTAGGCTAATTCATTTCTAAACTCTAGCATGCTGACTCTTTGACATCTTCTTTATACACCTGGAACCCTATAACAGACAGAAAAGGAAACAACTGTTTTACTGGAGTGACCTGGTTTGTTTCTCTTTGCAGTTGGTCAGAGACTGGAAAGAATTGAGAGGACTGGGTTATTTCAGATGCTTATTTTCTCTCTTTCTGTCTCTCTCTAAATTATAGGTGTAATTTCTTCATGCTAAAATAAGACGTTCCAAAATTTTCCATTTGATTTTTTTTTTTTTTACTTTTAAGTGAGATGATGCTGTTCTGTTGCACAAGACTTCTTTGAAGTGTTCAGGAGCAAAGATATCAGTTTGAGGTGAGCCTGATCCATGTCATAGTACTTTCATATGCAAGGTTGGCAGTTCAAACAGAACAACTGTTCTTTGGTGACCCTATACAGTTGAGTAGAGTTGGCACTGACCAGATGGCATTTAACAACAAAAACAACATATGCACATGAAAATTGAACAATGAATAAGGAAGCCCATAGCAGAATTGATGCTTCTGAATTATGCTGTTGGAGAAGAATATTAAAAGTGTCATAGACTACCAGAAGAACAAACAAATCTGTGTTGGAAAAATTACAGCTATAATGTTCCTTAGAAATCAGGATAAAGAGACTTCATCTTTCATACTTTGGATATGTTGTGATGTCCTGGAGAAGGACATCGTGTTTGGTAAAGTGGAGGATCTGCAGAAAGAGGAAGACCCCCAATGAGATGGATTGGCATAATGGCAGTAATGTAACAACAATTGTGAGGATGGTACAGGACTAGGCCGTGTTTTGTTCGTTGTGCACAGGGCTGCTATGAGGCAGAGACAACTCCATAGCATGTAACAACAACAATAATATTGTATGTAATTATGTGTCCTAGTGTGATGCTACGGGTTAATCCACTGGACTACACCATCAGTTTGAACCCCAGTGTTGGTGGTTCAAGCTCACCAGCTGCCCCTGGAAACCCTATACAGAGTTGCTATGAGTTGGAAGCAACTGGATGGCACTTAACAACAGCAATGTGTTTTAAGATTCTGTATATTTTGGAAATGCATATGAAATATTGATTGAGAAAATAAAATGTCTAAGATAATAGTTGAAGCTGAGTGATATGTACGTATTGTTGTAGTTAAGTATCATGAGTTAGTTCAGACTCATAGTGGCCCTATATAGGGTTTCTGAGGAGCAGCCGGTGAGTTTGAACTGCTGATTTTGTGGTCTTAAGTTCAGTGCTGATCATGTGGCACAACACCAACAGTCCAGTATGTACATGATGATTCCTAATATTATTCTCTAATTTTGTATGGGTTTGAAGATTCTATAATATAAAGTCAAAAATTTCTATGTGGCATACTGATATTTTACTAACATTTTAAAAAGTGAAAAAGACAAATGTGTTTCTCTGGCTTCCTGTTTCTTAAATCTACAGTTAATGGATTTCATTTTATATTTCAAGAGCTATCTAATTATAACCATTAATCTTGCATTTGTGTCTGTATTTGTGCCTGCCTTTATTAAACCTAAATTATTCTCAATGGAGGAGAGGTCATACATTTTCAATAGAACCACAAATTCCTTTGGTGCCTTTGGTACTCAACAAGTAACTAAATGGAAAAACCTAATGAATACCCCATATAAATAAGTTTCAACATGACTTAAAGATTTACTGTGAGGATTAACAAAATGTAATAATCTATTGAAAGATATTCTGGAATTTGGAAAGAATTTCTGTTTAATACAATTCCCATTGTTTTTAAGTTGTCTCTGTCTTCCTCATTACTATTTCAACCCAATTCTCCACAGCCTCAGAGAACCTTACAAAATATGCAATAGAGGAAAAATGTTCTTATCCTTTTTCTCCATAATTAAACCATAAGATTAAAGAAGGATGAACACCATTTGCAGTTATTAGCTATTAGTTGCCATTGAGTTGCTCATACACTCATGGTGACTACATACACAATGGGACAAAATGTTGTCCAGAAATATTGCCTACCCCTGCACAGTCAACATGATTGGTTTCAGAAAAATCATTGTAATCCATGGTTTGCCTTGATGGATTTTCGGAAGTAGAATGCCAGGACTTTCCCTAGTCTGTCTAGGAAACTCCTCTGAAACGCACTTAGCATGGTAGCAACATGCAACCCTCCACTGAGAAGATGGACAGTGGCTGTGTGAGGTGTAGCGTGGCTGGAAGTCAAATGTAAATAGACCTCCATCCT
>NW_006408545.1:597982-608352 GCF_000296735.1 Chrysochloris asiatica
ATAGATCCATTATGGAAGAAGTGCAGCCAGAGTACTCCCTGGAGTCCAGGATGGCCAAACTTCAACTCTCATACTTCAGACATATTGTTAGGAGGGACTAGTCACTGGAGAAGGATATCATGTTTGGTAAGGTGAAGGGTTAGAGAAAAAGAGGAAGACCCCCAACTAGATGGCTCGGCCAAGTGGCAGCATTGATGGACTCAAGTGTGGCAACAGTAGTGAGGTTGGTTCACGACTGGGCAGAGTTTCGTTCTGCTGTGCATAAGGTCGCTATGAGTCGGTACCGACTCACTGGTGCCTAACAACAACAATCAACAATGATGTTTATCACACACTGATTATTTTACCAAGAATCTTTCATCTGCAAAACTCAAATCAACAATCTGAGCCCATTACCACTGCTTAAGTTCTACTGGTTTAATGTCTTTATTTAATTATAGCAATATTTTTCTGAATATATGTTAATTTTAACAGTATGTTGTTGTTGTTAAGTGCCATAGAGTCGGTTCCAACCCATAGCAACCCTGGACAGGGTTTCCGAGGCTGTAAATCTTTACGGTTTCAGAATGCCTTACCTTTCTCCCGCAGAGCCACTGGTAGTTTCAAACTGCTGACCTTAAGATTCACAGCTTGAATCAAAAAATACTCCAAGACTTCTAGATTGCAGCCCACAATCATTTTTTGTGCTTAAAAAAACTACAAACAGATTACTGAAGAAATGAATGTACCTTTTATGAAAAACATTTTTAAAGCCTCATTTTTTTCAATGAGTTTTAAAAGAATAATTTAGAAATTTATCACATTTGTCTTCCCTTCTTTACTATGTCATCAACACTGGCTGCACATTCTTTGAATTGAAGTAAAGAATTTGGCTGTCTAGACAAAACAAAATATGAATACAATGCTTGCTTCAAGTAAATCACTAGCTTGTGTTAGCCAACAATGAGCAGAAAGATTGTCCTAACTCTTCAGCTCCACTACATTAAAGGAATTGAGAACTGAGGAACCATATTTGTTTTACTCTTTCTATCTTATCTTATCCTTTCTATGAATAATGTCTTATAAAAGAGAAATGGAAAAAAAAATAATAATACAGAGTCTGGCATAAATTATTTCACAATGATATATTAACAGTGAACAATTTTATATACATTGTAAACTTTGCTAAGCAAATCTAGAAACAAGGGATGCTACTTTTACCCTGACCTGCCCGTGGAAAGCCTCCATACTAGCCTCTCCTTTATTTGGTTCCTATCAAAGTCTTTTTAAGGCAGAACAACATAGGAGATAGTACTTGAGCCTTTATTTTATAGATACAGAATCCAAGCAGTAGATCACAGGAGAAGTTTGCCCAGGGTCACTCAGCTTAACAGTGCTCTCTGGACTCAATTACACTGACCACTTATAGATGTCTTCCTTTAAAAAAGTAAATAAATGGAACTAAAAATCTTCTGTACAGGAAATTAAAGAGCAACTAATCTCATGGCCTTGTTATTGTAGTTGTGTGCCAAGTCAATTTTGACTCATAGTAAGTCTATGCAACAGAGTATAACTGTCTTCATAGAACTTTCCAGGCGGTAGTCATTCCTGGGGTGGATTGCAAGGTCTTTTCTCTCACAGAATGGCTGGTGGATTTGAACCACTAGGCTTTTAGTTAGCAGTTGAGCACATAACCTTTGTACCACCAGGATTCCTTCAAACTCATGCTAGAGTAGTTTTAAAAATAAAAATGATTATTTTTAATATATGTGTATCTAAGTAATTTGTCTAGTGAGGTTTACTTAAAATGTTGTTGCTGCTAAGTACCATAGAATCAGTGCCGACCCATAGCGACCCTGGGTTTCCAAGGAGCAGCTGGTGAGCTCGAACCACCAACCTTGCAGTTCAAATGGCTTTAGCAGTCTGGCACATTAACCCACAGCACCACACCAGGACTCCACTTAAAATGTAAAGCCCTCAAAATTCAGATTGCCATCTGCTCCTTTTGGTAAAAATTAGGGAACACATGCAACTTCTGTTGTGGTTAGCCAAGACAGAAAACACAGAAGCATGTCTTTTAATTCCTCTAAAGAGATTTTCAAATCCTTATGGAAATTCCTTAAACAGTATTAATAAGCTAATTTTATTATTCTCTATAGATTTTGCTTGTTTGTTAATATAATAAAATTCAAATCTTATTGTCTAAAATATAGACCTACCAAGAAAGATTTCTAGATTCATGTGCAACAGATTGCTCCCGTAGTCTCACTACAAGTGAGTCAATAAGTGAAACATTTAACTAGCTCTCTATTAGAGCTAGGAAGGCAAATTGAAGAAACTTCGTCTTTCTTTATCAAAAAATAAAATAAAATAAGTAGACTGTTTAGTGCCAGCCCTGAAAAGATTTCATTTTCTTTTTCTTATTGAATTAAAACTCAAAAATCAGCTCTGTAGAGTCTTCATAGACAGACCTCCTCCCAGCACACACAAACACACATCCACAGCATTCCAGAAATGCCTCAAACTTGACATCTAAAGTTCAGTATCCTTAAACAGAAAAGTGAAAAAGTATGTGCCCACAGATATGAGAGTTTACTAGAGATTGGTCCACCCAACCTTGGAATTTGTTTGAAGTGTCATGTTTTGAAATTCTATATTTTATTTTTATGATTACTCCAAATTTTGCACTTGACTACATAATGTGTCTCTGCTTTAATATAAATACTATGTCCCAAGGAACAAAGCAGTTACCAAACTGACATTCTGAGAAGGTATGTATTCTGTGGCTTTACATACCCAATGAAGCTAAATTGGGTTTCCAATTTGAGTCTATAAGTGAAAATGTATGTGTTAGCAAAACTGGGATGAAATTTGGTATAATCTCCAAAGTTGTCAATCTTGGTTTTATTAGGCATCCTGATAAATAAGGTCAAGTATATTTAGGGCCCAGGAATGAAAGAGTCAGGCAGTTCTAGTCTTCTAAATGGTCAGCAGTAGTTTCAGAGCAGGCAAATGGCTAAATATTGGGGAAATCAATCACGTGTTTGTTTGCTATTTATTTACTGAACTCCAGGCACTGTACTAGGTAACTTTCTAAAAACACAAAAACAGACAAATTATAGATCCTGATCAAAGAAGCTCACAGTTTAGGAAAATAAGAGAAATACTTAAGCTGGAAATAATCAATCAAAATGAAAAGGTAGAGAGATGTAATAAGAGTTCTGGAATTGAGGAAGTGGCTGGAACTAAGTTAACAGCAAAGAAATGGAAAGAAAATGTCACAATTTTGTCTTTTCCGTTGTTCTTAAATCTCTGAGATAAGCAGAATGAAGGCTAGGAATAAGTAAGCATAAATAGTCAAGAAAGACAGTCCCTGCCCTAACTGAGCAAGTCAGTGTGTAATAGACAGGAACATAAGGGAAGAGCAGAAATCTTTTGTGGAGTTTAGGATGAAAATTTGGTAAATTAAAGTCTTAACAAGTTTAATTTGCAAAACGGATAAATAAAGCATTCAAGTAGGTTTATAGGTCTAGAGGTCCAGGATGAGATTTGAGCTAGAGATTTTTTACTTTAGAGCTTCCAGAATATAAATACAAGTTTAGAAGTTTTCAGAACTTGTTTTCCAGATCACTTGGATTTGAGATGCCTTGCAAGCCAGTGAAATGAATGTCTAAAATATCCAATTATGTATTTAGGCATAGAGGTCAAAGAGAGAACTAGAGATCTAAGTTAGAAATTTTTTATTAAGGGGTTTTTGTAAAATAAAAATAAGAGGTGATTTCCAGAAAGATGGCAGAGTAGGCAGACACACTACATAGATCCTATACAACGAAGATATGGGAGACTGAATGAAACAGGTAGAAATGATCATTCTGATACCATAAACCTCAGAGGAAAAGATAGAGAAGTGAATTGAATATTGAGTAGGACAGTACACTGAACAGGGGCAGTGAGAAAATAAACAGATGGGTGAACTGTTTGCTGGTCTGACTCAGCAAGTCCATCTTGAACTTTTGCGAACAGTTTTGGAAACAGACAGCAGCCTGATGCACACTGATGACTGGCAACAAGAAAGGTGTCATACTTTCTTGTTTCCCACACTCCCCTGGTGACCTGAGGTGTGGTCAGTCCCCACCCTCATCAACCCTATGCACAGCCCTTGCTCTGCCAAAGGTGAGAGCCACAACACCACCATTGTGAGTCAGGCACACAGTGTACCACCATAGTACTTAGAGGAAGGTGTTCTCTATTACAGACATGCAGAAGGCTCAGATCAAATCCTGGTCAGCCCTAGACTAGCAGAAAATCTCATACGTAGGCACTATGCCACAAATTGCCCTCTGGGCCTAAAAGACCTTAACCTCAGTCATCATTAGAACTTGCAGTAATTATGCCCAGATTAAGTGCAGTGATCACAGACAACACCCTAGGTCTATAGGAGCTCTACCTAGGACCAAAAATACCACCCTTTCATTTTGCCTCTTCCGGTTGGATGAGCTTCTAGACTGGCAACAGCCCCCAGAGTTTCTTCCTCTCTGAGTCTGACCCATGCCCTGTTTTTTCTGTTCCTTTCATTGTTCTGTTTTATTTTTCTTCTTCATTTTCTTCTTCTTGTCTTTTTCTTCACTTATTTTTTTATCCTTTCTATCTCTAGTGTTTTTTTTTTTGTTTTGTTTTGTTTTTTCCATTTCTCCTGTTTCTCTTTTTTCCCCTCTTCTTTATTCCTCTTGGTTTTTTTGTTTGCTATTCAGTGTTCTTTCTCTTTTCTTCATCTCTATTTTTCTCTATTTTTTGCTTCTTTTTATTTGCTCTCTTATATTTCTCTTCTATAGGTTTATTGTCCTTTCCCTTTTTACTCATTTTAGTTATTATGTTTTTTTCTTACTGGTGCCTGTTTGTCTTCTTTTTTCTCTTTTATTGTTTGCTTTTTCACTGTTGTTTGTTTGCTTGTTTGTTTTTGTCTTGTGTGTGTGTTTTCTTCTGAAGGAACACAGCAACCATGTCCATCTAGATCAGCCAAAACAATGCCCTTGTAATTATACCCAGTGGGCAAGAGCCAGTGCCTGTTCTTCATCACATGATCAACAATAGACAGCAGCCAACACCAGACAAGTTCATCTTAAACTCTGCTGCACAAACAGCCAGCAGAGAACTGGACACATGCTTCTATTCTCTAATCACTCATGAAGAAGCAGTTGGTGAGTGTCTAAGAACACATCAACATACAATCATCAATTAAATACAAATACAACCATAATACAATATGTCAGAGACAACAATTTCAGTTCACATGAAGAAACAAGACAGAGCAACTCAAACAAATGACCAAAATGCAGAGCCTGAAAATGTTTCAGAGGTATTTGAGTTACCTAAAATAATTCAAAAGAATGATATTTAGGTACTTTCAAAGGACTGAAAAAAGAACAAGAAAGTTTCAGAGCAAGGCCAGGAGAACACAGAAAAGAAACAAACAAACAAACAAACAAAAACTTTAGAAGGAAAACACTACAAGAAAAACTGGAAAAATTAGAAATAATACAAGATTGGCAAATACAAATCTGGAAGTCTACTAAGATTTCAGAAATGGATAATACATTGACAGGGCAAAAGAATAGATTTTAATCAATGGAAGCTCAAATTTGTGAGCTTGGAAACAAATCTCTCAATACTAGTCTACTGGAAAAATAATCAGAAAAATAATGAAAAAATCCAAAGAAAGTCTAAGAGTAATGTGAGACACCATGAATAGGAATAACATCTGGATGGTCAAAATTCCAGAACAGGAAAAGACCAAAAAAATAACAACAGAGAAAATTGTCAAAAACCTATTGGATGAAAACTTCCCTTATATTATGAAAGACAGGAAGATAAGCATTCAAGAGGCTGAGCAAATCCAAAACAGGATAGACTCATAGAGAAAATCATCAAAGCATATCCTAATTTAATTTCTAAAACCAACCAAAAAAAAACAAGGAAATAATCCTGAGAGCAGCTAGGGATAAATTCCAAGTGACCTGTAAAAGAGCAACAATAAGACTCATCTCTTATTTCTCAACAAAAACCAGGCAGGCAAGAAGATAATGAAATGACATATACAAAACTCTGAAAGAAAAAAAGTAGCCAACAAAATATACCCAACAAAACTATCCTTCAAATATGATGACAAAGTTAAGACATTTTCCAGAAAAAAAAAATACAAATGAAAGGAATTTGTAATAAACAGATCAACTTTACAAAATGACTAAAGGCAATTCTTTGGACAGAAAACCAGTAGCAGTAGACAATGACTTCAGATTCACCTATATGACAACAACACCCAGAATTCAATTCAGATATAAAAGGATCCAAAGTAAAGTGCACTCATAAGTCTGCAGATAGGGAACCAGATCTATCAGTCTAGAATGAAGACAACTACAAAGCAAAAAGTAGTACTGGTGTGACACTGTGGGTTAATGCGCTGGACTACAAAATCGCTTTGAACCACAAGACTGATGGTTCAAGCTCACCAGCTGCTCTTTGGAACCCCTATACAGGGTCTTTATGGGTAGGAATTGACTCAATGGCCCTTTACAATAACAAAACAAAAAGAGGGAATAATGTAGTTATAGAACTTCCAAATAGGAATTAAATAGATTTCAAGATAAAACAGACTGCTTTAAACCAGGGAAGACATTTATAAATTATAGGGTAACCTCAAAAAAGATTAATACACCTCATTTAAATAAAAAGAGAGGAATATCAGAAAGATTCAGTAAGCATTAAAACAAGAGCCATGAAGAAAATGAGAAGAATACCCACAAACAAAATGAACTCAACACAGAAAATAATTTGGAACAAAGAAACCAGAAATACCACATGTATACACACACAAAAATACACAGGGAACTGACAACAACCAATCCATATCTATCAATAATTGCAGTGAATGTAACTGAATGCACCAGTCAAGACAAAGACAATGGCAGAATGGGTAATAGAACAGGATTCTTAAATATTTCTGTCTACAAGAGAACCTTATACACAAAGACAAAAACAGAGTAAATTCAAAGGATGGAAAAAACATATGAAGCTAACAGCAGATAAAAATTAGCAAGAGTGGAAATATTAATTTCTGATAAAATAGATTTTAAAGCAAAAACCAGCATAAGGGACAAAGAACATTTTACAATGATTATAGAGTACATTGAAAAAAGAGGACATAACCATAATAAGTATCTATGCTCCCAGAGAAAGAGCCTCAAAACACTTACATCAAACATTAACAGAATTAAAGAAAGAAATAGACAATTCTACAATAATAGTAGAAGATTTTAATACACCCATTGATAGACAGAACAATTATAAAGAAACTCAACAAAGACACAAAAGGACTAACCAAAACAATCAACCAACTTGACCTCGTAAACATATACAAAGCACTCAACCCAATAACAGCACAATATACTTTTTTTTTCCAGTGCACATGGAATATTCTTCAGAATAAACCATATGTTAGGCCACAAAGAACGTCTTAATAAATTTAAAAACATCAAAATGCTACAAAGCATCTTATCAAATCACAATGCTACAAAATTAGAAATAAAAAATAAGAAGGTTGAGGGGGGAAAATATTACATATATGTATAGATAGATAGATAGATAGATAGATAGATAGATAGATAGATAGATAGATAGATAGATAATTTGTTGTTATATGCCATGGAGTCAGTACTGACTCATAATGACCCTGTACAGGGTTCCCAAGGTTGTAAATTTTTATGGGAGCAGAAAGCCTCATCATTCTCCCATGGAACAGCTGATAGTTTTGAACTGCTGACCTTGAGGTTTGCAGCCCAATCTGTGACCACTATGCTACCAGGGATCCTTGACAGATAGATAGATGGAAATTGAATGAAAAATACTGGGTAATAGAAGAAATAAAAAATTAAATTAAAATCTCTTGAATCAACTGAGAACAAAATTAAAACATACCAAAACCTTTAGGAAACAGAAAAGCAGTGCTCAAAGGGTCATTTACAGCAATCAGTGCACACATCCAAAAATAAGAAAAAAACAAAATTGGTGTCTTAACCCACCATCTTCAATAATTAAAGAGCAGCAAAGTAAGCCTACAGTCACCAGAAAAAGAAATGAAAAAGAGGAGTGCTGAAATCAATGAAAGAAAAGGGAGAAAAACAGTGGAAAGTATTCAACAAGACAAGAAGTTGGTTCTTTGAAACGATGAATAAAATTCACAAACCACTGACAAATAGAACAAAGGAAAAGGAGATGATGAAAAGAACATGAATAAGAAATGAAGTCCATAACATCACAACAGAACTAATGGAAATAACGAGGATGGTAAGAGAATGTTATGAAAAATTGTACTCCAACAAATTTGGAAGCCTAGAAGAAATGGACAAAATTCTAGATAGATATTTAGTGGGGACAACACCACAATTGATGGATGCATCCTATACAATGGTGAACCATTTAAGATTAAAAGGGCAGCATTTACCTAAGGACAAAATTGAGAAGGTTTGGGAAACAAGGAGAATTGGAAGCAAGAATCACAAGTGATGTTACATTGAGGGGAATGCAATCATTGAAATGAAATTAATTTTATGATTTTTTAAATGTAACATTAATGATCTCTGTAAATCTTCACTCAATTTACAATAAAAAGTGGTGTGGGTTTTTTTGTTGTTTTTTTTTAATGATCTACCCTATAAACCTCTCAATTCACAATAAAACTTTTTTAAAAAGAAAGAAAGAAGAAGAGGTGAAGGGAAAGAGTTGGCATAAGATGTTAGAGGGGAATGAATTAGATTTCAAATCGCCATGATGAAAAATGAAGAAACGTGTTCAGGAAATCAAGAAAATCGTCCATCAGTGTTCAGGACTCAGTTAAAATGGTTTACTATGAATTTAGCAAGTATTAGGCACAAGGACTTCTATCATGGAGGGCAGCAGCTAAACGATGTGCGACAACTGCGCAGACCTGGTGGAGGTTTTAAATGAAACGCAGACCACGTAGCAGTGGGGTGAGAGGAGTCTGGAGACCAGGTCAATGCTGTATTAGGCACTCTGGGTTTGTGTGTGTGTGCGTGTGTGTATGTATTTCCTAATGCAGTGTTCAGAAGCTCAGAAAGAAATGTGAAGAATGCAGATTCATTACTTTCTCTACATTAAAGCCAAGATGTGAAGAGGTAATGTCTGACTTATTTCAACAAGAGCAATCCTAAAGCTATCTTCATGAATAAGTGATTTTCTCTAGAGGGTAAATATGCCTTTTTTTTGCTTTTAAAGGCTTCTCTCAATTTAACAAAATTGCTTCTCCCTGAAGCAAAGATCAGATCACAGACATCTTGCCCCAGAGAATATGGTTTTAGACACAAAGTTGGGTGAAGGAACAAGACCTGGGGTGACCAATTTAGAGTCTCTCTGCATCTCATTTTTAAGAGAACTGAGATATAATGTAGTACATAAAGAGTTCAATATCAGTTATAAGGAATAAGATGAACCATTTGTTATAACTAATGAATAATGTGGTGATTTGTTACAAAAATAATTATCCATTATGTAACTTGTAATAAAAGTCAGAGAACAGACAGGTCTAATGTGATAGGACCATTATTGTCCAAATTTTTCCATGTTCCTACTACTTAATCCAGCTTGGTTTGAAAGCCTAAAGTTTTGTTGAATTTATAAATGGGAAATGAATTGCCTAAACTATGGATGGGAAGGTTGCAAACTCAAGGAGATGATAAAACAAGGCCTTGTAATATTAGTAGCAGTCCTTCCCATTCTCTATTCCTTAATCACATACTTAGAGAATTTATATGGTTTTGCCAAAATTATGGGTCCTGTAACTCCTGCGTGGGAAATAAGGAAATGCTATTATCATGAGTAAAACAGCATGATGAAATGAAGAACAAGGAACACAGAAATGTGACAATAGAAACAGAGGTTAGAAGTTCATTTTCAAAAGAAAAATTCAGATGTGATTAAAAACAGAATGAAAAAGTTGAACAGCAACCCTATGCACAACAGAATGAAACACTGCCTGATCTTGTCCCATTCCCCCAAATCATAGTTCTATATGAGCCCATTGTTGCTGCTACTGTGCCTATTCATCTCACAGGGCTCTTCCTCTTTTGTAGAACCTCAGATTTACCAAGCATGATGTCTTTCTCCAGAATCAAGTCTCCCCTGACAACATGTCCTCAATTCTAAGGAATATTCTGGCTATAATTCTTTTAGGAGAGATTTTTTTCTTCTTCTGGTATCCCAGGGGACTTTCAATATTCTTTGCAA
Organism: Chrysochloris asiatica; assembly: GCF_000296735.1. Lineage (NCBI taxonomy): Eukaryota > Metazoa > Chordata > Mammalia > Afrosoricida > Chrysochloridae > Chrysochloris > Chrysochloris asiatica. The sequence goes on from NW_006408545.1 coordinate 608,258, forward strand.
ACACCATGATTCAAATGCATTGATTCCTCTCTGGTTTTCCTTATTCATTGTCCAACATTTTCATGCTTATGTTGTTGTTGTTGTTGTTGTTAGGT
>NW_006408545.1:608452-610599 GCF_000296735.1 Chrysochloris asiatica
GAAAAAAAGAAAGAAAAATTGCCAGGAACCAGAAATAAAAGAATATAATAAATAAAAATGAAAAGTAAGATGGTCACAAAAATAGAGCTGTACAAAAAAAAAAAAAAAAAAAAAGATGAAAAGAGAAAAAGACTAGAGAATAGTAAAGAAAAATCAAGAGAAAAAAACCAGAAGAGGTTGGGGATAAGAAACAGAAGAAAAAACAAAAGCAATGAAAGAAAAAATAAACAAAGCACAGCATAGTTTTTGAACTCAGAGCAGAGGAAACTTTGGGGCATGCTTGTGGGTCAAGAAACGCATGAGGTAGATGGAGGAGAGCCATGATGGCTGAGTTCCCAGTCTTATATAGAGTTCCTATAGGACTCGGTGTATGCTTCAGGCATCCAATCTGAAATTAGCTCATGTAGGCCCTTCAGGTTGCTAGTTTCCATGTCTGTCAGAACCAGAGGGCAGCTGGGGGGCAGGGTGACTGATTATGAGGGTTCTCGCTAGTCTAATTCTATCCTGGAGACTCTGTGGGGTCTGCAGACCTTAAATATATCCCAGCTGAATCCAGGTGCCAAAGCAGTACACCTTCTTTACACAAGGTCAAACCTCAAGGCACAGAACACCAGGAGAGCAGGGTCTGCACTTGGGGTAAAAGGGGGTAGGGGCGGGCCTTAGCTCTGTTATCCAGGGGAGTATAGGAAGCAAAAAGGTATCCGACCTTTTCTGTTACCTTTGTGAATCTGTGCCATCAGGCCCCCATATGTCTGTCTCTCCTAAACTACTCACAAAAGTTCCAGATGGTCTGGCTGCAATCAGTACACTAGTCAGTCCTCTTCTTCTCAATCCACTTATCCTAATCTTTCCTCTGAAGCTCAGGGTTCCAGGATTGTTCTCTGTCTTTTTCATGGTATCTTTGTTGGATTCCTGGTATGGCACTATAGGATAAGCACTCAATTACAAGGCCTGTTTGAACCACAAGGTCGCTGGTTCAAACTCACCAGCTACTCCTTGGAAACCCTATACAAGGTCACTATGGATTGGAACTGACTTGATGGCACTTAACAACAACAAAATCTTTGTTGTAGACGGTCTGCATAGTGTCTCTGTCTAGCCTGCCATCTTGCCAGAAATCTCCTACTTTGTGATTTACTTCTTGCTATAACAACAATTTATTTTGTGGAGTTCAACTGTGATGCTGTAGGATAAGCACTGGACTATCAACCTAAAGGTCAGCAGTTCAAACCCACCAGGAGCTCCTTGGAAGTTCTATTCAGAGTCACTATGAGTCGAACTAAATTGATGGCACTTAACAACATTTGAATAACAGTGGTATTAAATGGGCTTCCCTGTAAGCATATGGATATTATCCTATCACTTACAGCATTGTACCTCATGACTGATCTGGATATGTTCTTTTTAACAATGAATGCAACACCATTCCTCTTCAATTTGTCATTTCTGTCATAGTAAACCACGTGGTTGTCAGATTCAAAATCGCCAATACCAGTTCACTTATGCCTAAGATATCAATGTTTATGTGTTCCATTTCGTTTTTTGACAACTTCCAGTATTCCCAGATTCATACTTCATACATTCCATGTTCCGATTTTCAATGGATATTTACAGCTGTTTCTTTTCATTTTGAGTTGTGTCCCATCAGACAATGAAGGTCCCACAGGCTTTACTCCATTCGCGTTATCACTGTCAACTCTACTGTGAGGAGGCAGCTCTTCCCAAGGAGCATTTTGAGTGCCTTCCAACCTGAGGAGCTCATTTTCTGGCACTACATCTGACAATATTTCTCTTCTATTCATAAGGTCTTCAGTGACTAAAATAGTTCATCACTCCTTCTTCCTAGTCTGTCTTCGTCTGGAAGCTCATCTGAAACCTGTCCACCATGGGTGACCCTGTTGGTATTTAAAATACCTGTGGCATAGCTTTCAGAATCACAGCAACTCACAAGCCACCACAGTACCACAAACTGACAGACAAGTGGTGGCTAAAGCAAACAGAAGAAATGAGGAGGTACAAGAACTGAACAGAAAATGTCAAAGATCAGCTCGAGAAGATAAAGCCAAATATTACCACCAAATGTGCAAAGATCTGGATTAGAAAACCAAAAAGGAAGAATACATTCAGCATTTATCAAGCTGGGGGAA
>NW_006408545.1:614090-628366 GCF_000296735.1 Chrysochloris asiatica
GAGACAGGTCCCTCCTGACAATATGTCTGAAAGATGAGAGATGAAGTTCGGCCATCCTGGCCTCCAAGGAGCACTCTGGCTGCACTTCTTCCAACACAGGTTTGTTTGACTTCTGGCAGCCCATGGCAATTTCAATATTCTCCTCCAGCACCATAACCCAAAAGCATCAATTCTTCTACAGTCTTCATTATTCACTGTCCAGCTTTCACCTGCATAAGAGGTTATTGAAAATATCACTGAAAACCTTATGAATAGCAGAGAAACACTGTTGGATATAGTGCTGGAAAATGAGCCCCTCAGGTTGGAAGGCACTCAAAATGTGACCCTCCTCAAAGTACAGTTGACCGTGATGACACAAATGGAGTAAAGCCCTCAAGTACCATCATTTGTGGGTGGGGAACAAATCAGAATAAAGAGAAACAGCTAAAAACATCCATTAATAATCAGAACATGGAATGTGCAAAGTATGAATCTAGGAAAATTAGAAATTGACAAAAATGAAATGGAACACATAAACATCAATATCTTATACGTTAGTGAGCTGAAATGGACTGGAATTGGCCGTTTTGAGTCTGACATCCACATGGTTTACTATGACGGAAATGACAAATTGAAGAGGAATGGTGTTGCATTCATTGCCAAAAGAAATTATCCAGATCAGTCATGAAGTAAAACACTTTCTGTGATAGGATAATATCCATGCACCTACAGGGAAGCCCAGTTAATACCACTATTATTCAAATTTACACACCAACCACTAAAGCCAGTGAGGATGAAATAGAAGAATTCTACCAACTTCTTCAATCTGAAATTGATCAAACGTGCAATTAAGATGTATTCATCATTACTGGTGATTGGATTGCAAAAGTTGGGAAGTGATTGGATTGCAAAAGTTGGAAAAAAGAGGAAGGATCAGTAGTTGGACAAAATGGCCTTTGTGATAGAAATGATGCTGGAGATCTCATGACAGAATTCTGCAAAATAAATGATTTGTTCATTTCAAATATCTTCTTTACACACAGCATAAGAGATGGCTATATACAGGGACCTTGCCAGATGGAATAGAAAGAAATCAAATTGACTACATCTGTGGAAAAAGAAGATGGAAAAGCTCCATATCATCAGTGAAAACAAGACCAGGGGAGGATTGTGAAACAGACCATCAAATTGCTCGTATGCAAATTCAAACTGAAGCTGAAGAAAATGAAAACAAGTCCATGAGAGCCAAAATATGACCTTGAATATATCCACCCTGAATTTAGAGATCATTTGAAGAACAGAGTTGATACATTAAACATTAAAGACTGAAGACCAGAAGAGTTGTGGGATGACATCAAGAACATCGTACAGGTAGAAAGAAAAAAAGTCATTAAGAAGACAAGAAAGAAGGAAGCAGTCAAAATGGATGTCAGAAGAGACACTGAAATGTACTCTCCAGAATATAGAGATGCTAAAGCAAATGGCAGAAATAAGAAGGTCCAAGAACTGAACAGAAAATTTCAAAGATCAGCTTGAGAAGATACAACCAAATATTACCACAAAATGTGCAAAGATCTGGAGTCAGAAAACCAAAAAGGAAGAACACACTCAGCATATCTCAAGCTTGGGAAACTGAAGAGAAAATTCAAGCGTCGAATTTCATTACTGAAGGATTCTCTGGGCAAATTATTGAATGATGCAGAAAACATCAAAAAAAGATAGAAGGAATACATAGAGAAACTGTACCAAAAGGAAATGGTTGATGTTCAACAGTTCAAGAGGTAGCATATGATCAAGAGCCAATGATACTGAAGGATGAAACCCAAGTTGCATTGAAGGAATTGGCAAAGAGCAAGACACCAGGAATTGATGGAATACAAATTGAAATCGTTGAAGAAAGTGAGGCGGCACAGGAGGCACTCACTCATCTATGCCAAGAAATTTGGAAGACAACTACCTGGCCAACTGATTGGAAGAGATCCATATTTGTGCCCATTCCAAAGAGAGGTGACCCAACGGAATACAGAAATCATCAGACAGTCTCTTTGATATCCCATGTGAGTAAGTTTTACTAAAAGTAATACAGAAACAGCTACAATCATATATTGACAGAGAACTTCCAGAGGTTCAAGCTGGATTCAGAAGAGGCCATGGAATAAAGGCTGTCATTGCTGATGTCCAATGGATGTTGGCTGAAAGCAGTGAATATCAGAAAGATGTTTACCTGTGCTTTATTGACTACGCAAGACTGTATGGATCATGACAAGCTATGGACAACATTGCGAAGTATGAGAATTCATGAACACTTTATTGTGCTCATGAGGAGTCTGTACATGGAGCAAGATGCAGTTTTTTTAACAGAACATGGGAACACTGAATGGTTTAAAATGCAGAAAGGTGTGCGACAGAGTTGTATTCTTTCACCATACTTATTTCAACCTGTATGCTGAGCAAATAATACAAGAAGCTGGTTTTTATGAAGAAAAACGTGGCATCAGGATTGGAGGAAGACTCATTAACAACCTGCGATATGCAAACGATATAACATTGCTTGCTGAAAGTGAAGAGGACTTGAAACATTTACTGATGAAGATCAAAGAGCACAGCCTTCAGTATGGGTTGCATCTCAATGTCAGGAAAACAAAAATCCTCACCACTGGACCAATAAACAACGTTCTTATCAACGGAGAAAAGACTGAAGTTGTCAAGGACTTCATTCTTCTTGGATCAGCTATCAACACTCATGGAAGCAGTAGTCAAGAGATCAGACAACGTATTGCATTGGGCAAATCTGCTGCATAGGAACTGTTTAAAGTATTGAAAAAATAAAGAGATGTCAGCTTGAGGGCTAAGGTGCGCCTGACCCAAGCCATGATATTTTCAATAACCTCATATGGATGTGAAAGCTGGACAGTGAATAAGGAAGATCGTAGAAGAATTGATGCCTTTGAGTTGTGGTGTTGGAGGAGAATACTGAAAGTGCCATGGACTGCCAAAAGAACCAATAGATCTGTTTTGGAAGAAGTGCAGCCAGATGCTCCTTGGAGGCCAGGATGGCTAAGCTTCGTCTCTCATACTTTGGACATATTGTCAGGAGGGAACAGTCGCTGGAGAAGGATGTCATGCTGGGTAACATGGAGGGTCAGAGAAAAAGAGGAAAACCCCCAATGAGATGGATCAGCCAGGTGGCATCACTGATGGTGTCAAGTGTGGCAGTGGTAGTGAGGTTGGCCCAGGATCAGACATGGTTTCGTTCTGCTGTGCATGGGGTCACTATGAGTCGGTTCTGACTCAATGGCACCTGACAACAACAACATATGCAGATGATACAACCTTGCTTGTTTAAAGTGAAGAAGACTTAAAATATTTACTGATAAAGATCAAAGAGCACAGCTTTCTGTATGGATTGCATCTCAGTGTAAAGAAAACAAAAATCCTCACCACTGGACCAATAAACAACATTCTTATGAACAGAGAAAAGATTGAAGTTGTCAATGACTTAATTCTTCTTGGATCAACTATCAGCACTCATGGAAGCCACAGTCAAGAAATCAAACAACATATTGCATTAGGCAAATCTGCTGCACAAGACCTTTTTAAAGTGTTGAAGAGCAAATATGTCAGCTTTAAGATTAAGGTGCTCCTGAACCAAGCCATAGTATTTTCTCATGCATATGAGACAACTGAAAATACCACTGCTTGAGTCTGTCCTCAACGTGACATCTTGCTTTTTGACACTCTAAAGTGTTCTTGTACAGTAGATTTGCCTAATGTAGTATGCCATTTTACTTATTTACTGCTGTTTCTATGAGTATTGTTTGTAGATAAAAGCAAAATGAAGTCTTTGACAACTTCAATATTTCTCCATTTATCAGGATGTTATTAATTAATGTAGCTGTGAGGATTTTTATTTTCTTTACTTTGAGGTGCAATCCATACTGAAGGATGTAGTTTTTTATCTTCATCAATATTTCAAGTCCTGTTCACTTCCAGCAAGCAAGCTTTGTCATCTGCATATCACAGGATGTTAGTGATTTGTCCTCCAATACTCATGCCATGTTCTTATTCATATAATGCAATTTCTTGGATTTTTTGCACAACATACATATTGAATAAATATGGTGAAAGGATACAACCATAGTGCACACATTTACTGATTTTTAAACCACTCAGTATCCACTTGTTTTGTTCCAGCGATTGCCTCTTGGTCTATGAACCGGTTCCTCATGAACACTATTAGTCATTTTGGAATTCTTTTCAATATTATCTATAATTTGTTATGATCCACACAGTCAAATGTCTTTGCATAATCAATAAAAACTATCAGTTTTTGATAATATGCTAGCTCTTGAAATGGTTGAACACCCACCATTTCTTTTTAGTACAGTAACTGTGTGTATTCTTCCATTTTCTTTTAAAGCTTCCTGGCTCATTCAATATTTTGCTCATAGAATCCTTTAGTATTGCACCCTAAGGCTTAATTTTCTTCTTCAGTTCTCTCAGATTGAAAAATTCAAAGTGTGTTCTTCCTTTTTGATTTTCTAATTAGAGGTCTTTGCACGTTTCATTATAATACTTGACTTTGTCTTCTCGATTTGTTCTTTGAAATTGTCTGTTCATTTCTCACTTTCAGATTTCTTTCAGTTGCTTTAGGTTCCCTACACTGAAAAGCAAGTTTCAGAATCTCTTCTGACATCCATTTTGGTATCTTCTTTCTTTCCTATCTTATAATGACAGTTTGCTTTCTTACTGTATGATGTTCTTGATGTTATTCCACAACTCTTCCAGAGTTCGTTCAGTAGGGTCAAATGCATCAAATCACTACTTGGGATGGTATCTAAAGTCAAGTAGGATACACTCAAGATCATATTTTGGCTGTGATCTTGTTCTAATTTCCTTCTGAGTTTACAGATGAGCAATTGATGGCCTGTTCTACCGTCCCTAGCTTTGTTTTGTCTGATATTGAGTTTTTCCATTATTTGTTCCCACAAATGTAGTCAATTTGATTCCTGTGTTTTCCATAGGGTGAGATCCATATGTGTAGTTACTTTTTATGTTGAAAAAGATAGTTGTAATAAATAAATTGTTGGTGTTGCAAAATTCTATCATGCAATTTCCAGGATCATTTCTATCACCAAGTTCATATTTTCCAACTACCAATCCTTCCTCTTTGTTTTCAGCTTTTGCATTCAAATCACCACTAGTCATCACTGAATCTTCATTGTATGTGTGATCATTTTCAAAATGAAGATGATGGTAGAATAATTTCATCATCATTGGCTTTAGTTTTTGTTATTAAGTGCCATCGAGTCAGTTCCAACTCATAGCAATCCTGTGTAGATTTTCCGAGGAAACGCTGATAGGTTTGCACTATTGACCTTGTGGTTCACAGTTCAATGTTGATCCTACAGTGCTACACCAGAAGTCCATTTGCTTTAGTGGATGTTACATAATTTGAACAATAGTGGTATTAACTGGTGTTCCTTGTAGGTGTATAGGTATTACAGACAATATTGTATTTCAAGATAGATCTTGAAATGCTCTTTTTGAAGCTGAATGTAGTACTATCTATTTTCCATTTATATTCTTGCCATAATAAACTATATGACTGTCCTGTTCAAAATGACCAATATATGTCAATTTCAGCTCATGAATACATAGGATATTGATCTTTATCCATTCCATTTCATTTTTGATGACTTCCAATTTTCCAAGATTTATACTTCGTACATTCCAGGTTCCAATTACTAATGAATATTTTCAGCTATTTCTTTCCATTTTGAGTTGTGCCAGATCAGCAAATGAAGGTGAGGGAAGTTTTGCTCCATCCATATCATTAAAGTCAGCTCTATTTTGAGGAGGAAACTCTTCCCAATTATATTTTGAGTGTCTTCCAACCTGAGGGGCTCATCTTCCTGCACTATTTCAATGTTTCACTGCTATTCATTAGGTTTTCAGTGGTTAACCATTCAGAGGGATCTGACTTGCCTTCTTCCTAGTCTGTCTTGCTCTGGAATACTTGCTGAAATTTAAAATACCTTTGGCAAAGTTTCCATCACAGCAACACACAAGTTACCACAGTATGACAAATTGACAGACAACTGGTGTACAATTTAAGGAACAATTTTGGGGAAAAGGAGCCAATACTCAGCAGAGATGGTGAAAAGAAAATAAGGGTAATCAATGGAAGTCAAGCATAAGGTTCAAAAGGAGGAAGTCATAGAATCTAGGGAGGATGTAATGAAATGAAACAATATTAACAACTGGTAAACTAGTAGGGGAGTCCTGATGTTGGGCTGTGGATTAACGCACTGGACTGCAAAGTCGGTTTGAACCACAAGGTCTGTGGTTCAAGGTCACCAGATGTTCTTTGGAAACCCTATACAGAGTCACTATGGGTCGAAACTCACTCAATAGCACTTACAACAACAACAACAATAAACTAGTAGAAGTCTGCCAGGAGTGCCAGTAAGCAATAACATTAAACTCTGGAATATTAGTTCCTAAATATTATGTGTTCTATTCTTGGGCTCACAATATGTATTTTTTACCATTTACAAAAATTGCTTAAACTAAGTTTTATCATAGCTATTCAATGAAAGAGTAAAAACATGTATAGTTTAGAAATTAGAAAAATTATGTCTTTTTCTAATAAATTACAAGTGAAGTAGCTGTTCTAGTATATCTTGTATTTAATAATTTTTGAGAAACTTAAAACTTTTAGTGACATATGCCACATTTATATGCCTTTTAAATTTTTTAAATATTTATTATAAGGGTGATAAAACACTTTCATATGTAAAAATATGATTTAATCTTCTACACTTTCCTATACAGCTTTGAAAGGTGCTTGCAAAAATGGCAGAGAGGCAGTGTCTGACTTCTGGCTTTACAAGGGGAAAAGAGAATCAAACTCAATATCAGTCCACTTCCTAGGAAGTGGAGGCCAGACATGTCTCCACTGTTCAACCTTCTTTATCCTTTTCTGACACCAATGATCCTTCCCACCGCATTCTGCTTTATATCTGGGTTTGATAATGGACACAAAGCACTTGCAATGGACACAGAACACTCACAGACAACACTCATAATGGTTTTTTCTTAGTGAATGAACAGGGTACAATTCAGGATCCAAAACAACTCATTAGTTCTTCAGTTTGAACATATCCTCTCTCCCATACTGCAAACATGCCTTACACTTGTCTTTGTCCTCTCAGCCATGTGGCCCCTCAGACTCTGCCTTGTTTGGGCAAATGTTACAAAGCTACTTTAGTCAGTTTATAAATGCCCAAATGGCACACCCTGCAAGCTCATCTCCTGCTCACAGGCACTCAGCTTTATTCCATCAATGGGCCAGGAATCCTGAAGCTACTCTGTCTCTCCATGTAGTCTTTCCAGATAGGGATGCCACACTCTTCACTAATGGCTCTCTGTCTTTATGGGTCTGGGATCTTCTCTTCCAGCTTCTGAGATGGCTCCTTTTAAACCTATTGGGATGGCAAAACTTATCAGAGTCCTATACACCTCATTTTCATGGTCCCAACCAATCATTTGGTGGGAGTTAAGTGAGCCCTGATGTGGAGCTGTCGGATAAGCACTGGTCTGGTAACCAGAAGGTCACCAGTTCAAACCCAACAATGGCTCTTGGAACTCTTGTACAGGGTCACTATGGCTTGGAACCGATTCAATGACACACAACAGCAACAAAGAAGATTTGGACAGAAAGGCCATATGCAAATAACCTCATGATACCAAGGTGCTTATTGTGCAATCCAGAAATTTTCACAAACTTCTTCGATTCAAATTGTATTTGGATTAACCTAGGGGTTGGCAAATATTTTCTGTAAAGTCCCAGATAGGAAATATTTTAGGCTTTGTAGTTAAAGGGTGTCAGTGGCAACTACTCAATTCCAGCTTGTCAACAACAACAAGAGACAATATGTAAATGGATAGTTATTGCTGTGCCTCAATAAAACTCTATTTACAGAAATAGAATGTGGCTGTAATTTGCAGACACTTTGGTTAGTCAATTAATTTTCAAATCTATTAGGTCATCTTTCATCTAAATACTGTATTTTATATCATACAGGTTTATTAGCTAACTAAAAACTTATAGGTCATGGCTCAAGTTGTAGTTATTTTGTTTATGTATTTATCTAGTAATTATTTTTAATCTACTTAGCAAATTTGGAATCCTGGCATGGCACTGTGGAGTAAAGTACTGGACCGTAAGTTTGGTTTGAACCACAAGGTTGGTGGTTCAAACTCACCAGCCGCTCCTTGGAAACCCAATAAAGGGTCACTATGAAGGAGCTCTGGTAGCATAGTGTTTACAAATCAGGTTGCTAACCTCAGGGTCAACAGTTTAAAACTACCAACTGTTCTGCAGGAGAAAGATAAGACTTTCTGCTCCCGTAGAGATTTACAGCCTCCTCGGAAACCCACTCTACGGCAAACTACCACCATCACCACCATGAGTCAGAACTGACTTGACAACACTTAACAACAAAACAAAGCAAATCTATCAACTGAACCAAAAGCCTTGGAAACGCTATACAGTATCGCTATGAGTCGGAACCTACTCCACAGCACATAGTATCAACAATATACATGATGAAAGTAGGTTTAAAAATATTGCTACAAGCATTCCTGCTCATACACACATAGTTTACTCCAAGCAAAATGTGTTTAAACATATCTTTGTGATCAGTTGATTGTTACAGACAAATTCTATCCATAATATACTTGTCTTAGTCTCATTTATATGCCTTCAAAAAAAAGATGCCATTAAAAATAAATAAACAATTTTGAGGTTTAGACTAATATCAAATTTTAAACAATATTTAAGTGAACATTCCCAAATCATTGAAGATTTGCAACAAGTTTATAGACATGCTGTCTCATACAGGAAAATAGTTTTTAGATGTATCAAACATTTTATGAAAGGTTGGGAAGACCACAAAGATTAATTCAAGCATAAAGATTATGAAGGTCAGAAAGTTATGGAGACTGTTTTTTGTTTTTTTTAATTCCAAAGAAGGCCCTGGCGTGGCACTGTAGGCTAAGCACCAGACTGCCAACCACAAGTTAGCACCAATAGCTCTTGAGAAATCCTATACAGGGCTGCTATGAGTCAGAACAAACTCAATGGCACCAAACAACACAACAATCATGATAGAGTTTCTCAAAGAACATAGGAAAATATTGGGAGCATATTATAAAGAAGTGTTTTAAAAATTAAAAACTACATTGGTGGGAAAAGACCAGAAAAGTGCCTAGGTATGTTTTCCCTCACAACAATCCACCTGATCATTATTCAAAGTAGTGACTGTTGTTCTATGAGAATTTCATTGGGAAACCTTACTCCATCCACCCTTCAGACTTCAATTTTGTTCCCCAAACTCAAATAACATTTCAAAGGAACATTGTTTGAATCTCTCAAGGATGTCAAAACTGCTATTTTGATATGGCATAAATAGAAGAGCTCAGAATTCTTCACAAGTATAGTTGTTGTTATTAAGTGCCATCAAGTTGGTTCTGACTCATAACCCTGTAGAGGGTTTCCAAATAGCAGCTGGTGGACTTGAGCTGCTGACCTTGTAGTGCATAGATCTAGCTGGAGGATATATTGAGAAACATAGGTTCATATTTTAATATTTTGTTTAATAAGGCTTCTATAATTTTGTAGCAATGCTTTTGACTTAGCTTCATATATACTTAATAAATAAATAAATTTACTTTAAAATCAGCTGTTTATTTAACAAAGGAAAGCTAATAAAACTACTTTTCCAAAGAATCTAGATCAGAATTAATTCTTTTCATTCTTGTTTTATTACTATTAAATTTCCTAATAAATTTTCTAGACATATTTAAATAAATATGCTTATACTAATGTATCTGTTGTGTAAACAAGGCAAAAGATAATTTATCTATATGTTGTCACTAATTAAATTACTAATTTTATTACCTAAAAAAAAGAGTAACATTTCATCATACATTTTAAATATAGAGTAAATATTTGGCTACCAGAAGGCCAACCATTCTACCTGATGAAGGTTAAACATTAAATTTGTTTTATTGTTCATTCTCTTCTGAGCATCAGGCTGGATAGTCTGCAGACATTCAGTACCCCAGCTTGACCCCATCTCTTTGCAGGGTCTGTGAACTGGAGCTATCTTACAGGTCCTAATAGGGATCTACGCATAGTGGCGCTGGATGGGGTTTGTATTGAAAGGGAAGAGGAAGGTGTTTAGGAAAACCTCAAAGTACACATTGGTGTCCTGTTGAATAATTTCCTAGAATGGACAGCTTGGATGTAAGATTGGTTGTCAAACAGTTCTGCAAACACTGACTTGCACGTGTTCCCTGGCAATGGTCACTAATAGTATTCAACTATGTTGTCTCTGCTGCAAGCTCTTATTTTTCCATAAGCACATGCCGATCCACACACAATTTCTCTTTCTCTTTCACACACATACACATACACACATGTACATATAAAGCTATCAAAATCCTATCCAACCAGCCCTCGTCCTTCATAAGTTACACTTCCCCTCTGAAGTGCTGTGGAGATAGGGGTGTTGAGTCATGCCTATTCTTTTTCCGTCCTGTTAACAATCTAAGCAGTGTTTCACTCCCCTCAGGGTCTTTCCTTTTGATATACAAGAGCCTGCTTGTGAAAGTTAAAAAAGCTGAATATTAAATTTCTTTTCATTCTTATTTTATTAATAGTGCTGAACAACCTCCTTGTCTCCCCCCTCCCCACAAATACTGATTTTTTTTTTTCTCCTTCAATTCCTACTGCAACGAGCCTATTTCTTTTTTAGGTTATAAGGATGATTCTGTCTGTCAGAGAAAAGGTCAAAAAGAAAAGAAAAGGTTTAATATTTCATAATTGTAATAAAAGCCAAAGTCCTTTTTGTGCCCTGAAGGGCAATCTATTATCTGTTTATCCTTATCTCTCTGACCTCATTTCCTGTTACTCTTCCCTCCTTCCCACTCTTCTTGAGCTCATTTCTCTTCTTCCTATTTCTCAGTATTGCCAAGCACATGCCTATCTCAGGGTCTATGCACTTGTGGTGATCTCTGTTCATATCTTCATTCAAAAGTCATATTTTCATTGACAGTGTCTCATAACACCTTATATCAAAAGTTATAAACCCACTTTCCCAACATACATATCATTCTCCCTCCATTTGTTTTTTTCTCCATGGTACACATCACTAGCTATCATACTCTTTAGCTTTCTGGTATAATGCTGTAGGATAAGAACTGGACTGCTAACCAGAAAGTTACTGGTTCAAACCTACCAGCTGCTCCTTAGAAACCCTATACAGGGTCACGCGATGAGTTGGAGTGAACTTGACAGCACTTAACAATATCATACTGTTTATCTAATTTCTTTTATGTTGCTTATTGTTAGTCTCCTCTACCCATAGGAAATTTCCATTGTTGCTGTTAAGTACCCTCCAGTCAGTATAGGGTTTATGAGGAACAGCTGGTGAGTTTGAGCAGCTGACCTTGTGGTTAGCAGTCCAGTACTTATCCTACGTGCCACACCAGAAGTCCACACAATTTCTAAGAGGACCAGATCTATTTAATGTTTCACAATTGTATCTCCAGTACTTAGAACAGTGTCTGGCATGTCATGTTGTGGGTGGTGGTGGTTATGTGCCGTGGAGTCAGTTCTGACTCAGAGCGACCCTGTACAGAGTTTTCAAGGCTGGAAATCTTTACGGGAGCAGAAAGCCTCATCTTTATCCCCTGGTAGTTTCGAACTGCTGACCTTGCAGTTTGCAGGCTGATTTATAACCACTGTGCTACCAGAGCTCCTTATGTTGTGGGTATTAGATATATATTTATTGAAGGAATTAATTAAATAATATCTTATTTACCAGAGGGGAAAAGATAGTACGTTTGGGTTTGTTATTCAGTTAAAACAATGAAGTGGCAATGGTTTGTAGGACACTGTTTCATTTGCAATTTCTTAATGGCAAGTGCTTGATATGCAGCAAAAGTAGTCATGAAAATACCAGGTATGTCTTGTTATATAAACACAAAATCAGAATTCTTTTCTTGAGCACAATGGGGGCCCCATCAGTATAAATGAGTCCAGACCATATATGACTGACATTATCTTACACTTCAAATTGAAAATGACAAAATTGAATACATTTAAAAAAATGTATTATTCACTAAACAAGAATTCTTCCATGATTACTTTCTCTTTTACCTGAGACACAAACACTGAAATGTGACTATAGTCATCAATGTGTATTGATATGTAAAGCAGAATGTTGTTGTTGTTGTTGTTAAGTGACATCGAGTCAGTTCCAACCCATAGCAACCCTCTATAGGGTTTCTGAGGCTGTAAATCTTTACGGGAGCAGAAAGCCTCATCTTTCTCCTGCAGAACCACTGGTAGTATCGAACTGTTGACCTTGAATTTAGCAGCCCAACTCGTAACAATTACTCTACCAGAGCTCCTTAAAAGATTAAAATTGAGAGAATGAAAATGAACACTATAGCCTAGGAGAAAATATTTGCAAAACACATATCTGAAAAAGGACTTTTAACTAAAATACACAAAGAACTCTTAAAACTCAACTATAAGAAAATAAACAACTCAATTACAAAATGGGTAAAAAATCTAAACACACACCTCCCCAAAGAAGACATAAAGATTATAAGTAAGCATATAAAAAATGGTCAGCATTAAACAACAACAACCGAACAACTCCTTACCATTAAATCGATGCTGACTCAATAGCAATGCTGTAAGACAGAGTAGAACCACCCCCTAGGATTTTCAAAGCTGTAAATTTTTAAGGACACAGACTGCATCATCTGTCTCCTTTGGAGCAGTTTGTGGTTTCAAGCTATTGATCTTTCAGTTAGTAGTCCAGTGCTTAGCCCACAGCACCATCAGGTTCCCTTCATATGTGGTGAGATTTCACTATACATCTATTAAAATGGCTAAAATCCAAAACGCAACACAAAGTGCTGGTGAGGATATAATGTGAAGCAACAGGAACTCACATTTATTCTGCTGAAAATGCAAAATGGAATGGTTCCTTTGGAAGACAGTTTGATGGTGTCTTAGAAAGCTAAAACTAGTTTCACCACACAATTCAGTATTGATAATCCTTGGTATTAACTCAAATGAGTTGAAAACTTAGGTCCACACAAAATATCTGTACACAAATAATGTACAACTGTTTTTAGCAGCTTTATTCATTATTCAAGCTTGGAAGCAACTAAGATATCTTTCAATAAGTAAAAGGATAAACAGCAGTATATCAAATGAAATTGTTATTGTTGTTGTTCATAAGTGCCATCGAGCTGGTTCCAACTCCTAGCAACCCTGTATAAAGTTTCTGAGGAGCAGCTGGTGGATTTGAACTGCCAACTTTGTGGTTCAAAGTCTACTGCCTACCCTACAGTGCCACACCAGGAGTATTCAATAATAATAAATGATCTATCCAGTCATAAAAAGACATGGAGAGATATTAAAAGCATACTGCTACGTGAAAGACGCTAGTGTGAAAAATCTGCATGTATAATTCCATGCTTATGGTATTCTAGAAAAACCAAAGCCTATAGACACAGTAAGGAGCATTGATAGTAGAAAGCAAACCCACTGTCAAGTTCATTCCAACTCATAGTAACCCCACAGGTCAGAGGAGAGCGACCTCAGATGGTTTCTGAGGCTGAACACCTTAATGGAAGCAGACAGCCACATCTTTCTCCTGAGGAACAGTTAGGGGTTTGAACCACTAACATTTCAATTAGCAGCTCTCAGCACATAAACCATTGTGACACCAGGACTCCTTGCAAGTTGCACAAGCAGTTTTCAATTGGCTGCTAATCAAAAGTTCAGTGGTTCAAACCCACGTAGCAGCTCTGCAGAACAAAAGGCCTGGCAAACCACTTCCATAAAGATTACAGTCAAGACAACTCTGTAGACCAGTTAGTTCGACTCTGTAACACGTGGGGTTGACAGATGTTTTTAAATGGAGAAAAAATTAACACATTATAAGGTAATCGCAAAGAAAATTAATATACCTTCACATCAAAGTAAAAAACGAGGTAGATCAGAAATATTTAGTAAAAATTGTTGCTGTTTTAAGTGCTGTCTAGTGACTTCCAACTAATCACAACCCTGTATAGGGTTTCCAAGGAGTGGCTGGTAAACTGAAACTACTAACCTTGCAGTTCAAAGCAACCTTGCAGTCCAGTGCAGCATTAACCCACAACGCCACCCCAGGACTCTCTCTCTGTCTGTCTGTCTGTCTGCT
>NW_006408545.1:628673-629344 GCF_000296735.1 Chrysochloris asiatica
CCTCCTGACAATATGTCCAAAGTATGAGAGACGAAGTCTGGCCATCTTGGCCTCCAAGGAGCACTCTGGCTGCACTTCTTCCAAAACAGATCTATTGGTTCTTTTGGTAGCTCATGGCACTTTCAATATGTATATATATATTATATATATATAATCCAAGGTCATTTGAATGAAATTTTGGTGTCCCTGCATCTAATTTTTCTGACTTCTGAAGACTTCATTAAAACTATAATACAATGATATGTGTAAAAGGCATAAATTACACAATAGAGAGAAATTCAAATTTTTGGAAGCTAGAAAGCAGATGGAAAAAGTAATTTAACAGATGTGAGAAAGCTAAATCCAAGCCAGTAGGTAGGGAAAAACTGAGAACAAATACAAGTTGCATGGTAGAATCTTCAAATGTTCAGTAATTAAAAGTATGAGTTTACCTCTGGGAAAGGGACAGAACAACAAAGCAAAATATGTAAAAACAGTTTGTAAAGTAGTTAGAAATCTGGATGATTTTTATGAGGACTGTCTCCCTTTTCCCTAGCAGAAGGTTTGACATATTGTCTGAGAAAGAGCAAAACAAATGGTGTAGGAAATGAGGTCCAGAAAACCCAGCTGAGGACAGAGGTATTGTTAAATATATATATATATTTATAGTTGTTGTTAAGTGCAGTCGAGTC
>NW_006408545.1:629735-633321 GCF_000296735.1 Chrysochloris asiatica
TATGGGCTAATGCGTCAGATGCAAAGTTGTTTGAATTGCAAGGTCAGTGGTTCAAGTTTACCAGCTGCTCCTTGGAAACCCTATACAGGTTCATTATGGGTTAGAATAGACTCAACAGCACTTAACAACAACTGTAATTGTAATTTTTAATAAGCATACAAAATGATGAATGTTAAGACCCCAGCACTTTCAGCAGATTTTTTGAAAGAAAGACTTAATTCTAATAAATTGCCAACAAAAATTACTCTGGCTATAATGCTAAAGGAGTCCTGGTACATTGCTGTAGAATAAACATCAGACTGCTAATGACACAGTTGGGGGTTCAAATCCACCACTTAATCCTTGGCAAACTTTTGGGCACTATGTGTCAGAAGCACCACTCATCTGTAGTTTGTCCTACTCAGATGGCTTGTGTGTTGCTGTGATTCTAGAAGCTATGCCACTGGTATTTTAAATACTAGCAGGGTCATCAATGGTGGAAAGGTTTTAGCTGAGCTTCTAGACTAAGCATGACTAGGATGAAAGAGAAACAGACAATTTCATAATAGTCACTGAAAACTTTATGGATAGCAGTGGAACACTGTCAGCATCAGAATACTGAAGTATAATGAAGAGCACCAGAATATTGTCAGATACAGTGCCAGAAGATGAACCCCTCAGGTTGGAAGGCATTCAAAATATGACTGGGGAAGAGTTGCTTCCTCAAAGTAGAGTTGACTGTGATGATGTAAATGGAGTAAAACTTTGGGACACTCATTTGCTGGTAAGGTACAACGCAAAATGAGGAGAAAAAGATATAAATATCCATTAATAAGAAGAAAATTATGAGTCCAAGAAAATTAGAAGCTATTTAAAACGAAATGGAATATATAAACATCGATATCCTAGGGATAGTGAACTGAAATAGACTGGTATTGATGATTTTAAATCTGACAATTACATGGTTTACTATGCTGGGAATAACAAATTGAAAAGGATTGGTGTTACATTCATAATCATAAAGAACATTTCAAGATCCATCTTGAGGTGCAATTCTATCTGTGTAAGATAATATCCATACAGCTACAAGAAAGAGCAGTTAATACAACTATTATTCAGATTGTCTTTGTCACTAGATACCACAGAGATAGTTCTGATTCAGTGACTCTACGCACAACAGAACAAAATACTGTCCCATCATGCATCATCCTCACAATTGTTTTGTTTGGGCCCATTATTGCTGTGCTGTGTCATGCTATCTCATTGGAGGCCTTCTTCTTTTTCAATGGCCCTCCACTTTCTAAGCATGATGTCCTTCTCCAGGGATTGGTACTTCCTAATGACAAAGTCTCACCACAATCCTGATGCCATGTTCTTCATCATATAACCTAGTTTCTTAGATTATTTGCAAAAAAAAAAGTAGCATCAACTTTCTTAAGAACATCATTGGAAGTTATAATGTCCTTAATATCATAGAAACATATTTTCAATCTAGAATTATAAGGAAAATATCCCTTTAAAGTGTTATAAAGCAAAAATATCACTTTGAGGACTAAGGTGGTATGCCTAACACAAGCCATGATATTTTCAATTGCCTCATATACATGTGAAAGATGGCCAATGAGTAAGCAAGACCTTAAAATAATGAATGCATTTGAATTATTATGTTCAAGAAGAATATTTAAAGTGTTTTCTATGGTATGGGAGAAATGGGAATGAGACAGTGAAAAAGAGGCTAATGATTACAATTAAAAATTTTTATAGAATAATTTGACTTTTCAAATTATTTGCATGTAAAAATGCATAAAAGAAAAAGTATGTATTAAACATAAAGGATAAAAAGAAAGGCAAGAGAGAGGAGTGATAAAAAAAATTTACAACCCAATCCTGCTATGGCACTGTAGGATAAGCACTAGACTGCTAACTACACAGTCAGAGGTTCAAACCCACCAGTTGATCCTCAGAAACCCTATAAAGTTAAAGTGTCTCTATGAACTGACTCAATGGCACTTAACAACAACAAACTAAATACAACATTAGTCAGGAATTATATACCCATCTATATTGGTAAACCTACCTCTTAAGAATATTTTGGTTTCTTTATAGCTGTCAACTATCATTAGCATAAAGACTTTTTCAGAATAGAATCAAAACACACAGATTTCAATTCAGAATATTATTCAGAATTGTCGTTATTGTTAGTAACTGCCATCGAGTTGGCTCTGACTCATGGTGACCTTATTATTATAGAATAAAACAGAAGGTCGTCTACCATCTTCAAAACTGTTGGTATGTTTGAATCTATTGTGCCAATTCATCTCATCCAGGGTTGCTCTCATTTTCACCGACCCTCTACCAACCATGATGTTCTTTTCTAGCAATTGGTCTTTCCTGATGACATGTACAAAGTGGTGGTATGCCATGGAGTCGGTTCCAACTCATAGTGACCTTGATTAGGGTTTTAGAGGCTGTAAATCTTAACAGGAGCAGAAAGATTCATCTTTCTCCTGTGGAATAGCTGGTCGTTTCTAACTGCTGACCTTGAGGTTAGCAGCCCAACTCATAACCACTATGTTACCAGAGCTCCTTATGTCCAAAGTAGTGTTATTGTTTATAATTAAGTAATACATGGAGATATATGTTAACTATGTGGAAATATCATAGTACAAACTGAAACTCATTATAGCTAAATTTAGATATAATATATCCTAAGGAGCTCTGGTAGCGTAGTGGTTACAAATTGGGCTGCGAACCGCAAGGTCAGCAGTTCGAAACTACCAGCTGTTCCGCAGAAGAAAGATGAGGCCTTCTGCTCCCGTAAAGATTAACAGCCTCGGAAACCCTGTACAGGGTTGCTATAAGTCGGAACCGACTCCACAGAACATAACAACAACAGGCAGGTAAAGATCATAGTCAATAGTATAGTTGATAGTTTCACAATGTCCTGGGATCCCACTCACAAGGACAGACAAAGAAATTATATTGTTGGTAATTGATGTAGAGTTCTTTCCAACTCATATAGAGTTCCTGAGGCTGTAAATCTTTATAGGGGCAGAAAGTCTCAACCTTCTTCCTTGGAGAGACTAAGTTATTTAGAATCACTGACCTTGTGCTTAACAGTCCAGTGCTTATCCTACAGAACCACTGGACCCTATAGCAAAACCAAAATCCCACGGACAGCATTTAAATAAAATTACATGACAAGATATTATCACAAATTTCAGAACAAGAGGGTAGAGACAAAATGTCAACAACCACAAGACCTGCTGTGCTGTCTTCTATGAGAAGAGAAATCTATGAGAGAAAAAGAAAATAATAAAAACAGCCAATAGTAACTATTGGAAAATGTGGTGAGTCCATTTAAGAACAGCAACAGAGGAAAATTTTGTCCACTTTAATAACAAGTGGATGCAAGAAAACTATGTTGCTGATGTTGTTGTTAGACTATGTTGCTGATGTTGCTAAATCCTCTCCCACCAATAGTGACTCTATGTACAACAGAATGAAGCACAACTCCGTCCTGCACCATTCTCACAATGGCTGCTATACTTGAGTTCATGGCTGTTGCCACTGTGACAACCCATCTTGTTGGGAGATTCACTCTTTT
>NW_006408545.1:633421-640938 GCF_000296735.1 Chrysochloris asiatica
ATATCACTTTGAGGACTAAGGTGGTATGCCTAACACAAGCCATGATATTTTCAATTGCCTCATATACATGTGAAAGATGGCCAATGAGTAAGCAAGACCTTAAAATAATGAATGCATTTGAATTATTATGTTCAAGAAGAATATTTAAAGTGTTTTCTATGGTATGGGAGAAATGGGAATGAGACAGTGAAAAAGAGGCTAATGATTACAATTAAAAATTTTTATAGAATAATTTGACTTTTCAAATTATTTGCATGTAAAAATGCATAAAAGAAAAAGTATGTATTAAACATAAAGGATAAAAAGAAAGGCAAGAGAGAGGAGTGATAAAAAAAATTTACAACCCAATCCTGCTATGGCACTGTAGGATAAGCACTAGACTGCTAACTACACAGTCAGAGGTTCAAACCCACCAGTTGATCCTCAGAAACCCTATAAAGTTAAAGTGTCTCTATGAACTGACTCAATGGCACTTAACAACAACAAACTAAATACAACATTAGTCAGGAATTATATACCCATCTATATTGGTAAACCTACCTCTTAAGAATATTTTGGTTTCTTTATAGCTGTCAACTATCATTAGCATAAAGACTTTTTCAGAATAGAATCAAAACACACAGATTTCAATTCAGAATATTATTCAGAATTGTCGTTATTGTTAGTAACTGCCATCGAGTTGGCTCTGACTCATGGTGACCTTATTATTATAGAATAAAACAGAAGGTCGTCTACCATCTTCAAAACTGTTGGTATGTTTGAATCTATTGTGCCAATTCATCTCATCCAGGGTTGCTCTCATTTTCACCGACCCTCTACCAACCATGATGTTCTTTTCTAGCAATTGGTCTTTCCTGATGACATGTACAAAGTGGTGGTATGCCATGGAGTCGGTTCCAACTCATAGTGACCTTGATTAGGGTTTTAGAGGCTGTAAATCTTAACAGGAGCAGAAAGATTCATCTTTCTCCTGTGGAATAGCTGGTCGTTTCTAACTGCTGACCTTGAGGTTAGCAGCCCAACTCATAACCACTATGTTACCAGAGCTCCTTATGTCCAAAGTAGTGTTATTGTTTATAATTAAGTAATACATGGAGATATATGTTAACTATGTGGAAATATCATAGTACAAACTGAAACTCATTATAGCTAAATTTAGATATAATATATCCTAAGGAGCTCTGGTAGCGTAGTGGTTACAAATTGGGCTGCGAACCGCAAGGTCAGCAGTTCGAAACTACCAGCTGTTCCGCAGAAGAAAGATGAGGCCTTCTGCTCCCGTAAAGATTAACAGCCTCGGAAACCCTGTACAGGGTTGCTATAAGTCGGAACCGACTCCACAGAACATAACAACAACAGGCAGGTAAAGATCATAGTCAATAGTATAGTTGATAGTTTCACAATGTCCTGGGATCCCACTCACAAGGACAGACAAAGAAATTATATTGATGGTAATTGATGTAGAGTTGTTTCCAACTCATATAGAGTTCCTGAGGCTGTAAATCTTTATAGGGGCAGAAAGTCTCAACCTTCTTCCTTGGAGAGACTAAGTTATTTAGAATCACTGACCTTGTGCTTAACAGTCCAGTGCTTATCCTACAGAACCACTGGACCCTATAGCAAAACCAAAATCCCACGGACAGCATTTAAATAAAATTACATGACAAGATATTATCACAAATTTCAGAACAAGAGGGTAGAGACAAAATGTCAACAACCACAAGACCTGCTGTGCTGTCTTCTATGAGAAGAGAAATCTATGAGAGAAATCTATGAGAGAAAAAGAAAATAATAAAAACAGCCAATAGTAACTATTGGAAAATGTGGTGAGTCCATTTAAGAACAGCAACAGAGGAAAATTTTGTCCACTTTAATAACAAGTGGATGCAAGAAAACTATGTTGCTGATGTTGTTGTTAGACTATGTTGCTGATGTTGCTAAATCCTCTCCCACCAATAGTGACTCTATGTACAACAGAATGAAGCACAACTCCGTCCTGCACCATTCTCACAATGGCTGCTATACTTGAGTTCATGGCTGTTGCCACTGTGACAACCCATCTTGTTGGGAGATTCACTCTTTTCCACCGACCGTCCACTTTACCAAGCATAATTTCCTTCTCCAGAGATTATTCCTTACTGATAATATATACGAAGTATGAGAGACAAAGTCTGGCCATCCTAGCTTCTAAAGAGCATTCTAGCTGTACTTTTTCCAACACAGATTTATTTGTTCTTTTGACAGTCCATGGAACCTTTAAAATTTTTCTCCAACACCATGAATCCAATGCATCAATTCTTCTACAGTCTTTCTTATTCATTGTCAAACTTTCACATGCATACGAGGCTACTGAAAATATGGCTTGGGTGAGGTGCACTTTAGTCCTCAAACTGACATCTTTGCTCTTCCACGCTTTAAAGAGGTCTTGTAAAACTGATGTAACTAATGCAAAACATCATTTGATTTCTTGACTGCTGCTTCCATAAGTGGTGGATCCAAGCAAAATGAAGTTCTTTGACAGCGTCAATCTTTTCTCCATTTACATGATGTTATTTATTGGTCCAGCGCTGAGGAATTTTGTTTTCTTTACATTGGGGCAAAACCCATACTGAAGGCTGTGGACTTTGATCTTCATCAATAAATATTTTAAGTTCTCTTCACTTTCAACAAGCAAGGTTGTATCATCTGCATATCGCAGGTTGTTAATGAGTCTTCCTCCAATCCTGATGCTTCATTCTTCTTCATACAATCCAGTTCTCAGATGATTTGCTCAGTAGACAGATTGAATGAATATGATTAAAGAATACACCTGTTTGACCCATGAGCTTAGTAGTTCAAACTCACCAACAGCTCCTTGTCCTCAGAAACCCTATACAGGATCATTATGAGTTGAACAGACTGAATGATTCTTAACAACAACAATATGGATTCCTGGTGTGTCTTTATAAGAACACTAAACTGTAAACAACAAAGCCAGCAGTTCAAACTCACCAGCCACTCCTTGGAAATCCTAACAGGGTAGCTAAGGGTCAGGACCAACTCTATGACACTTAACAGCAGCAACAATATGATATATAGAGTCTCTAGATAATAAAGCCAAAGCCAGAGAAGATGAAAACAAGTAAAACTATAAGAAAACTTTCCTGGGATAACAAATAAAACATTTTATTGAAAGAAGTTTATTTTATACCTAAGGATATCTACCTAAAATAATTGACACAAACGCATATTGTTATTGTTAAGCGCTGTCAAGTCAGTTCCAACTTGAGCCTATATAGAGTTTCTAAGGAGCAGCTGTTGGGTTTGAACTGCTGACCTTTTTGTTCATAGTTTAGTGTTGTTCCTATAGAGCCACATGGTAAGTACATATTGTTGCTGTTAAGCATCATTGAGCCTGTTCATCTCATAACAATCCTGTATAGGGTTTCTGAGGACAAGGAGCAGTTGGTGGGTTTCAGCCACTAACCTCACATTTCCAACTGACCTGGCAGTCCAGCGCATTATCCTGCAGTGCCACACCAGACTTAAAAATCCTTTGGGCATCTAGACAAAAGTAGCAAGTAGCTTCCAAGATAAGGAAAATTAGACTCTCATAAGACTTTTCAGCAGACTTTTATGCTAGAAGCCAATAGACTAAAATATTCACTGGAAGCAAATTTGAGTCAAAAATTTTATATCCTGAAAAACTAACTTCCACGTACAAAGGGCCCAAATAAACGTTATCAACATGAAGGAACTCGGAGAACAGTGTCCCCATGAGTCTTTTCTAAGGAATCTATTAGCAAATGAATTTTTGGAAATCAAGTAACTAGAGAGACAATCGGCACTCTGAGATAAATAAGAGATAAACTGAAAACAATGCAGTTAGTAATGGCTTTCAGGCTCTGCTAATAATGTCTGAATACAAGTTTACGTCCATTATCTTGATAGTCATTTAGTTTCCAGAAAGTAATTCTCGTAGAATTTTATATAGAAAAGATGTAATGAGTCCTGATGCGGCCCTGTAGGGTAAGCATTGGACTGCTAACCATAAGGTCAGCAGTTGAAACCTACCAGCAACTCCTTGGAAATCCTATATAGGTCCCTATAAGCCAGAAGCAACTCAACAGCACTTAACAACAACAACCAAATATACATTTTTCCTTTAAATATTGTGCATGAACAAGAATTGGAAGGAAAATTCATAAGGAAAAAAGTGAACTGTTTCAATAGTAATTGAGATCAGCTGAAAAGAGGAAGACCCTAACAAGATGAATTGACACAGTGGCTTTAGCAGTGGGCTCTGACACAGCACTGATTATGAGACAGGGCAGCGTTTCATTCTGTTGTAAAGACGGTTGCTCTGAGTCAGAACGGGCTCACAGCAACAGGAACCTTCAAAAATCTTTCATCTAGATTTTCCCTGATTGTTATTTGTTTAGGAGTCCAAAAAATAAGAGTACTTTTAAATCATCATGAAAATAAGCAAAAATTTTGCTTATCAGATGTATGATACGCTGCTATTCTCCTACATGTGAAGTTTCCCAAAACATGTCAGAACTGGTTGCCAGGCAATTTAATATAAAAAAGGTCTGCATTAGCAATTATGGAATCCTTAATTTTCTCAAGAATGTTTTTCATTAAAATGCAAGCATCTAAAATGACTTAAATTAAGTTTTAATAAGCATCAAAGGTTGTTTTATATCAAAACAGAATCTAATAAAATTTCTGCAGATCATTTTCATAAAGCAGCACTTTGGTTCTGTTTGCAATATTGACAAATGAGGAGTTGCTTAAATTGTTGGCATACTGACCACTTATTTTCTTTGTTTTATTGTGGCTATTAATTTCCTTACTAATACATTATAATAGTCCCTACAGTATGTAAAAACAAATGAGCTAGAATCAATCCCAACACTGTTCCATATGCTTCTCTGAGTCAGTTTTGCCTGAGTCAGCACTAATGTAGTCGGACTTAATTCATGTGTGCACCAAGACACGTTCACAGCCTAGATGGAGTTACTGAAAGAAAATGAATCATACAATGTTTTGTTTTTTGGCTCTTCAAATCTTGTTGAACTTGTTTTTTTGATGAGACCAAATTTTCCCTCTCACACAAATATAAAGGAAGTAGTAGGTAGGTCTTTCTCCCAGTCTATTATTTGAAATTCTGAACCAAATATGTGTGTTGTTCTAACTTCTAGCATCAAGTGTTTAACCAGCTTCTTTCTACACATCTCAATTTGGCATTCACCTACAATTATTTTTAAGCATGCATTTCTCCAGTATTAATCCATTTTAGAACATCTGTGTCCCCCTCAACAAGATGAACTGTGGTAAGGCCCCCTATAAGAGATTTACTCTCTTCACCTGACTAATTCTAGTGCATATGGATTTGAAAAACCATATGGTATGGAAGGATGTCTAGTTCCTAGTCTGAAGATTATATCCTAAGTATTCTTATGGTGTTGAATGTAATAATCGATGTATCTATTAAAGGTGAGATATATTATGCTATATATATGAAAAAATGTTGATAATTTGGAAATAATCATTCTGAAGAGAAAACAGAACCCTATTCCTTAAAACCTTATACAGGGTCACTATGACTATGAACCAACTCAACAGCACTTAACAACAAAAACAACATTGTTGGTTAGGAAATGAAGAGGGGAGATGAATAGACCCAGAGTTATGGTAGGTAAATTTCTCATCACACTCTCACATGATCAAAATATAATAAGTCAGAAAGGATTTAAAAAGAAACCACAGTAAGACATGAACTAACTACACAGGAGGCTTCAAAAAGATTATGAAAAAATTCCATTATCTTTTAGTTCCATTTTTTCATGAATGTTTTGAAGCACTGTACATCAAAAATCAGGAGTCCTGGTGTGGCACTGTGGGTTAATGCGCCAGACTGCAAAGCCATTTGAACTTCAAAGCCAGTGGTTCAAGTTCACCAGCTGCTCCTTGGAAACCCTATACAGGGCCACTATGAGTCAGCACCGACTCGATGGCACTTAACAACAACAACAACATCAAAAATCAAGGTTCTGTCTTGAAATAACAAACTAAAACAAAGGGTACATTTAACTAAGTTATAAGAAATCTTTTTCTTGAGAAATAAAACAAATTATTAGAAAATTATAGCACTTTCTCTTTAATTTAAAGAATTATAAAAACGGAGTCTCACAGGTAAAATAATTACAGATTTATAGAGGCAAGGTAAGATTTTAACTAACATAGCAATTTAACTCATTGCTTCTCTCTTTAAATATAATAATTTTCAGTAGGTAGCGTTCAGGTGTGGTGCTATAGGATACTCGCTGGACTAGTAACCAAATGGTCAGTGGGTCACACCCACTACTTGCTCCTTGGAAACCCTATACAGAGTCGCTGAGTCAGAACCAATTCAATGGCACTTAACAACAACAACAAAGTAAAAAAGCTTTCATATTTTTAGTTTTACTGTTAAACAAAAGAATATATCCTCTGTTTTGAGGAGGAAGTTGGACTTAATAATATAGTCACCTGAAAACTCAGGTATCTGAGAACCAAGAGCAATGGGTATTTCTCTAAGCTAAAGGAAAAGAGATCTCTATGAGTACATCCAAAGTGTTACTCTAGGATTTGCATAAAGTTCTTATAAATAAAAACATGAGAGGGATGGAGTTTTAGCATTTACTACACATGTTTCATCTAACAGATAGAGAAATGGTTTCTATAAATTCTGCAATATGCCATTCCTTTTCCAATTTTAGAAACTCTTAAAAAATCAGATATCATATGAACATATTGTAAGTGTTTTTTGGCATTTTGTGTGGGCCAGATTTTAAGAGGAAACAGTGAGGCTATTTTCTCCTCCATGACACATTTGAATGGCCACTCCCAAGTAATTCCAGCTTTCAAAACTGTAGAATTTCCAGCCAGACAGCAAATGGATTTTGTTCACTGATGTTATTCACAGCTATGACTATGTGAAAAAAACTGACAGCAGTAAATATAGCTGACGTTGATGCATTTTGCCAGGTTTTTTTTAAAAAAAGGAATTGCATAGTTCTTGCAAACTGCACATTAGTGAGGAAAATCAGTCTCTTCCATTTAAAGAAAACTCTCGCATGATGGTCTAGCTATATAGCATTCTACAAAAAAAGTTTGACAAAGTTTAATTTGCTGGTCCATTTTATTTTTTATTTTAAATATTTTATTGTGAATCGGTGAGGGTTTACAGACAAGATCCTCAGCTTTACATTCAGCAAATGATTACAATCCTCTTCATGCAACAACAGTTATCCTGCTTCATCCCTGTGTTTCCTATTTCCATTCCACCCATCTGCCCAGCTCTTCTCAACTTTGTCGTTAGGACATGGTGCACATGCCTTAGTAGTGTTGTTGTCCCCAACACTTTATACCTATCTACTGCAGAAAATTGGACCACGAGAGGTGAGTTCTATTCCAGACTTGAAGGCGGTCGAGAGGCCTAGTCTCAGATTCCTCCAGTCTCTTTCTGACTAGTAAAACTGGACTTTTATATA
>NW_006408545.1:641068-642795 GCF_000296735.1 Chrysochloris asiatica
TGGACCCTATAGTGATCCCTTTCGGGCAGTTGATAGAGTTAGCCAGGCACCGTCAACTTCTTCTGGTCTCAGTTTCATGGAGTCTGATGTCCGTGTCTTCCATTAGACTGATTGATTCTAAAATTCTTCAGTTCTTATCACTCTTCTTTCTTCTGCACATAGAGAGAACAAACTGGTTCATTTTAAATGGGAAATTATTAATTTCCAAATAGATGTATCTGTTCTTAATAGAATAATACCTTACCTATATTTCTCCATATTGGCCCCCACTTCAAATTTCTCTCCAGCGTATCTTATCTTTACTCCACACAACTATAAGAATTTTCTTTTTAAAATAGAATTTCCTAAAGGCTGTTGCAGAAGAGCAATAGCAATAGAAAAAGAAGGTCCCATGGTCAAGAAAACCTCATGATCATGAACAGTAGTTTAAATAGTACTAACAGGCTGATTGAAACCAAGTTTCTTTTTGTTACTGTTGTTTTAGCCTATATATATATATATATTTTTTTTTTAAAATGAATCTCTAAGATCTTATAAATCCCAGTCTATAGGATTGTTGTTGCTGCTAGGTGTCATCGACTTGGTTCCCACCCACAGCAAGCCCATGCACAACAGAATGAAACATGGCCGGGCCCTGCACCATCCTCACAATTGCTGCTATGCTTGAGCCCATTGCTGCTGCCACTATGCCAATCCATTTCATTAAAAGCCTCCCTCTTTTTACTGACCCTCCACTTTACCAAGCATGCTGTCTTTCTACAGGGACTGTAGAAAGATTGGTCCCTTCTGATAATATGTCTGAAGTATGAGAGACAAAGTCTGGCCATCTTCGCTTCTAAGGAGAATTCTGGTAGTACTCTTCTAACACAGATTTGTTCGTTCTTCTGGCACTCCATAGTACCTTTAATACTCTTCTCCAACACCATAACTCAAATGCATCAATTCTTCTATGGTCTTTCTTATTCACTGTTCAACTTATTCACCGTTCAACTTTCACATGCATATGAGCCACTGAAATTCCATGGCTTGGGTGAGCCACACTTTTGTTCTCAAACTTATATCTTTGCTCTTTAACACTTTAAAGAGATCTTGTGCAACAGATTTGCCTAAAGCAGTATGTTGTTTCACTTGACAGCTGCTTCCATGAATGTTGAAGGTTGTTGTTGTTGTTGTTGTGAAGTGCTGTCAAGTTGGTTCTGACCCTGTATACGGTTTCTAAGGAGTAGCTGGTGGTCTTGAGCTACCAACCTGCAGTTAGCAGTCCAGTGCTGATCCTACAACACTACACCAGGACTCCAGTGTTGAAGGTGAATCCAAGCAAAATGAAGTCTTAGACAACTTCAATCTTCTCTCCAATTATCATGATGTTATTGTTTGCAGTGGGGAGCATTTTTGGGTTTTTTTTACATTGAGGTACAACCTATACCGAAGGCTTTGATATTCATCAGTAAGTATTTAAAATCCTCTTCATGTTCAGCAAGCAAGGTTGTATCATCTGCATATTGTAGCTTATTAATGAGTCTTCCTCCTATCCTGATGCCACATTCTTCTTCATATAATCCAGCTTCTCAGATTGTTTGCTTAGCATACAGAATAAGTATGGTGAAAGAATACAACTCTGGCAAAAACCTTTCCTGATTTTAAACAACTCAGTGTCCTCTAAATCTAGAAGCAATTTGCTATCCCCAAATTAAAAAACTAACATTCTCAAAAAAAGGGGGTTCCAT
>NW_006408545.1:643870-646279 GCF_000296735.1 Chrysochloris asiatica
CTATGTGAAATTTTGGTGTCCAAATACTCCGCAGGTTCCAGAAGTCATTTTGGAAGGGGTCCTATGGGGTTGCTAACTTACCTGCAGCTATTGCCTACAGCTCTTCGTCTCTGTTATGACTTCCCTACTTCGCGTGGGTAAGTCAGTTTGTGCCATTTCAAAGCACAGGCAGAACTGATTGGGTTACAATTTGCAGCCTGGAGGGTACCCTTCTTAACCCAATCTGTATGGACTTCTTGCTCATGAAACACCCAACAACCCAGTATATCTGCCTGCTGGCTCCAGCACACCCAAGTGTGCAAATGGTGGATCTCAGAGTCTGTAATGAAGTAACCACCCTGCAGCCTATCTAAGCTATTTGCCATCCCCCTGCAGGCCTGGCAGGAATTCAGCAAGGACACAAAGCACATATGTAGGATAATGACCTGTGTCCTAAGTGTCTTACTTTTTTTTTTTTAACTTTATTCACACTCAAGAGAGGGATAAGGAGGGAAAGTAATGGATTATGAACTGGGCTTCTAACTGCAAGGTTAAAAGTCATTCCAAAGGAGAAAGGAGAAAGATGAGGCTTTCTGCTCCTGTCAAGATTTATAGCCTTAGAAAACCTTAGAAATGTCCACTAAGAGTCAAAACTTAATTCGGTGGTACACAACCACCACCAACCAGAGAGGGATGGGATGGAAGAAATTAAGTACTGAGATTCCGGAGGGAGTTACTCTTACTCATAACACATGGGTAGTTACGTAACTTTAAGGTAACTTAAGTAGATTTTTTTACTGTTGTTGTAAATGTGAAATGTGGGATAATGAGATAGTCAAAAAGTGAGAAGTAGGTATACTAATTGCCTAATACAGAGTTGACAGTATAAATTCTATCTGAAATAAATACTACTATTAGTCCATCACTGAGTTTTAATGAGTTTAAAAATTCCTGCCCAAACACAAATTAAAATTCTTTAAATGCTAAAATTATTAAAAGAACCATCCAAAACAAGTTCAAATTACCAAGGAATATATTTCTAATAAAGCCTAATCTATAATAGAAAGGATTCTTGGCTTAGTTAATTCATCAAACACATTTAAGTTTTGATGGTGGTGCTTATGTGCTGTGGAGTCATTCTGACTCATAGAGACCCTGTACAGGGTTTAAAGAGGATTAAATGGTGTGCTATTATCTAGGTAAAGAAATTTCAGTTTCAGCCTTTAAAAAAAATTATTTATAAAAAGAAAATTTTCTGAAATGAAGTTGCAATATGCATCCAGGAGCACTTCTGTAATTGTGGAGTTACATCACCTCCTGGACGCCTACCTCAAGGTACCTCTGAGGATAGTGTAATACCATACCAGGCTAATGAGAACATTCTATTAATGAAGACAGTCACAGGAATAAAAACTTAGATTGATAAAAATAACTAGTGCTGTCATGACTTAACCACAAGTTTTGTTTGTAGGTTTTTTTTCAATTCTTTTTAGACATTAATTTATTATCATTTAATTTACCACAGATGTGTCAAATACTTGTTTTCTCTAAACCGACATTGTTTTTTAGAATCGGCAAAGTTAGTATAAAGCACGAATATGTTAAAAGAAAACTTAGGGTGCTAAAATGATTTAATATCCTATGTCTAATTCTGCATTTATAATACATCCAAAACTCTCCTTAGAAAAAAGGATAGCAAGACTTTGTCTCCTGGACTTTTGACTTTAACAGAAGAGACCAGTTCCTGCAGATGAACATCATGCTTGGTTGAGGGTCAGTGAGAAAAAGGAAGACCCCTCAAAGAGATAAATTGACACAGAGACCACAACAATAGCTCAAACATAGCAACAACTGTGAGGATGATGCATATCGGAGCAGTGTTGTGCTCTATTTATAGAGTCACTGTGAGCTGGAATTGATACAACCACACCTAACAACAATCACAACAAATCTTCACAGAACTTGATTTAGAGCCTTTTGCTCTTGTTATTATGAAGGAAACTTTCACAAGGCTATTTTAGTAGATAACAGACCAAAAACCTTCATTACTAAATATGATAAATTCTGAACTGATTAAAGAGAAAAATTGACTCAGTTCTGAGCTAGACTGACTCAACACCTAGTCTTTAGAAATGTTGGCCAAAGCATAGCTGTTCATTCTCCTGAAATCTCCTTTTCTTTTTCTGTTTATAAAGTCAGTTGATATGCACTGCACAGAAAATCACTTTTAAAAAGCTACAGAATGTTTCAGTGATACTCTTGTTAAAATTATCAGAGTATACACTAGTGAGAGAGATGAAGAAGAAGCAAACTGAAAACGAAAAAAAAAAAAACAGAGTGAGAGTAAACATAGGATGAAGCACACAGTAGTAGAAGGGAGTAGGCAAAGTTGAGTTTTTGTCAACATAGAAAAATTTTCAATATATGTGT
>NW_006408545.1:646439-647634 GCF_000296735.1 Chrysochloris asiatica
ATATATATATATATATTTGTTTTGTTTTGTTTTGTTTTTTCAAGCTGCCATCATATCAATTGTGATTCGTGATGACTCATGTAAGGAAGTCCAGCTGGAAACCATGTGAACATGTGTTTTTCAGCCATCCTTGAGTTAATTCATTTTTGACTCAGAGGTAATCTTGGGCTTGCATAAGAGCTACCTTCTCGAGAATGTGTACTCTAACCAATACAAATCGGGCTGCTAACCTCAAGTTTGAAACTACCAGTCATTCCACGGGAAAAAGATGAGGCTTTCTGCTACCGTAAAGAATTATAGCCTCGGAAACCCTGTACAGGTTCGCTATGAGTCGGAACCGACTCCACGGCACATAACCAACAACAACAACAACAACAACCCAATAATCTTATTTCATTGAAATACATTGCAACATACCCTTGACACTGACTTTTCCTGGATGTTTAATTCTCTTAATATAAAGTTATTAAATCAAAGTGAAATGAACCAAAAATTGAAGAAATACAGAAAAATTACTTGGTCATAAGAAGTTTTCTTCTTTCTCTCACATGTACCGCCAAAAGGAATGCAAACAGAGATTAGTGGCAAGCCCGGGCCTTGGACTAAGCTTCACGAACTCTCCCAGATACCCTTGAAATAAGAAAAAATATCAGTGATTCTAGCAGGGGCCCTATAAAGCTTACAAAAATAATTATTTTTAATAAATTCCACAGATCCGTGGCAGTGGCAATATTAATGTAAAAACAAGGGCAAAGAAAGTTACCATATTTTTGAGACTATTCGTGATAAATGTTATAAACAAGGTCATGATAAACTGTCCTGTATCAGCATTAAACAAACAGATGTGGTTCAGGGTCAAGAAGAATAAGCCTTCTGCAGAGCATAATCTGTGTTTTTATTTATTTAGTGTGTGAGAGATATTGTTAATTGCTTCAAATACACTCTTGAAAACAGACTCTGATATTTACAAATTAGAAGGAAGCTAGATTCAATGGAAAACTGTAGTGTAAGATTTTTAGAACGCGTGAAAATGTTGAATAATCATTGCGTTTTTTAAATGGTATATATTTTCAACAGAATATACATAGTCTCTCTGCTATTTAAATTTTTCAGAATAATTTGTATTTACACTGTGCTCTACTATAAAGATCAAAGATATTATTAGCAAGAAAATTAGTCATTAGTGGCTTATGCA
>NW_006408545.1:647869-675361 GCF_000296735.1 Chrysochloris asiatica
TTTTTTTTTCTTTTAATTATATTTTCATCTACCTTAAAGTAATGGTCAATCATATTTTGTTAATAAAGTAGGAAAAATTACTTTACAATTACATTTCTAATAATCTAAACTATTCTGTACTAAACACATTTGAATAAAAGCTAAACAAAGCTTAAATAAAGATGAAAATTTATTTTTAAAACACTAGATATGCTAAAGGGTTAAATGGCTCTTCAATTAATTCCTTTACTATGAAAATTAAATTAAAATAAATAAAATCTTATTATTAATATTATTTCACTGTGATTTTAGAAGACTTCCCCGCCCCCCCAAAAAAAGAACCCTCAGCTTCTAGAGCTAAAATGTTTATCTAATGTAAATATTAGAGTACATCTATAAACCAGACATGCTTATTTAATCCTCATAACCCTATGTAAAATGTATTAAGAGTATTTATTTAAAGAATAGAATTAAGAGAAAATAATGTTGCCAAAAGTTAAACAAGTCATGGGTTACTGGGATTTGAACTCTGCTCTAGCTGACCCGTGCTACTTCAATTAAGAATTACTTCTCTCTGAGCCATAATCAATTGCAGGATCTAAGGAAAATATAATGGTAATTTTCTGTAAAGGGATTTATAATGTTGCTGCTGGTTTCTGCAGGATTTATTTTGAATGGCAAGACATAGGATTTTTAATCATCTTTAAAGTATCCAATATTTAAAGGAGTAAAGATAATAGATTTATTACCTATATATCATGCAGCTTTATAAAGGTTTTATGAGTTCTTGGGAGTCTGAAGAGTATACACTAATTTTCTTGCATGATGTGCAAACCCATTTTAGGTTTCTGAGTTTGTCTTAAATGGAACCATAAGACATAGTGAAGGTCATTCCATCCAGCATTATTACCTATTATTTAATTACAGTGTTGTGTGTATAATTGCATATCAATTTTTGACATTGTAGGTTAAATTTAAGACACTGTTATAAATAATGAATTTTAAAAACAGGTAGAATTTGGACAAAATTTAATAAAAATATATCAGCTGGAATTTCTGAGGAAGAAACTGTTTTATTTATATAAGCAGCTTTCAAGGGAGCTTAGACTACCTATCTTTATTAACACGTTTGTTTGAAAAAGATCCTAATTACTATTCCTTGAGAGCTACTGCGTTACCCATTTGCTACCTGACCTTAGCTTGTCGTAATGTATAAAATTGGAGCTTCCATATGTCTGTTTATTTATAAGCAACCAAGTGGGGCTCAGACATTTCCCCACCAGAAAGAGAAGCTACTGTTTCATTCCATTTTTTATTCACTGCCTCTTTTTTTCTTTGTTAACGGGGTTGCATGTCATTTATCCTCCCCATTGCTGCCTTCTTCTGCACAACACAGCCCCTGCTTCCAAACTCCATCACTTAGTTTCTCTGCCTTTCTCTTCCTTTGCTCTTGCTTCTCCTGTCCTATGTTAACTACACCAAGCAGCCAGAATAATTCTTTCTTTTTTATTGATGAAGCAAATGGGAGAAATAATACTTGTTAGCATTTTCTAGTTTTTGCAAATATTTTCATTGTGTTAGGAATTCAAGGAAGATCTATTTTTTGCAAAGATTTTTGTTGTGTCTTCATCTGGGATCAAAGCTATTTTAATGTGATAAACTGTTATCTTGGTATCATACCCACTTAGTTAAGCTGGAAATAAATTCCCAGAATTTCTTTTCCTGCATGTTCTAAATTAGCATTGTCCACAAGAACCAGTTTGCACAGGAAGTCAAAGGGAATCATTAACTATCATCAAGAGGATATCTCTATACTCAGAAGGTCAGGACAGTCTCTGAGGCATTACTGTATCATATACACATTCATGCGTATGTGCTGGCTCACCTAGTTTGGGGAGTCTGGAGCACCTCCAGCCCCTACGGATGACTTGCTTCTGTTGTTCTGAATCCTGGGTCAGATACATGTCATGGTACATGATACATGGGTGTCAGCTTCCCCAGAAAAATGTTTAATTTGAACAGAAGTTTGAAGTTTAGAAGTAGTAATAGGATCAGAAATACACTTTGACTCTTCTAACTCAGGTTCTAGCAATTTCTCCATCCATTGCATTGATGATATCATACTTATTGGATCTAGTGAGCAGAGAGTAGCAATTACTCCCAGACACCTGGGTAACACCATCCTGTGACAATGAGAAATAAAACCAAATTAAACCCACTGCCATCAAGTCAATTCTAACTTATAGTGACCCTATAGCACAGGATGTCAGTCAACTTGAGGACTAAGGTGCGCCTGACCCAAGCCATGGTATTTTCAATAACTTCATATGGATGCGAAAGCTGGACAGTGAATAAGGAAGATCGTAGGAGAATTGATGATTTTAAGTTGTGGTGTTGGAGGAGAATACTAAAAAGTGCCATGGACTGCCAACAGAACCAATAGATCTGTTTTGGAAGAGGTGCAGCCAGAGTGCTCCTTAGAGGCCAAGATGGCTAAACTTCATCTCTCATACTTTGGACATATTATCAGGAGGTAACAGTTGCTAGAGAAGGATGTCATGCTGGGTAAGATGGAGGGTCAGAGAAAAAGAAGAAGACCCCCAACGAAATGGATCAGCCAAGTGGCATCATTGATGGCATCAAGTGTGGCAGCGGTGGTGAGGTTGACCCAGGATCGGACATTGTTTTGTTCTGCTTTGCATGGGGTCGCTATGAGTCGGCTCTGACTCAATGGTACCTGACAACAACAACAACAACATAGGACAGAATAAGAGGTCTTGATAGTGTAGTGGATTACAAGTTGGGCTGCTAACCTCAAGTTCAGTAGTTCAAATCTACCAGTTGCTCCAAAGGATAAAGAGGAGTCTTTCATCTACTGTAAAGATTTGTAACCTCAGAAACCCTAAGAGGGTCTCTGTGAGTCAGAACTGATTTAGAGACACAACCACCACCACCATCATAGTACAAGCTAGAACTGCTCCTTCGGGTTTCCAAGATTTGTTAATCCTTATGGAAACAGCATCATCTTTTTCCTTCTGGGATACTAGTGGATTGAACAGCCTACATTGCAGTGAAGAGAACAGACCATCAATTATGCCACCAGAGCTTCTTAGTGAAAAAGATATCTTACAAAAATCTAGGGATTTTCCAGAAAAGTGAAATTTCAAAGCTCAGTGGGCAGAGGCATATTTTTCCCAAAATGTACTGCAAGTCTGGCCTTCCTACCATTAATAAAAACACAGTGTCATCGGACCTCTTTGGATTTGGAAAGCAGACTATACCTCATTTTGGGGTGCCACTCCAACCCCATTGCAGAGCAATCTGAAAGCCTCCATAAAAGAAGCCTCTGCAACATGTATAAACTGCTATGCAAGCTACAGTGTCACTTAGGTGGTATGGCCCTACAGATCTAAAGTTTCTTAAAGTGTCAGTGGTAGAAAGGGATGCTATGTGGAGCCTTTGACTATACCGTCTAAGTATAACCAAAAACCTGTTGATGTAGAAACAATTAATAGTGACCCTATAGAACAGAGTAAAAATGCCCCCATAAGGTGTTTAAGGTGTCATCTTTACAAAATCAGATCCACATCTTTGTCCCGAGGACTAGCAGGTGGGTTTGAACCATCAACCTTTGATTCGCTTAATCACTGTACCATCAGAGCATCCTCCCTACAGGAATACAAAAACAAAACTAGTGCCATCAACTCTCGTCTGACTCATGTTTTTGCTGTTGTGTGCCATCAAGTTGGTTCTGATTCACAGTGATCCTACATGCAACTAAACGAGACACTGCCAAGTCCGGCACCATCCTCAAGGTAGTTGTGTTTGAGACCATTGCTACTGGTACAGTGTTAATCTGTCTTCTTAGGGATCTTCCTCTTTTGTGCTGACCCTCCACTTCTCCAACCATAGTATCCTTCTCTGGGGCTGGTCTCTCCTAATAATATGTCCAAAGTATGAGAAACAAATCTCACCATCTTGGTTGTATTCTTTCACCATACTTAATCAACCTGTATGCTGAACAAATAATAGAGAAGCTGTGTTCTATGAAGAAAAACGTGGCATCAGGATTGGAGGAAGAATCATTAACAACCTGTGATATGCGGATGATACAACCTTGCTTGCTGAAAGTGAAGAGGATTTACATTTACTGGTGAAGATCAAAGAGCACAGCCTTCAGTATGGATTGCATCTCAATGTAAACAAAACAAAAATCCTCACCACTGGACCAATAAACAACATTCTTATCAACGAAGAAAAGATTGAAGTTGTCAAGGACTTCATTTTTCTTGGATCAACTATCAAATGACATATTGCATTAGGCAATGTCAAGGTCCTATGTCGGGGTCCCGCCTCAACAAGGAAGTGTGGGTGTCACAAAGAAGGGAGATCTGGTGGCGAAAGTGATAGAGAAAGAGAGAGACAAAAAATATATAAAAAAGACAGACTCACAGATATGATGCAAGCTGGCAGGTAGACAGATCTGCAAACATATTGCCTAGCATTGCTCAGCAACGCATGCAGAACTCACTTTACCTCAGCCTTTTATTCTCTTTTTTAGAGAGGGATTTGTTGCAAAGGAAGGATGTAATTCACTCAGGGAGGATGTCACAAAGGGAGGATGTGATTAAGACAGGATACGGAACTGAAATGTGATTAATCATTCAAAACAGGACATAATGATTCACAAGAACAACTTTTAAGATATTTTCATAGTTTTTCTTAACAATATAACATTTTTATTTTTACAAAAAAAAAAGGTTCAATCAAGCTGTTATATATTAACTTTTAGGCTTAAATGATCTAGAGTAGCAACGTGCGGTTTCTTAAGGATACATAACATAAAGCAAGGTTCCTGAAAGGAGCCAAGCTGTCTCTGCACACTTTGCAAACTTTTGTTTGTGAGCAAAATCTCAGGCACCGGGCTTCATTTATCTATACCTAAAATGCTCCATTGTTCTTAATATTCCTATATACTTTCAGGAGGAAGAAGAGCATCTAGGTTAAACTGATTATATTCAGAGGTGGTTTAATGGGGCTGCCACTGATCAACCCAGGGTCTGCGTATGCTGTCCCCAGTAAGGCAAATCTGCTGCACAGAACTTTAAAATTGTTGAAGAGCAAAGATGTCAGCTTGAGGACTAAGGTGCGCCTGACCCAAGCCATGGTATTTTCAATAACCTCATATGCACGTGAAAGTTGGACAGTAAATAAAGAAGATCATAGAAGAATTGATGCTTTTGAG
Source organism: Chrysochloris asiatica (assembly GCF_000296735.1). Taxonomy (NCBI): domain Eukaryota; kingdom Metazoa; phylum Chordata; class Mammalia; order Afrosoricida; family Chrysochloridae; genus Chrysochloris; species Chrysochloris asiatica. The sequence goes on from NW_006408545.1 coordinate 653,094, forward strand.
TTATGGTGTTGGAGGAGGATATTCAAAGTGCCATGGGCTGCCCATAGAACCAACAGATCTGTGTTGGAAGAAGTACAGCCAGAGTGCTCCTTCGAGGCTAAGCTGGCCAAATTTTGTCTCTCATACTTCGGACATATTGTCACGAGGGAGCAGTCACTGGAGAAGGATATCATGTTTAGTAAGGTGGAGGGTCAGAGAAAAAGAAGAAGACCCCCAGTGTCAGCATCAATGGGCTCAAGCATGGCAACAATAGTGAGGTTGGCCCAGGATCGGGCAATGTTTCATTCTGCTGTGCATAAGGTCACTATGAGTCGGCACCGACTCGATGGCACCTAACAACAACAACTGACTGTCCATCTTCCAAGAGAGATTTGTTTGCTCTTCTAGTAGTCCATCATACTTTCAGTATTTTCACCAAAATCACAATTCAAATGCATCAATCCCTCTATGGTCTTTCTTATTCATTGCCCACCATTCATATGAGGTGAGTGAAAATATCATGGCTCAGGATATGCAAATGACACAACCTTGCATTTGATTTCTTCAAGTCCTCTTCAATTTCAGCAAGCAAGGTTGTGTTATTTGCATATCACAGGTTAACCTAATGCCATGTTATTTTGTACAAAGTCCAACTTCTTGTATTATTTATTCATTATATAAATTAAAAAGTATGGTGAAAGGGTGCAAACATGATGCACACCTTTCTTGATTCAGTATCCCATTGTCTTTTTGAATGACTGCTACTGGATCTATGTTCAAGTTCCTCATGTGCACAATTAAGTGTTCTGGAATGCTAGTTTTTCACAATGGTGTCTATAGTTTGTTATGATCTGCACAGTCAAAGGCTTTTGCATCGTCAAGAAAACACAAATAAACACTTTTCTAGTATTCTTTGCTTTCAACCAAGATCCATCTGATATCAGCAATTATATCCCTAGTTCCACATCCTCTTCTAAATCCAGCTGAATTTCTGGCAATTTTTTGTTGATGTACTGCTGCAATTGTTTTTGAATGATCTTCAGTAAAATTTTACTTAAATGTGATATTAATGATACTGTTCAATGGTCTTTGCATTCCATTGAATCATCTTTCTTTGGAATGGATACAAATATGGGTCTCTTTCAATTGGTTAGTCAGGTAGCTGTCTTCAAATTTTTTTGACATAGACAAGTGAGCACCTCCAGGACTGCATCAGTTTTCTGAAGCAGTTCAATTTGTTTTCTGCCAAGTCCTGGAACCTAGTTTTTCTTCAATGCCTTCAGTGTAGCTTGAACTTCTTCCTCCAATAACATCTGTTTTTTATCATATGGTGCCTCTTGAAATTATTGAACACCAACCAATTCTTTTTGGTACAGTGACTTTGTGTATTCCTTCCATCTTCTTTTAATGTTTCCAGCAATATTTTGCTTATAGCATCTTTCAATATTGCAAGTCAAGGCCTGAATTTTTTCTTCAGTTCTTTCAGTTTGAGAAATATTGAGAATGTTTTTCTGTTTTGGTTCTCTCGAGCTGTCTTTGAAGGTTTCTGTTTAGCTCTTTTACTTCCTCATTTCTTCCATTTGCTTTAGTGTCTCTACACTGGAAAACAAGTTTCAGAGTCTCTTCTGATACCCACTTTGGCCTTTTGTTTCTTTCCTGTCTTTTTTTTAATGACCTTTGCTTTCTTAATGAATGATCTTCTTGATGTCATTCCACTACGCCCTAGTCTTCAATCATCTGTTCTTGAGATGATTTCTAAAGTCAGGTGGAATATATTCAAGGTTATGTTTTGGCTATCATGAACTTGTTTTAAATGTCTTCAGCTTCGTGCTGAGCTTTCATATGAGCAATTAATGGTCTGTTCCACAGTCTGCCCCTGGCCTTGTTTTGACTGATGAAAATGAGCTTCTCCGTTGTCCCTTCCCACAAATGTAGTCAATTTGATTTCTGTGTACTCTATCTGGTGATGTAGAGGACTATTGTAGCCTTTTATGTTGAAAATAAGTATTTGCAATGAATAAATCATCAGTCTTTCAAAATTTTAGCCTGCAATCTCCAGCATCATTTCTATCACCAAAGCCATATTTTCCAACTACTGATCTTTCCTCTTTGTTTCTAATTTTCACATTCTAATAGCCAGCAATTTTAGACTGAAGATGTTGGTAAAATTCTTCAGTTTATTCATCACTGACTTTAGTGGTCAGTGCATAAACATGAACAATAGTGATATTAGCTGGTCTTCTTTGTAGGCATATGGATATTATCCTATCACAGACAGCATTGTGCTTCAAAATAAATCTTGAAATCCCCACCAAACAGTTTTCTTCTTTTCCAAATGGATCTGGTGAAAGGGGATGAGGGATAGTGGTAGTAGGATTTTATGATTAAAATGTTAGTATTTGTTAGCAGATGTAACTGTGTTTGTCACAACTTTAATTGTAGAAGATGTGTAACTAAAGGGGGAAATAATTAATCTTTCATTTCATGAACAGAAAATCCCAGGGCCATCAAGGAGGAAGAGCATGAGTGGCATGTGAGATCCCTAACTAGAAAAGTGTTGACAGCAGACATAGTGGTAGAGGCAGAAGCATGAAGAGACAGAGCAGCAGTGGGCTCTAGACCCATGGACTTGAATTTGTCATTTCCAGCAGAGTAAGCTATATGATTATCAGATTCAAAATGGCCAATATCAGTACATTTCAGCCAGTAATGCCTAAGATATCAATTTTGCCTTTCATTTCAGCTCTGAGAACGTCCACTTTTCCTATATTTATATTTCATACATTCTGCATTGTGATTATTAATGGATGTTTGCAGTTATTTCTTCTCGTTTTGAGTTATGCCACATAGGAATCCCATATAGTTTTCCTGAATTTTTCTTTTTAAGGTTTTTGTAAATCTTTATGGGACAGCCTCATCTTTCTCCTGTGTAGAAACTTTCTCCTGTGCATTTGAACTGCTGACCTTGTGGAAGCATTCCAATGCCTAACTCACAGTTCCACCATGTCTCTTCTTATAAGAATGTTGTTGTTAAGTGCCGTTTAGTCAAGTCATAACAACAGCAACTTTGACTCATAACAACCCTGTATATGTTTTCCAGTAAGTGGGCTTGAATTACCAACCTTGTGGTTTGCACTCTACTGCATATCTTACATCACCACATTAGAATTTTAGGGCAAAGTTATACAATTCCCTATAAATACTAGTATTTTTCATTTGAGGAAAAACTTCTCACTTGCTACTGGACCTTAGTAGAGGCTGAACAGTTAAATAATGATTAGGAGCTTACTATGCAAACTGCATACTATTCATGGCAGCAGTACTCATTCATTAAATGAAAGTGATATATACGAGATCCAACTTGAACATATCCCAAATCCAGAGGACAATGAATGAGCAAATGTTACAGATGCTCATGACCTGAATTCCTGCCACATAGCTTCTTTCCAAGCAACTTGCATCTATGGCTTTAGGGGAGATTTCCATGAATAACTAATTAGGGAAGAAACAAATTTAGACCTGTTTTACAGATGGTTCTGCATGATAAATTGACTGTACTTAAAATTCAGCAACTTTATCATTAAAGTTGCAATCTGAGGTATGTAAAGACAAATCCTCCCAGTGGGCAGAACTTCAAATAATACACCTGGTTGTTCAATTTACCTGGAAAGAAAGATGGCTATATGTATGAACCTTTACTGCTTCATTTACAGGAGCTAATGGTTTGACTGAATTGTCAGAAATTTAAAAAGAAAATATGGTAATATGCGTGTTTGGGGAAGAGTTGTATGTATACACCTCTCTGAATGCACACATATTGTAAAGATACTTGTGTGCTATATTTAGTAAATACTCACTAAGGAAAAACTTCAGCAGAGGAGGCTTATAATAAGCAAGTAGACTAGATACCCAACTTGTATACACTAGTAAGTGTCTTATTCCAATAAACTTTGTGCTTGATTAATGGACCCATGAAAAATACAGTGATGGTATCAGGTATAAGAGGTTATTTATGGTATCAGCAATATGGACTTCCACTCACCAAAGTTCATTTGGTAATAACCACTGCTCCGTGCTCAGTTTGACAGCAGCAGAAACAGCGGCAGAAAATGGCCATATTTCTTTGGCGACTCAGCCAACCACCTGGTCATGGATTAACTGCATAGATCCTCTTCCATAATGGAAGGGTAGTGCTTTATTCTCACTGGAATAAACACTTACTGAATGCTTCTGCCAAAATCATCCTTGAACATGCAAAAATGCCATATCCACAGCATTAGTTCTGACTAAGAAATTTGTTCTATGACCTAAACTGTGAGATTATACTCATGGAAATCACTGGCCTTACAATGTTATCTGTGACCATGAAGTAGCTGGCTGGACAAAATATTGAAAAGGGCTTTGGAAGACCTTGTTTTGGAGTTAGCTAGATGACAATATCTTGCAGAACTAAATGGCCTCCCGATGGAATGTATGCTCTCAGAGATGAGTGTATGCTGCTAACCAGGGGGCAGAGGACTGGGAATCAAAACAGGGAATCAATGATTACTACTAGTGATCCACTAGGGAAATTTTTGCTTCTTGTCCCTGCAACTTTGAACTATTTCGGTCTGCAGTCTTAGTTACCAAAGGCAGAAGGCTTTCACCAGGGGGGTCACTAAACTGACGAAATTTTTACAATATCTCTTCACTTCTCATGCCAATGAATCAACAGGTATTGGATGGCTTGATTGATTTTAATATCAAGGGAAAATTAGGATAATTATACAGTAAAGGCAAAAAGTTGTTGTTAAGTGCCATCGAGTCGGTTCTGACTAATAGCAACCCTGTATAGGGCTTCTGAGGACCAGCTTGTGGTTTGAACTTCTAACTTTGTGGTTCACAGTTGAGTACTGATCCTACAGCACCACATCAGTACAACCTAGGAAATCCTATGGGTTTTTCTACTCTGTCACACTCAGTTGCTCTGAATTAGATTTAACCAATGGCTGGCACATAACATGTAATTCAGCTAGAAGAGGAATGAAAATCACTGAAAAACAGATAAAAAGGGTTTTATAGCGTTATCTGGGGAAGGGTTAGTATGTTTTCCATTGCACAAGGGATGGTGGTGTTTTGTTAAGTGAGGCAAGACTTTGCTATTTTCTTTGTATGGAATTTAAGTGTGGTTAAAAGAGGTGTCTGGGGATGCCAAGCTGACAAGTATTAAACTGTGGTGGACTTGTTTTATGTCAGCTTCACTAAGCTGGAACTTCATTTCTGAGAACTCTCTTCCCTAGATAGTTCAGAGTTAATATGGATCACTAGGACATTTTGCGCAAGATTTGTACTTTCTACTTTACACGTAGAAAGTCAGTCTGGGGAGCAAAGTGCTCTTATATTTCACTTATCTATTATCACTTATCTTTTGACTCATGTAGTTGGTGTGTGTGAGCAGCTAGGCCTCAGTTCTTCCAGCTCCTACAGAATCTTCTGATTCAGCTTCTCTGATTTCTTGGGTTAAGTACATGATTACTATCTAGGCTTATGTTCTCTTAACAGAACGCTGCCATTGTGGAGGTTACAGGTGTAGAGGTAGAGAGAGATTGATAGGCTGTCCTTCCACTGGTTTCTAGCTTAGCTTCACTGGCTCTGGCTTTCCCTTGTTTCCACATTTGTGTCCATCTACCCCTTCCAAATGTCTGCCGTGTAAACTTCGAGCACCAGATGTAGAAACAACAGCTTTAAATAGACTGTGTGAACAGTTTCTACAATTATTTTATGGATCAAATCCCTACAATGAAATCTTTATTCATCTTATTTCTCTGATTGAAGCATCCAAGTGAGAAAAGCTTAGTTTTCATATATTTAGGTGTTTCCTTATACGTACAGCACCTTGAAAGACTTTCAGAGATGGGTGAGGAAGGGATGTGCCATGGTTCTTGCCTTCAAAGATCTAAAAAATCAATTTAAAAACTATTCTTTTAGTGCTTTGATTTGAAATTATGTAGTTTTCCCAAATCACAATAAATTCTTGCAGTAATTTTGAGGCAGTTCTCGAAGATGGAGAAGATGGATGGAATATGCAAGAGACATTAGAATATGCCTAAGAAATTATTTTCAAGTCTACTTGTCACCTGAGCTTGCTTTGTCATTATATGCTTTTTCCCTTTAAAAGTCCATTGACACCCCCTCCAACACCATAACTCAAAGGGAACACATAAGCAGGCATGTAAGATTGTTGGTAACTGCATTGGTCTACTGGTGAGTGGAAGAGAGGGAAAGACAGCAATGAAGATATAGGCTGATTTTGACCACATTCCATAGACTCTTGTTGACCTGGAGATGAGAAAAAGAAGAAGAAAGGATGTTTATTCCAAAATGTAGTGAGACCTGGGAACACCTAAGCCCATGAACAAAGACATAGCCACAGAGGGCTATAGCTGAAAGTGAAACATCCAGCTGATATGAAGTGAGGGGAGATGCACAAGAATACCCAGACTTGTAGATAGTACACACTTGACCTAGACTCCATGGCTTGATTATCACAACTCGACTAGAGGAAGATTAAAAAAAAAAAAAAATCTGATTAAAAGAAACAAGTGTAAATTGCTACAATTTAATGAACTTGCCCTATACTTATAGATTTAATAGCTCAAAATATCAACTGAGAGGGAAGGAGTCTTCACATTATGTATCAATCCTATCCCCTCTGTATACTGGGTTGATGGGATGGGCAACTTAGACATTGGCTACCTAAAACGAGGGGGCAATAAAGGCACGAAGTGACTGGCTTACAAGTTTTCAAGAGGGAGTTTAGATTCAGAGTGTGTAGGAGAAGGTAGAATCCCCACTGAATAGTTTTCATCTTGTCTAGACTGGTCTGGTGAAAGGAAATGGGGATAAGAGTCTTATGATTCAATAGTGAATAATTGTTATCCTGACTAATTGCAATTGTCACAACTGTAAAGATAGAAGTTTTGTAACAAAAAGGGGGCAGTAGTTAACCTTACAGTCCAGTAACAGAGGACCCTAAGACCACCAAGGGAGAAGAGCACAAGCAGAGTGTGGGACCCTATCCACAGAAGCAGCGACACAAGAGATGGAGGCAGAGATAAGGACATGGAGAGATAGAGTATCTGAGGACTCTAGACTCATGGCAAGAGAAAGGCTGTGTGCTGGTAGCCAGACGTCAGGCTTTCAGAATGTGCCCTTTAGTTTTTTAAATGATTATATATTCCTGAGTACATCCAAACAAAAAACAAAACAAAACAAAAAAAAAAAACAAAGGGAATAAAAGCAAATACTGCTGAATGATGATGCATGGAGGAGATTATAATCATTGCAATGAAATGATGAGTGTAATACTGATGTTCTTCCATTTAAACTATCACTCAAATCACAATAAAACCTTAAAAAAAAAAAAAGTCCATTGCAGATAAATAAAATCAAGCAATTTTAGGAAAGTAGTAATTTGATTTTTAATCATTGAAAATTGCTATCTTATAATATGAGATTGATAGGGTCGCTATGGGTTGGAACCGACTCGACGGCACTTAACAACAACAACAAGTGTTAATAAGATTGACAAAAAATGTTGAGTATACCATGGACTGGACTGCCAGAATAACAAACAAATCTATCTTGGAATATAGCTCCTTAGAAGCCTGAATGGCAAGATTTCATCTCACACACTTTGAACACGTTATCAGGAGAGACCAGTTCCTGGACTAGGACATCATACTTTGTAAAGTAGAGTGTTATCAAAAATGAGGAAGACCCTCACTGAAATGGATTAACACAATGGCTGCAGCAACAGGCTCAACTATAATAATGAATGGGAGGATGGTGCAGGACTGAGCACATTCTGTTGTGTTGTACACAAGGTCACTATGGGTTGGAAATTACTTTATGCCACCTAACTACTACAACACCCCTTGATATACCTTTAAGACCTTTAAGACTATTCCAGAAATGGGATACCAAGAGTAATCAAATATTGATTTAAAATTAAATCTCAAAATATGTTGAGGCCAAAAAAAAACAAAAACAAAGGACACTTTAACAAGAATTAGTAACAATTCTAAAGAAAGGAGAGTATTGCTCCAGCAAAAAAAAAAAAAAAAATGGAAATAGATGTCCATGTCTGTATTGCAAGCCTTGATTCTCAGATGTGCTTGGATAACTCCTGGCTGTCATGATGGTCATATTTCTTCCAAGGAAAACTGCATCAATGTCCGTCTGTCTTCTTTATAGTTCTGCTTGTCTTCTAGTTGACTATCATTTTTAATTCTGAAAAGTATAAGCAAGTTCTTTGTGCAAGTTCATCACTCAGTACATATATCTGCCAAACTTGAAATTAATTAAAATTTAGTGTATGTGCCCTTTGAATTCAATTTCAATCTGTACCAGAAAATTTAAATAAACATCCCAATTCACATTTTTCACCAAGATTAAAGATTTATAGATTTTCAATCATGATGATTTTACAGTTGTGCTTCCTATGCATACGAAAGCTGGATTATGAGTAAGGAAGACTGAAGAATTATTGGTAACTTTGAATTATGATGCTGTCAAAATATTGAATATACCATGGACTGCCAGAAGAACAATCAAATCTGTGTTGGGAAAAGTAAAATCAGAATGTTTCTTAGAAGTGAAGATAGGAAGAGTTCATCTCATGTACTTGGGACATGTCAAGAGGGACCAAACCCTGGAGAACATCATACTTGGTATAAAGGGTAGGTGAAAAAGAGGAAGACCCTCAACAAGATGTATTGATATAGTGGCTTCTACAATGGGCTCCAACAAAGCAATGATAGTGAGGATGGCTCAGGAACAGGCAATATTTCATTCTATTGTTCATGGGAACTGACTCAATAGCACTTAACAACAGTCACAAATTTTGGTTCTTCACTGCAAAAGCAAAATTAATATAGATTTGTCCCACATATTCACATTTTTCTGTTCTCTCTAAATAAAGAGCTATACTCATGTCATAAATTTCTGGTTATAACAACTTACTCTCTTTATTATTAAGGTATATTTGAATAACTTGAAATCACCCAAGGATGTTGTGTCCATGTGTGCTCAGTAACCATCATAATTATTTATACTGTCTGTCCAAGGGTTTTATATGTCAACACTGTAGTATGTCTGACAGTTTATAGTGTTATGTGGACAATGTACTACACTAGGGGCCATTCTTCCCCTGAACATGTATTGCCATCAAGCAGGTTGAAACAGAAAAAAAAAAAAAAAAAAATCAAACATCAGGCAAATCATAGCAGGTATATAAACCCTGTATAGGGTTTCCAAGGAGCAGCTGATGGATTTGAACTGCCAACCTTGCAGTTAACAGTCTAGTATCTATCGTACAACACCATACCAGGACTCCATGTTATGGCTAACGTCCAGGAAAGAGAAAGAAAAATGCCATGTCATAGATTTCCAATGACCTCTTGTCTTACTTAACTAAAGGTTATGATTATATATCACAATCCAGCTTCGCAAGAACATGATACCACTAAGTACATGACTATTATGTGAGGTGATTCCTGAGAGATACCTAGAGGAAAACACTTCTCAATGTCTGACTCATAAGATTACTTTCTAATGTTCTTTTAAAGATTTTTCCAAACCAGAAGTTCTCAAGTATTCCCAGGAATATTTCGCTCTGTTGAGTAGGTCTGTAAAAGGTTTTGTTATTGTTGTTAGGTACTGTCCAGTCGGTACCAACTCATAGCGACACTAGTCACAACATAACAACATACTGCCTGGTCCTGTGCCAACCTCACAATTGTTGCTACACTTGAACCCATTGCCACTGCCACTGTGCCAATCCATCTCATTGGGCGTATTCTTCTTTTTCACTGACCTTCCATTTACCAAGCATGATTTGTTTCTCCAAGGAATGGTCCCTCCTGATAATGTGTTAGAAGTTTGAGAGAAGAAAGTCTGTCCATCCTGGCTTCTAAGGAGCATTCTGGCTGTCCTTCTTCCAATACAGATTTGTTTGTTCTTTTGGTAGTCCGGGGAACTTTTAATAGTCTTTTCCAATACTATAGCTCAAATACATCAATTCTTCTACCATCTTCTTTATTCATGGTGCAGCTTTTGCATGCAGATGAGGTTATTGAAAATACCATGGCTTGGGTCAGGCACACCTTAGTCCTCAAACTGACATCTTTGCTCTTCACTACTTGAAAGATATATGTCTGCTATGTTCAATATACAGGTGTTATGTTTATAACCGAGAAGCATTGTAGCAGAGTAGTTAATAAGCACTTGCATGTACATTATCTTATTTGATATTTACAAGGATCCTCTAGGATAGTCAGAGTGTATTTATTTACATTTTCTTTATTTTTAGATGAAAAAAAAAACTAGAAATAGGCAAGTTATAGCTATAGTTGAAGAACCCTTCTGGTGCTGTGGTTCAAGGGCTCATCTAATGATTAGAACCCACCAGCCACTCCAAGGAATGAAGATGTGGCAGTCTATTTCTGTAACTATGAAAAACAACAACAAAAACTCACTGTTGCTGATTCTGACTTATAAGAACACTACAGAACAGTAGAACAATCCTCTTAGGTTTCCAAGGCTGCAATGTTTATGGAAGCAGACTGCCACATCTTTCTCTTGTAGAGTGGCTAGTAGGTTTGAACTGACTGTAAGTTAAGTTACAGCCATAGTCACACAAATAACTAGATCTTCTAACTCCTAGTCAGAGTTCTTTCTTACCAAGTTAGTCTTAACAAAAAGATACTATTGGATATTTTGCATAAATCATGAACTAAGTTTTCATAATACTTGAAAATATTTCATTACTTATTTAATATCAGAATTTGTAAGCATTTTATAAACAGTACACTCAAAAGGTTTCTCTGAGATAGGAGAAATATCACTTAAATTTCACTTCGTTCTTATTTATAGAGGAAAAAAAAGTCAAAATTTAAAAATTATCTAGTGAATTCCAGGAAATTAAAGAGTAACAAAATAAGTCTAAAAATTCTTTTTACCCATGACTGTCCCCAGATTAGGGTTAATCAAGGTACTGTCTATGAGCTACCTAGGAAATGTATGAAAATTGCCAGTTTGGGGGTTTCAACACAGATGTATTGAGTCAATATAGTACTGGCACTAGAATTTGCATTTTGACAAGCTCCTCAGGCTATTCAAACTTGTGTTTAAAAATCACTACACGGAACAAGTTTTATTCCTTTGAAATAAAAAGAAACTACTAATATGAATTAGTAATATGAAACTACTAATATAAAATTAGTAATATGAAAGAAGCAGAGATCTCTTTGGAATCATAGAAATACATAAACTATTACAATGTCGTGTGAACACACACACACACTTCTCCTGGTATAGTGCTGAAGCATCAGCACTGGACTGTGAACCACCAGGTTGGCAGTACAAACCCACTAACTTCTCCTTGGAAATCCTCTACAGGGTCAAAATGAGTAGAAACTGGCTAGAGGGAACTTAACAACAACAATGTGAACACACATACCCAAAATGGGGTCAGATAGAAACAACATAGGTCACACCACTGAATTACTGTCTTCACATGTTATCATTTAATTTAGCAGTATTTTGTTTTATTCATCTATAAAACACAAATGATATTTAAGTATTCTTGAAATAAGAGGGTTAACATAGTAACAGCAATAAATGTGTTGGTATATGCAACTAGAAGGTACTAAAAGAAAGGATTACAAGAAAAAAACTTATGAATATGATTTCCCATCCGTGGGAATGTTGGTACCTATATTTCAATTACCAGCAGTTATTCAAACAGAGAAAGAATAGTACTGACTTCCAAACTGGCAGCAATTAGAATAACTCAGCATATTTCATAATAAATGGGTCACATTGTCTACAAAACTCTTCATTTGATTGGGAACCCCACAACAGGAGCTGTCTTGACCTGCCTAGCTCTGTAAGCCTTTGTCCTGATGATTAGATGATTAGGGAGAACATTGCAACTTTGTGAGAACTACAGTTTCAACAGCTGATCTTAGCAAAGAAAAACATCTATTATTACCTTGTTTTTAATAGTATCTGTGATTAGCCATAATAAAATATATGGCTAGTAATTTCAGCAGCATGTGAATCTCTGAAATTAGTTCTTGCTGGCATTAACAGGGTTTTAGATTAAGAGCTCTCAATTTAAACTTGTAATTTGGGTTTAAACTATTCTTTAGAAAAATCAAGCCTAAACTGAGAGAAATTATCCAGGATCTAGGGAAAACAGACGCTTTTTCATGATCCAATTCTTTTGTTTTCCCTCTCAAGTGAAAAATCACCCAAGTTTCTATTGTACTTTTTCCCTTTTTACTTTCTCATTCCAGATCTATGACAACAAACACCCCTGTCTTGCCCTGGACAGAGCAATTTTAAAAAACAGCTGTGTTTTGTGAGAGATGTATTGAAAAACTAGAAAGACCTTTTAGAAATTGAAGTTTCTTGTTAAGATAACACTTATTCTCCCTCCCCTCAATAACGCTACATTAGCTTGTGAGGAGGAAAATGGCCCTGAAAAGGTGCTTATGTTATCTGAACTCTATCTTGGTGTCTTTTTACCCAACACAAGGATCTAAACTAGTAAATCTATTCTCTATAGAACAAGTTCTCTGGTTTTCAGTCACCTCCATAAGTCCAGCTGCTGCCATGGAAAGGAGATAACATTGGAGCTTCACTTTTGTTCTTGGCTTCTACTAATCTGATGGGTTGGTTTGCTACCCAAATAGTAGATATCCATTATTCTAGCAATTTCTGTGAGTGGCACATGTTATTTTTTAGTTACAAAAGTGCTGAGAAGAGCAACTCCTTAGGAACAAATTCACCCCATGTATGTACTTTATTTTGAGAGACACTATTATGAATATTTTGGTAAGAGATAACATCTTAGATTCATGACATGAATTTTTCTTCTTCCTTGTTACTTTGTGAAATATAAAGAATGCATTTAGGATAAACCAGCCTCATCTTCTTTTTATTAGGTTTTATGATACATCATAAACATTTTTAGAACAAAAATTCACAGAGGATTCAGTGGAACCTGGCATAAACTGATTTTTACAAAAGCATATGAGCCACTTTGATGATCTGATGAATCAAGAAAACCCTGTTTGCTGGGTATTTCAATCAAGGTTTTAAGAATAAAGAGCTCTGATATGCTGCTGCTTTTGACAATAGCCATGAATCACTGATAGAAAAGCATGAGAACACATTCAGCAGACTTAATTATATATCATTACCCAAAATGATGGAAACATTTTAGGCATGAATTAAACCTTTAGTGGTGGAGACTTGCATCATTTGGGAAATGTTAGTCAATCCAATGATTTTTTTAAAAATCCATAGATGAAACACTGAAGTTCAATGTTCATTTGGGAGGAATTGCATAGTTTCTTTGTTTTTGTTTTTCAAGGTTTGGGGGAGTGAAAAAATTCCTTAAGTAGCTTTCTAAGAAGAGAAACTTTAAAAAAAAAAATTGTTGTTGTTAAAGGGGGAAGTAGTTCATCTTACAGTCAGGAACAGAGTACCCTAGTGAGAAGAGCATGAGCAGAATGTTGGACCCTATCCACAGAAGCAGTGATGTCAGAGATGGAGGCAGAGATGAGGACATGGAGAGATAGAGCAACTGAAGACTCTAGACTCATGGAAAGAGAAAGGCTGTGTGCTGGTGGCCAGGAGGCAGGCTTGCAGAATGTGCCCTTTGGTTGTATAAATAATTGTATAGTTCTGTTTTTGTGTACATCAAAACAAAACAAAATGAAACAGCGGGACTAGAAGCATATATTGTTAAATAATGATGCATGGAAGGGATTGTAATCATTGCAATGAAACAAAATACGGTAGGATGAGTGAAAAACTGGTGTTCTCCCATGTAAATATCACTCAATTCACAATTAAAATTTTTAAAGAAATAAAAAAAAAGTTGTTGTTGTTGTTAAGTGACATCGAGTTGGTTGCCACTCACAGAGACTCTGTATAGGGTTTCTGAGGAGCCGATGAACTGCTGACCTTGCAGTTCAAACCAACCTGACAGTGCTTATCCTAAGGCACCACACCAGGACTCCTTTTTAAAGGTAGGAAAGAACATTTATAACAAGAAAGAACAAAACACATGACCAGAAATGACTGAGACCATGCAATCATAGCCTGCAAGAGACTCCAAGAGCCATTTAATCTGACCTCTTGACTATTAGTAAAGTCAGCCTTTCCAAAGGCATTTTTCCAAGGTTAACCCAAATGTACTCCCCTGGTGTTAGGACCCTGTTGCTGAACTGCCTCACATTGTTTCTGCTCTCACACTGGGACAGATGCAGGTGTGAAGGAAAGGCCAGCTCCAGGAAACCTGATACTTCCCTTCCTTTTCTTTCCCACATAGTCCAGTGTATGAGAGGTAAACAGCCTGGAGCTGATGATTTATCAAGATTCTGAAAACTTCAGGCGAGTCACTGACTGTGGAACTGTATCTAGTTGCAAGGTCTCATGAAGGGTCATACTTTTAATCCCCCTCCTGTTAAATACAAATTAGTCTAAATCGTATATTGGAGTCCTGGTGTAGTGCTGTAGGATAAGCACTGGACTGCTAACCACAAGGTGGGCATTTTTAAACCCACCAATCACTCTTTAGAAACTCTAAGAGTCAAACCAACTTGACAGCACTCATTAACAACAATAACAAACCATAGAATACACATGGATACCCTCATGAACCAGACTCAGTCCCAGGAGACATCTTTCGACATTACATTGTGCACGTATCTTAATTTGAATTTTTAGAAATCAGATTTCAAGTAGAAATCCAGATTTCCAGGTTATCTTGAAAAATCAGAGGATCAGACAACTTTTAGCCAGCATTTGTTCATGCTGCAGGGTGTCCATCTATCCCTGAGAGATGGGGGAGGCACTTCCCAGTTAGCCACCATTAGACCAACTTTCACTTAAAGCATTAGCAGTACTCATCAAGCTCTAGTCATTAGTGAGGACGGACTTTATTATAGATATTTCTTTCAATTTAATCATTAATGCTTCTTAAAATTTGATTTTTACAGTATCATATTCAATCACATTTTCTCACAGTGCTTAGATGAAGTAAATTTTCACTGAGGCTTCTGTTGTGTGCTATCTATCAAGTTTGTTCCAACTTTAGGGATTTTGCAGGGTCACTGAGTTGTAAATCATTATGTGAGCAGAAAGCCTCAACTTTCTCTTGCTAAGGGACTGGTTGATTACAACTCCTGACCTTGGACATAACGTAGCCCACCACAGTGCTCCAATTTTCTTCTGTAGGTTTGGCATATTCTCTCTTCATATGTACAAACGGCTTCCCATTAGTCACTTTTAAGTGATGGTTCTTTCATTTTTAAGCCTTCTGCTTTCCATCATCAGTACCCAAAGCCCTCTGCCATCAAGTCAATTCATATTCATAGAGACCCTATAGAGTTTCCAAGATTGTAAATATCTGTGGAGCAAGCAACCTCTTTTTCTTCCCCAGTGAGCTGTTGGTGGGTTTGAACAGTTGACCTTGGGAACTATTAGCAGCCGAATACCTAACCCACACTAACACTAGGGCCTAAACCCTAGTGGGAAAAAGATCAAAAGGAATAGAAAAAAATTTAGTAAAATTAAGACCAAACTACTCATCAAATCAACCATGCCTTGACCTTCCTGGTCTTGCCCCATCTCTCTGAAGTCTAATATAAACAGAGGAACCACACTAACAAACCTCTAACTTTCCCATAGCATTCAATCTTTCTCTAAAGCTCTAATTGTTCACCTCATCTCAACCCTAACATTTCAGAAACTGGAATAAAAATGGAACTTGGAGTCCTTAAGACACTCTGTTTAAAAGGGCTGTTTATGGCTTTTATATATAATCGTTTCACTGTTGTTAATGTTGTCGCAGTGTTGCAATCGATAGGGAGGAGAAGACATGCCTCCGGTTTCTTTAGTTGTGTGCACCAAAGTGAAGCTTTCTCCTTTCCAGTTGAAACAGCATTGTTATCTTAGCCTTTTCTCCCAGGACTGTTTCTGGACTTTAATTATTCGTCTTGCAATTCTCCAGTCACTCCCAGCTCTGACTCTCAGGACACTTTTCCTGATGACTAGTGTGAACTGCTCTGGTGCCTACCACTGCTTTCTAGGTTTCTCCTTTTCATGTTCAGATTACATAAGGAAAACTAATGGTGATTTTCTACAATAAATGTTTTCATATATTTTTAAATTTCAAGCATTCATTTCAGCAGTACCTTATCCAATATAATACTTGCTGTGCTTATAAGTGTTCTTGATCAAACAGACTTTCATATCTGTATATCTATATTTTGTTTTTCTTTGGGTTCTCTAAATCTTACTTACATTGATACCAAAAACTGGGCAGTAGACTGTATTAAATGTACTACACAGAATATAAAGGAAGGTTTATCTCATGGAAGGGTTGCCTCAAGATCTCTAATGTTTCTATATCCATTTGCATTCCTTCTCATACTTTTGTTGACTATCATGTTGCTTTGCTGTCTCATGTTCAGTGTGTAACACACTATAATATCTGGATTTCTATAATATACAATTCCTTTTCTCCAGTTTTCATAATGTAAAACTCAACTTGTTGTATATCTCTGAGTTGTCAGTTTGCTTTATATCCCCAATGACACTTATTTTAACTTTTTTAAAAATACAATTTCATTTTAGACAAGCTTTAGCTTTATTAAAAAATTGAGGACATGAGAAAAGACAACAGCTGAGGACTCTAGACTCATGGAAAGAGGAAGACAGAGTGCTGGCGACCAGGAGGCAGGCTTGCAGAATGTGCTCTTTGGTTGTTCAAATTATTATATACTCCCGAGTTTCCACCCCTCCCCAAAACACAAAAACAAAGCAGAGGGACTAGAAGTAAATGCTGTTTAATGATGGTGCATGCAGAAGATTGTAATCATTACAATGAAATGATGAGTGTAAACTGATGTTCTCCCATGTAAACTATCATTCAATTCACAGTAAAAAAAAATTTTTTTAAATTGCATAGAAAGTAGAGAGTTTCTATATTCTCACAATTTCTCCTATTGTAGATATCTCATATTAGTGTTGTGGATTTGTTACAATCAATGAACCAATAATGATATGTTGTTATTAACTAAAGTTCATAGTTTACATTAAAGTTCAATGTTTTTGTTGTGTAGTTCTATAGGTTTCTTAATGCTTGGAGTAGTGCATTATAAGAGATTAAGTCAAAAAATTGCTACAAAATCATAGAAACATTGTTAAACAAAAATATCAAAATGTTAAGCTATAATTTCTTAAAGTATCTTCCATGTAGATCTGTACAATTTTAAGGCAGTGTTTCCATTTCTTGAACCTTCCCTGGGGATCTCTGCATGCTTCAAGTTCCATTACATCAAAAAAGCAATTTTGTCATTCTTGAGAGATCAAATCATGTTCCTTCTAAATATTCTTCCCATTTGGGGGACAAAAAGAAGTCTGAAGGTTCAAGTTCAGGCCTGTATAGTGGATGGGTAAGGTTCCTCAATTAAAGTTTCATAGGACAGTAAGTGCTACCTTTGAAGAATGAGCAGAGCATTGTTGTAAGGGGAAAAACTATTCCTGGGTGAAACTCTTCTGTCATTTTTCTCACCAATGAAGTTTTCAATTGCCTTAAGACTTCTTCATAACAATCCCCCATAATCATACTGTGTCCCTCAAGAGAACCTATCAAGATTATTACCCCTTTAGAATACCCAAAACCAGTCTCCATAACCTTCTGAAATTACCTGTCTTGAACTTAATTAACCCAGCAGATACCCTCAGAAGTCACTGTTTTGACTAGATCCTGTTTGAAGGCAACCTAATAAAACTAAGACTAATCTATTATTGAGAGAACTTGCCTGCCGTCATACACTGATTACAGAGATATGTTCAAATATATTTTGTTTGGAATAAACCTGTGCTTATATGAACTGCAGCCAGACTTTCTGATGCACCCTCATAGTATTATGCAGGAATATTACACTGCTATTAAAATAAACTGTGCTTTAACTAGTGGACTATGAATCACAAGGTCAACAGTTCAAACCCACCAGCTACTCCTCAGAAATATTATACAGGGCTGCTATGAGTCAGAACTGACTCAACGGCACTCAACAACAACATACTCTGGTATGACACTGTAGGTTAAGGACCAGACTGCTAACCATAAGATCAGTGGTTCAAACCCACCAATCGCTCCTTAGAAATCCTATACAGGGTTGCTGAGAGTCAGAACTGACTCCACAGCACTTAACAACATACTTCTATAACCTTGCCTTTTCCAGAATAGCCATGATATGTTGTTAAGTGCCGTCAAGTTGGTTCTGACTCATAGTGACCCTGCATAGTGTTTCGGAGGCCTGTTTCCCTCTCTTTGAGGGAGCAGAAAGCCTCATCTTTCACCCACAGAGAGGCCGGTAGGCTCAAACTTGTGGTTCACATTGCAATGCTTATCCTATAGAGCCACCAAGCTCCCCAGATAACCATAGAATTCGTATAATGTAGTATGTAGCTATTCAGACTGGTTTCCTTCACTTAGAAATATTCACTCAATGTACAGCCACATCTTTTTCCGTTACTTGTCTGTCACTTTGTCATGCTGTGACAGTTTGGGTGTTGCTGTGATGCTGGAACTATTTCAAATAACAGCAGGGTCATCCATGGTGGGTAGGGTTCAGCAGAGATTCCAGACAAGGAAGAAGGATCAATGAAACCCTTATAAATAGCAATAAAACATTATCTTATATAGGTTTAGAAGATGAGCCCCTCAGATTGGAAAGAACACAAAATATGACAAGGAAAGACCTGCATTCTCAAAGTAGAGTCAACCTTAATGATTTGGAACCAGTAAAACTTTAAGGACCTTCACTTGTTGATGTAGCACAACTCAAAATGAAAAGAAACAGCTGTAAACATCCATTAATAATTAAAACATGTAATAAATGATGTTTGAATCTAGGAAAATTAGAAGTTCTCAAAAATGAACTCTATGCATTGGTGAGCTGAAATGAACTGGTATTGATAATTTTGAATCAGACAATTACATGAGGGAGCTTCAGAAAGTTCATGGAAAAATTATATTTTTTTTAATTCCATTTTTCTGTGAACTTTTTTTATTTTTTAATGTTTTATTGTGAATTATGTGATAGTTTACATGGGAGAAGAATAGTTTTACATTCATCCTATCGTATATTATTTCATTGCCATAGTTACAATCCCTTTCATGCATCATCAACAAGCCAAAGGGTGTACACTACAAGCCTACCCCCCCCCCAGTTGTCAGCACACAACCCCTCTCTCTCTCTGTGTCTAAACTCCCCAGATGCTCCATCTCTGTATGTCATCATCTCTGCCTCCATCTCAGGCATCATTGCTTCTCTGGGTAGGATCCCGCTCTCCGCTCTTCTCTCTTGATGGTCCCAGGGACCTCCACTCCTAGGCTGAAAAGTTAATCACTCCTCTCCTTGCTACAAAATGTCTACCTTTACATTTCCAACCCTCACAAGCAGTCCTGATAGTAATTATTCACTATTGTACCACAAGAGACCCATCCACATTTCATTTCATCAGCCCCGCCTAGACAGATTGTATACTGCTCAGTGGAGAGTCTACTTTCCTTCATTCCCTCTGCCATTTTTCTGTGAACTTTTGAAGCTCTCTTGTATAGTCTACTATGCTGGGAATGATAATGTGAAATGAAATGGTGTCACATTCAGTCAAAAAAGAACATTTCAAGATCTATCCTGAGGTACGATGCTGACAATGAAAGGATAATATCCAGATGCCTACAAGGATGGCCAGTTAATATAATTATTATTCAAATTTTGCAACAAAAACTAATGTCAAAAATGAAGGAATTGACGATTTCTTACAAATGTTTGCAGTCTGAAACTGATTAAACATGCAATCAAGATACACTGACAATTACTCATGACTTGAATGTGAAAGTTATAAATAAAGAAGGTGGTTCAGTACTTGGAAAATATGGCTTTGGTTACAGAAATGACATCAGAGGTCACATGACAGAATTTAGCAAGATTGAAGCTGTCAAGGATTCAATTTTATTTTCATAATCAACACCCATGGAATCAAGAGACAAGAAATCCAACAATTCAATGCATTGAGCAAATTTGCTACAAAAGACCTCGTAAGGTGTTCAAAAGCAAAGGTGTCACTTTGAAGACGAAAGTGCACCTGACCCAAGCCATGATATGTTCAATTACCTCATATACGTGTAAAAGCTGGACAATGAATAAGGAAGACCTGAGAAAAACTGATGCATTTGAATTATGATGTTGGCAAAGAATATTGAAAGTATCATGGACTGCCAGAAGAACAAACAAATCTGTTTTGGAAGTAGAGTTAGCTCCTTAGACACAAGAATGATGAGACTTCTCCACTCATACTTTGGAAATGTACTTTCACCTCCCATTATGTTGAGCTCTTCAAGTATAAAATTTATGACAGTTTGATTTTTGCAAGTCCAATGATAAGTACAATGCTTGGTAAAAGGAAATGCAATTTAATACCTTAGAATCTGACAGCAAATCTACTTATAAACAGTTCTTTAAAACAATAGTTATACACACACCTGAAATCATGGTATAGTGTACAATTTCAAATGCACACAATGAAACAGACATCTGGATTTCATTAAGCATAGCCTTCAGTATGGATTGCATCTCAATGGAAAGAAAACAAAAACCCTCACCACAGGACTAATAAACAACATTCTTATCAACTGAGAAAAGATTGAAGTTGTCAAGGACTTCATTCTTCTTGGATCAACTATCAACACTCATGAAAGCAGCAGTCAAGAAATCAAATGACTCGTTGCATTAGGCAAATCTGCTGCACAAGACCTTTTTAAAGTGTTGGAGAGCAAGGATGTCAGCTTGAAGACTAAGGTATGCCTGACCCAAACCATGATATTTTCAATAACCTCATATGCATGTGAAAGTTGGACAGTGAATAAGGAAGACCGTAGAAGAATTGATGCTTTTGAGTTATGATGTTGGAGGAGAATATTGGAAAGTGCCATGGGCTGCCCATAGAACCAACAAATCTGTGTTGGAAGGAGTGCAATCAGAGTGGTCCTTGGAGGCCAGGATGGCGAAACTTTGTCTCTCATACTTTGGACATATTATCAGAAGGGACCAGTCACTAGAGAAGGATGTCATGTTTTGTAGGGTGGAGGGTCAGAGAAAAAGAGAAACACCCCCAGCAAGATGGATTGGCCAAGTGGTAGCATCAATGAGCTCAAGCGTGGCAACAATAGTGAGGTTGGCCCAGGATTGGGCAGAGTTTCATTCTGCTGTGCATAAGGTGGCTATGAGTCGGTACCAACTCTATGGCACCTCAAAACATCAACAACAATAAACCATTAAGTTAATCTAGTATACTTTGTTTGTAAATATTGTTTTTCCCTGAGATACTCCCTATATTTTATGTAGAGTAATAATCCAAAAATAAGGAAATCATTGTGCAGTTTATAATCTCATGAAGGTTGGAAAATTCCAAGAATTTCTAGAAAAGAGAAATGAATTTACAATTTTATATAACGAGCAAGCTATACTATCAAAAACTATCACTAGACTAAAATCTTGAACTTAGATTTTACTGATACCACTTAAAATATTACTTTAGCCTGCCCAGTTTGTTGATAACTGTGCCTTGAAAAATCAATGACAAATATTCATCAAGGTCTTTTTTCTTTCTTTCCCTATTTCATCACCTCAACTTATGATGATAAGTTGTTTTGATGATTAATATTATATGTCAAGTTTTCTAGGCTAAGGTTTCCAGTGATTTTGCCAAACACTTAGTTGCTGTTGCATATGTGATCTAATGCCATGTAATGTAATCAATTTTCAAAAATGTAATATAATTAACAAATCAATTGAAAAGGAGTTCTTTCTAATGTGTTCTGTCCTCAAACTATTAAGTGGACATTTTGGCAGTTCTCATACTTCTCAAAGTCTGCACTTTTCCCTTCTCTGACCTGATCTTGGGGCACAAGTCTCCTGCCTACCACCTGATCTACATAACTCTATATACATTTAGTGAGAGAGAAAGAGAGATTGTCTTTAATGGATTGGTTCATGCAATTATGGGGGCTGGAAAGTCCCTAGCTTGTTGCCTGACATTCAGTTTTTGGACTTTCCAGGCCCCACAATTGCATGAACCAATCCATTAAAGATAATCTCTCTCTCTCCATAGATGGATGTATTTATATCAAACATAATCTTTATCCATACTGCTAA
>NW_006408545.1:675765-681993 GCF_000296735.1 Chrysochloris asiatica
GACTTGATGGCACTTAACAACAACATTGTTTGTTAAGTACTGTTGAGTTGGTTCTGAGTATGGTTTCGAGGAGTGACTGGTGTATTTAAGTTGCCAACCTTGTCATCAGGGGTCCAATGCTTATCCACACCAAGACTCCACTTACTCACATATATATGCATATGTATGCGTGTATATATGTGTGTACATACATATAAGTGCATATATGTATGTGTATGTATGTATCAGGGACCCCGGTGACATAGTGGTTAAAACACATGGTTGCTAACCAAAAGATTGGTGGTTCAAACCCACCAGGCATTCCTGGGTATAAAGATGTAGTAGTCTGCTTCTGTAGAAATTGTGCTCTTGGAAACCCTATGGGGCAATCCTAGTTTGTTCTACATAGTTGATATAAGTCAGAATCTACTCATTGGCCATGGAATATATATGTTGTTGTTGTTATTGTTAAGTGTCATTGAGTTGGTTCTGACTCACAGCTACCCGCCTGTATAAGGTTTCTGAGGAGCAGCTGGTGGGTTTAAAATGCTGACTTGTAGTTCAAAGTTCAGTGCTGATCCTACAGTGCCATGCCAGGATATATATATATATATATTGTTGTTGTTGTTAAGTGCCGTGGAGTCGGTTCTGACCTATAGCGACCCTGTACAGGGTTTCCGAGGCTGCAAATCTTTACGGGAGCAGAATGCCTCATCTTTCTCCCGCGGAGCAGCTGGTAGTTTCGAACTGTTGACCTTGCGGATCGCAGCCCGATTCGTAACCACTCCGCTACCAGAGCTGTTAACTCATAGTACCTATTGTATAATGTTTTCTTTTAAATGATTGCTAATCAGTATAATTTTGTTCTGTTGTTGTTGTTGTTAAGTGCCGTCAAGTCGGTTCCGACCCATAGCGACCCTGTACAGGGTTTCCGGAGGTGTCAATCTTTACGGGAGTAGAAAGCCTCATCTTTCTCCCGCAGAGCGGCTGGTAGTTTCGAACCGCTGACCTTAAGGTTCGCAGCCCGATTCATAACCACTATGCTACCAGAGTGTTCTGTTATGCTTGTTAAATATTGCTGTTGAATAACTACTACAAATTTATCCTTATTTGTTAAAATTTAACTTTACAAAATGGATATCTCTAAAGTTGGTTCTTTACAAGAGGAATGATAATTTTATTCTTCCAAATAGGAAGATCTTTGAAAATATTTAAATTATTATCTTATTTATAAAATAATATATTTATTATATAGATTGTCAGTAATGCACCAATGTATGGTAAGCTTGGTATTCTGTGTCTTTATTTTACTGCAGATGAAAAGACTTTCTAATAAATTCTAAAAGAAAGACTTACTTTTATTCGATGTCAAGCTTGCAGAATACACTAGAAAACTGACTGGATTAACTAGAAAAATTAACAAGGATTAACTAGGAAACTGACTGGACTTCTAAAACTTACTTATTTTAATATGCTATGATTCCTTTAATGGAAAGTTTTACTTTTCTGGACTAGGACTCAGAAGAAATCTGAAACTACTCATAATTTTATGGTGTTTAGTCAGGTAGAAGAGCCCTAGTGATACAGTGGTTAAGCACTTGGCTGTTAACCAAAAGCTGGGTAGTTCATACCTGCCAGCTCCTCCTAAGGAGAAAGATGTTGCAGTCTGCTTCTGGTAAGATTTACAGTCTGGAAACCCTACGGGGCAGTCTTACTTTGTCCCATATGGTAACAATGTTTCACAATTCACTAAATGGCAATAGGTTTGGTTTGGGTTTTCGTCAGGTAGAGACAAGAGTGTGCTAGATGACTTTGGAAACATACCATAAAAGTAGTTGTCAGCTCATAAATTGGTTCTTATATACCCACGTACCTTAAAACAGCTTTACAACATCGATGTGTAAAGTGAGTGCTCTTTTGTGTTGAAGTTCTGTTTTATTAATTTCCAGATTTATGTTGTGACTGTTGCATATAAATGTCCAAGGAAGTTAACAATAAAGTAATAATGTTTGCATAAAGAACTAATTCTTAGTAGACACTTGGCTCTTCACTGTGTCTCTCTAAACATACTTTGTGAAATCTCCCATTCATGAACATCAGGGTGTTAACTGCAAGCCATTAAAAATGATATTATGGGACCAAAGTTGACCAATGAAGAGAGAATTTTTCAAAAGTTTGATTCTGCTTGACTCCAAGTTTTTAGAAATATTTGACAATGATGAGGTAGCCTTAAATATTCTTTAGGCTGGTTAGATTTCAAGGATTAACTAAATATACTTTTTTTTTTTTCAATTTAGGAAATAGAATGTAGTAATAACAAACTGACCAAAAGAGTTTACTTTTCATCTGAATCTGATGAATATTTCCAATCAGGAAAAGAAAGAACAGAAAATGTATTAAATCACCTTAGAATGAATAATAATTTAAAGGTACTTTAGATATACTCCATAAATTTCATTTGAGGTCTTGCCCACAACAAGCCTTGCTTTATAAAATATTCCTTCATATCTGCCAAACCTTAGAATAACCCTTGTAGAAACCACAAATATGGTGCAGATAAACAGTGGCAGTCTTACATAATGATGCATCCTTGCCAAATGGGAGTAAAAGAAGACAAGAAGCCTGCCTCCCACTAAGCAACATATTCCAGGCCTCATAATCCTGAAACACCATCATTCACGGAGTGGCCTGGCTCCCAGCAAAAGTTTAACTTTCACACTGGCTTAAGGAAGGAGAGAGACCTGCAGAGTTATAGCAAAGGAGCTTCAAGTATCCTATCTAGCTTTCTCATGTTAATATCATCTATCTACATCCTGTTACTATTAACATGTCTAGCACAGTGCATTATATCTAATAGGTCATTAATATATGTTTATTAAATTCAATTGCTCTTTAATCTTCAGATTACTTTATTAAGAAGCTATTTATTTCAAGAGCAGGGTAGACACCAGATAGTGAAAGTTTCACAGAAACAACGCTTTCTCCTAATGTCAGTCAATATGAAGAACAAATAAGAACAAAGAAGTAGGACCAGAAGTTGAAAATACTAACAACACACATATTTTTTCTGTGCTGGAAAAATAAAAAGAGTACACACAAAAGTGGAGAAGAACACACTGACCATATCACGATGAGTGGGGAAGCCACTGGACTGTAAAATCATTGAGGATGGAAACTTTGTCTTATTTCTGGTTTTCATTATCCTTTACATTGCACTTCATACCCAGTCAGAACTCAAAAGTTGACAAGTTGAATTCAGATATTGAATTTTAGCTAGATTTGGAAAACATCTAAAATACTTAACAATGACAAACACAAAAAAGACTGGATTTACTAGTCAGAAAGAAACTGGAGGAACCAGACTTTGGCCCTCCATCACTCTAAGTCTGGGAAAGGAACTCAATCTTGTGACCCGATTTTCATCCAAGTAGTAGCTACATTTATAGGGAAAGGACAACACCACCAGCAAGGTATGCTCACCATGGAATGGTCAATCATTCAAAATTAAAAGGGCAATGTTTTCCTAGGGACAAAGTTGAGAAGGGACAGGAAATTGGGTGGAATGCAAATAGGAAGCACAGGGAGGAAACAGGATCACTGTTGTTGTCAGGAGAGGATAATAACCACTGAGAAGAAATAAAGTATATGATGTGTTGAATGTAAAACTTATCTTATCTGTAAACCTTCATATAATTCACAATAAAAAGTTAAAAAAGAATAATAAAATAAATAATGATCACTTGGATTTGTAGAGTATATCTTCTCTAATACCTAATTTAGGAACCCTGTTGGCACAATCATTAAACACTCAAATGCAAACCAAAGGGCCAAAGTTTCAAATCCACCCATTTTGTTCCTTAGGAAGTCTGCTTCAATAAAAATTGTTGTTGTTATTAAGCTCCTGCAAGTCAACTCATAGAGACTCTGTTTAGAGTTTCCAAGGAGTAACTGGTGGGTTTAAACTGCAGACCTTGCAGTTAGCAATCCAGTGTTGATCCTACAGTGTGATGTCTGGACAACTCTTGATTGTTGTTAAGTGACATCAAGTCAGTACTAATCATAGCAGCCCAATGCACAACAGAATGAAGCACTGCCCAGTCCTGCCCCAACCTCACAATCATTGGTACATTTGAACACATTGCTGCTGCCACTGTGCCAATCCATCTCATTGGGGGTCTTCCTATTTTTCTACTACCCTTCACTTTGCCAAACATGATATCCTTCTACAGGGTCAGTTTCTGCATGATAAAATGTCCAAGTATGAGAGAAGAACTCTGGCCTTCCTGGCTTCCTAGGAAATTCTGGATGGATTTCTTTCAACACAGACTGGTTTGTTCTTTTGGCAGTCCATAGTACTTGTAATATTTGCCTAGAACACCATAACTCAAATACATCAATCCTATGGTATACTTTATTCACTCTCCAAATTTCACATATGAGGTCATTGGATATACCATGGCTTGGGTCAGGCACACCATAATCCTCAAACTGAAATTTTTGCTCTTCAATACTTAAAAGAGTTCTTGCACAGCAGATTTGCTTATTGCAATATATTATTTGATTTCTTGACTGCTGCTTCCATGGGAGTTGATGGTTGACCCAAGCAAAATGAAGTCTTTGACAACATCAATATTTTCTTCATTTTTATGGGTATTATTTATTGGTCCAGTGGTGAGCACTTTTATTTTTTTTACATTGAGCGCAATGTAAAAAATTGCACTCAATGTAAAATGCTCAGCATATAGAATGAATAAATATGGTGAAAGAATACAACCCTGGTATACATCTCTCCTAATTTTAAAACACTCAGTGTTCACTTATTCTGTTCGAACAACTGCTTCTTTGTCCATGTACAAGTTCTTCATGAGTACAATTAAGTGCTCCAGAATACTCATTTTCCACAATGATGTCCATAGCTTGTCATGATCCACACAATCAAAAGCCTTTGCATAGTCAATAAAGAACCGGTAAACATCTTTCTGGTATCTCTGCTTTCAGTCAAGATCCATCAGATGTCAGCAATGATAACCCTCGTTCCACATCCTCTTCAGAATTGGATTTGAACCTCTGGGAGTTCTTTGTCAATTTATGGTTGCAGTGTTTTTTAATTATCTTTAGAAAATTTTAGTTGCATGGGATTCTAATGCTATTTTTCAATGATTTCTGCATTCCATTGGGTCATCTCTCTTTGGAATGAGCACAAATACGGTCAGATAGTTGTCTTCCAAATTTCTTGGCATGGATGAGTGAGTAAATCTAGTGCAGCATTAGTTTGTTGAGATTTTCTATTAGTATTCCTTTAATTCCTGGCACCTTGCTCTTTAACAATGCCTTCAACACACCTTGGACTTCTTCCTTCAGTATCATTGGCTGTTGATCATACGCTACCTCTTAAAATGTTTGAACAGAGGCCATTTCTTTTTGGCACAGTGACTCTGTGTATGCCTTTCTTCTTCTTTTGATGCTTTCTGGATCATTTGATATTTTGCTCATAAAATCCTTCAACATTTCAAGTTGAGGCTTGAAGTTTTTCTGCAGTTCCTTCAGATTGGCAGATGCTAAGAGTGCTATTTCCTTTGGGTTTTCAAACTGCAAGTTTTTTCACATTTCTTTATAATATTTGACTGTCTTCTTGAAGTGCATTTTGTAATTTTCTGTTCAGCTTTTTTATTTCCTAGTTTATTCCAGTTATTTAGCATCTCTACACTGGAGAACAAGATTCATAGTCTCTTCTGACAATCACTTTGGCCTTTTGTTTCTCTCCTGTCTTTTTTTAAATGACCTTTTGCTTTCTTCATGCATGATCTTGATGTCATTCCACTACGTTCTAGTTTTCAGTCATCTCTTCTTGAGATAGTTTCTGAATGTATTCATGTGGCCTCATGGACTTGTTTAAAATGTCTTCAGCTTCACCCTGAGCTTGCATATGAGTAAATGATGGTCTGTTCCACAGTCTGCCCATGGCTGCCTTTTGGCTGATGATATGGAACTTTTCCACAATCTCTTTTCACAGATGTAGTCAATATGATTTCTGTGTATTCCATATGGTGAGGTCCATGTGCATACTAGTCTTTTCTGTTGTTTAAAAAAGGTATTTGCAATGAAAAATTAATTGGTCTTGCAAAATGCAATCATGCAATCTCCAGCATCATTTCTATCGCCAAAGCCATATTTTCCAAATATTGATCCTTCTTCTTCATTTCCAACCTTTGTGTTCCAGTTGCCAGTAATTATCAATACATCTTGATT
>NW_006408545.1:683198-683808 GCF_000296735.1 Chrysochloris asiatica
AAAACAAATAACATAGAATGCAACACATTAAGTGTAACTATTAAAATGTTCATTGAAAATTGTTAACACCAATGCAAAGTCGCATACTTCAAAAATATATAAACATATAAAATGCTGTAATTGTGTGGGACCAACTCCATTTATAAACATTGATATAATGTTTCATATGAATGCCATGCACTGTTCTAAACACTTGACAAATTTAATTTACTTAACATCTATAGAAACCTTATGAAATAGGGAATGTTACTATCTCAATTTTATAAGAAATTGAGGTATAATGAGATTACTTACCTTACCCACAATTACACATTTAGCAATTGATGGAGCTGGGATTTAAGCAACACTAACTGCCAGAGTAATTGTGTTTTGTCCTGTGAGACAACATGCCAAAACTGTAAGAACTCTCACAGGTTGACCCCATTTTTAAATAGCCTAGAAGCCATTAGAAAAAGGGAACCAATCATTAAATCCTTTGTGCTGCCATCTGATTGGGGGTCTTCCTTTTTTTCTCTGGTTCTCCACTATACCAAGCATGATGCCCTTCACAAGTAACTAGTCCTTCCTGACACCATGGCCAAAAGATAAAATGTAAAGATAAAATGCTCCT
>NW_006408545.1:686733-707616 GCF_000296735.1 Chrysochloris asiatica
ATTTCTACTTGAAAGAACAAGCAGATCAGCTTGGAGAGGCTAGAAGAACAGAAGATACTTCTTGTAAGAAAAACCAACAGGAAAAATACAAAAGAATAATGGCAGTCCGACTGATTACTACAAGAACAAGCAAGTTGCTCACCCAGGAGACATCAGGCAAGTGGTCGGGTCCCCTAAGGGCAAACCCCCTTCCAAGACTAAGACTCAGTGGGAATACGCATTCTGATTGGTTACCACTTTTGTCACCGATAAGGGGAACTTAGGGAAAAACAGCAATGAAGCTGCGAGCTAAGTCCTACAACATTCAATAGACTTCTGTGAACCTGGGTGGAGACCTGATTGGCCAGCACTGTGGCAAGACTTGGGGACTTTCGGGTCCAGATTCAGTGACATAGCCACAGAGGACTAGAGTAGAGAATGAAGCGTCTAGCTGATAAAAGAGAGGGCATATGTCTAAGAACACCCACACTTGCAGATAATACCCACTTGACCTGGCTTTAATGACTGGATGATCAAAACTCAACTCGAAAAAGAAAGAAGAAAAAAAAAAAAGAGTAATCTGAAACAATTTGATAAGTTTGACCTACACCTATGGATGCAGTAGCTCAAAAGAGGGAATCAATCTTTAAAGCGAGGATCATTCCCACCCCCTCCATACACAGAGTAGAGAGGGATGGGCAACTTGTTCATTGGCTGCCCAAAATGGAGGGGTTGGGGTGGGGGTGGGGGCGCTACAAAGGCAAGAAGTGACTGGCTTACAAGCTTTCAAGAGGGAGCCTAAATCCAGAGGGCATGGAGGAAGGTAGAATCTCCACTGAGTGGTATCCAATCTGCCTGGGTGGGACTGATGAAACGAGAGGCAGATAGGTCTCTTGTGATACAATAGATTATAATTATTATCAGGACTGATTGTGGGGGTTGGAAATGTAAAGTTAGACATTTTGTAGCAAAAGGAGGGGAGTGATTGACTTTTCAGTCCAGGAGTGGAGGTCCCTGGGACCATCAAGGGAGAAGAGCGGAGAGCTGGACCCTAGGATATGTAAATTATGTAGGATACATAAATTTATGTATTTTGGCTCTCATGGACTTATTTTCATTTTCTTCAACTTTACCCTGAACTTGCATATGAGCAATTGAGGATCTGTTCCCCAGTCTGCCCCTGGTCTTGTTGTGGCTGGTGATATGGAGCTTCTCCACTCTCTCTTTCACAAATATTGTCTATTAGGTTCCTGTTTGTTCCATCTGGTGAGATCCATGTATATAGCTGCTTTATTTGTTTTTAACAAAGATATTTGCAATGAATATGTCACTGGTCTTATAAAATTCTATCATGCAGCCTCCAGCATCATTTCTATCACCAAGGCCATTATTTTCTAACTAAGGATCCTTCCTCTGTTTCCAACTCTCACATTCCAATCACCAGAAATTATCAGTGCATCTTGATAAATTTCAGAATGAACTCATTTATAGAGTTCTTCAATTTCATCATCACTAGTTTTAGTGTAGGTTCATAAATTTGAATAATAGTGGTATTAATTTGTTTTGCTTTTAGGTATATGGATAGTATCCATTCACATATAGCTTCCCGGAACCCATCAATTGACACCTGCAGACATCTCATAAGACTTGGTATCAATGAAAGCACTTGTTTCCATTCCTGAGAATTTCTGTTTCTCTGTCTTTCTTTCTTCCAACCTTAACTCACTTGTCTTGCCAACACATAGATGTGTGTGATTTGCAAGACCTGAAACAGCAGCAATGATAGATTGTCCCCAGTATGTTCACAAATGAGATACTGTATCTCTTCATGGAAATGCTGTGTGGCTCTGTGTAAATGAGGCTTCCTCACAACACCTTCCTCTTTGGGAAATCCTTCCATGATTCTAGTCATCATCTCTACATGGCAGAGCAGGAACACAAGCCTCAAAGTAACATATAGTCTAACAACTTCTAACTAGGAATATTTCACTTGTGTTTCATCATTATTTTCACACTTTCTTTTATCAGCTGTCTACATGATAAATAAAGGGGAAGCTTTACAAACTCCTTGAAAGGAGTCACCCTGATACTGGGTGTATGCCTGTTGTTGTAGTTAAGTAATGTCAAATCATTTCTGATTCGTCGCAAGCTTGTATAGGGTTTCCTAGGCTTAAACTCTTCATTGGAGCAGAAAACCTCATCTTTCTCCCATGGAGTCGCTGGTGGGCTTGAACCACGGACTTTGCAGTTCTTAATCTAGTGCTTATGGTATGAAGCCACTGTGCTACTGATTCTCAATCCAGTGCTTAGCATACAGAGCCACCATGCTACTGACAGTGTCAAAAGAGGGAAAATCATGATGTGACAAGTCCATTCTTTATATTTCATAATCCTGTTAGCAGCGTAATACTGGCTTGAATCTGCTTGCTTCTGACATTCTTCTATCTGTTCATTTAAGAAAATATTACAAGGGAACACACTTCTTTTCTTTCATAGTAATCTCAGTCATCTTTCTTCCAGAGACCTGCAATTTTTTTTTAGAAAATCATTGTTAGATATTATAACAAGGAAAATGTAAACAGAGCCTGTGGTTTACTTAATGGATAATTTTACTCTCTGCAGTTAGAGTAAATGACATTTATATGGATCTGGTCTATGTTGCTTTGAAAATACCTTATAGCAATGGAAGCCAAGCACAGCACTCAACTTTTTCAGACTCCAGGGGAAAATCTTCACTTTTCTCCTGTCTAAAACGTAACTACATATTCATGTATGGATTGGGGGGCTGCAGAGGAATGAGGCCAAGGGTGGCATTTAACTTAGACCACTTGGCTATGTGTTCTTTAAGGTCTATAATGGCAGACATTTTCACAGTCACTTTATAAGAGAAAGAGTTTAAGTTAAATACATATGGAACACTCAAGAACATATTATTTCCATGTTGCATATTAGCAACAAAACAGGAAAAGGAAAAACTAACCTCTTTATAACAAGAATTGAAGAGGCTTGGACTCAATTAATGAAATAGACTAATAGAATACATAAATACCTGTCTCCACAGCTCATAGACCAGAAGGACTAGATGGTGCCTGGTTACCACTACCAAGTGCCCTGAAAGGGATCACATTAGAAGGTTTCAGATAGAGTGGAAGAAGATGTGGAACAAAACTTAAGATTATTAATTTTTTTAAATGGGTTTACTGTTAAGAAAGAGGACCCTGAGATTATGGCCTTCAACCACCCTTGATCTACAAAGGAATTCACCCTCATAGCCCAGGTTTCAGACAAACAGTAGATAGGTTTATAGGAGGGGACACCAGCACTAGTAAGGTATGCTTACCATAGAATGGTCAATCATTCAAAATCAAAAGAGCAACATTTTCCTAAGAACAAAGTTAAGTGATAGGAAGGTGGGTGGGGTACAAATAGGAACCACAGGGAGAGGAATGTAATCATTGAGATGAAACAAAGGGTATGATTTGTTGAATGTAAAGCTTATTATCTTGTCAGTAAACATTCACTCAATTCACAGAAAGTGAAGAAAGAAAAAAAAAAAACACTCTAATAGCTAAAGTTAGAATAGTTGCCTCAGAAAGTAGTCTTCCCAAAACCAGGTGTATTTTTCCAGAATTGATAACTTTTATCAGAGAGGCAAACCTCAGCACCACATGCCTCTAAT
This sequence comes from Chrysochloris asiatica, assembly GCF_000296735.1. Lineage (NCBI taxonomy): Eukaryota > Metazoa > Chordata > Mammalia > Afrosoricida > Chrysochloridae > Chrysochloris > Chrysochloris asiatica. The sequence goes on from NW_006408545.1 coordinate 690,392, forward strand.
ACCTGTGTTGTGCTCCAAACAAACCAACTTTCCTTTCATTATGTATTTTTCATTTTTCTGGGATGGCACTGCAAAAGTTTAAAAGCATCTCTTTGTTCCAATCAAGGTTTTCTTCATTTTTGTCTGTGTTAGCCTGAGACTGTGCTGCTGAGCTTTGACTATCCCTTACCTTACTTAAACTAAACCAACAATCCTTAACTCATCAGATCTGAGCTCACTTGCTTCTAGTGACAGCCAAATTTCCAACTTTCTTGATGAATCACTGGTACCAGTTTGAAAGATCCAGGAGGGAATTAATCCTGGTGAATACAGGGCAGGAAGCCATTTCTTTAATCCCCGTATTGTCGAAGTTCAACTTCAACCTTAGAAAGGTATTTAGACTTTCTCATCAGTGTCTTCATCAGCGAAATGGAAATCACCCTGGTATTATGGTACTTAATTTTGTTTTCTTTTATGAACTCTTTGAAGATGAGAAGAATTGCATTTATTTTGTTTAGTAGATTAAATTAATGGGGTCAGAAACATGACACATCCTGTGTTTAGTGGCACTTCCTTGATTGTCTTGCTCCACCTTTTCCATTGCTTTATGTTGCTGGTGTTAAGTGCCATTTGGTTGGTTCTGACCCATAGTGGCTCTATATAGGGTTACCACGGAGCATCTGGTGGGTTTGAACTGCCGACCTTCCAGTGAGCAGTCCAGTGCTTATCATACAGCACCACAGCAGCATTCCATTGTTTATACATTCAAATATAGCCAACCTTTCTCACTTATGACTGTCTGTTGACTTTACTTTTAACACCTTCCTTCTTTAAAAAAATTATTTTCCCCAATGCTGTGAGTCAGAACCAACTCCATAGCACATACAACAATAACAGAAACCTACCCTCTCCTCTCACCCCAAGTAACCATCAAAGAATATCGCTTTCAGTGTGAAAAATTTTCTTTATACTATAATGACCTCCAGGTTCATCCATACTATAAGGTGTTTTGCAGATTCATCCTCTGGTCACTTTTAGTATTTTAACTCAAAACTTTTATTATTGAAAAACAGGATAGGCTTTAAGAACTTTGTGCTAGTCATCTACCACCAGACTGTTATTTTAATCATTCAGGAAAGCTGATTACAAGCCTAAAAATTCCATTTACTTACTAGAATCCAATTAAGAAAGCTTAATAAACAGGCAAATTCAAAAGTCAGAGAATCCCAGAAAGCAAAGCAAGCATGTTAGACATTATTTAGAAAAGTCATTAAAATACAGCTAATGTTTGGAACGTCTCTTCTTCTTTCAAGATTTTAAATAATAATATACCTAAAAGTAAAGCATAAAAGAGCTTGCTTTTATTCTCAATGGTTCCTTGGGTTCAGTATTAGACAATCATATATCACATATATTGAAAAATATACAGAGGCAGTCCTCAAACGTATGATGGGTTCTGTTCTTATATTATCATAAGTCAAATATGATGTAAGTTTAATACTTTTTTGTTTTCATTACTATTGTTTTTTATTTTCAATATATCTATAAATACAACTTTTATCTTTGGGGATTGGAAATATTATTACTTACAAATGTACACATATAATTTAATACATGGAGCTCTGGTAGCGTAGTGGTTACGAATCGGGCTGTGAACCGCAAGGTTAGCAGTTTGAAACTACCAGCGGTTCCGCGGGAGAAAGATGAGGCGTTCTGCTCCCGTAAAGATTTACAGCCTCGGAAACCCTGTGCAGGGTCGCTATGAGTCGGAACCGACTCCACGGCACTTAACAACAACATAACACATTAAAAAATACACAAATCACACACACACAAAGGATCGTTGTAAGTGCAGTTCATTGTAATTCAAATATGTCATAAAGTTAAGTCTACTTATAGTTCATCAGACTCCTGGTATGGGGCCGTGGGCTAAAGCAAGGTAGGTTTGAACCACAAAGTCGGTGGTTCAAACTCACCAATTGCTCCTCAGAAACCCTATGCAGGGTCACTATGAGTCAGAACCAACTCAAAGGCACTTAACAACAATTTATAGCTCAGGTAACTAGGTGATTCAAATAAATAACACATTAAACTGTTAATCAAAATGCTGGTGATTTGAGTTTACCGATAGGTGCCTCAGAAAAATGTCTGGTGAGCTACTTCCAAAAAATCAGCCATTGAAAACCCTATTGAGTATAGGGGTTTGCCATGATGGCATCTAGTAGTTCATATTGGAGTCCTGGCATGATGTTGTAGGATAAGCATTGGACTGCTAACCACAAGGTCGATGGTTCAAACCCACGAGCTGCTCCTTAGAAACCCTAAACAGGATTGCTATGAGTTGAACCAACTTGATGGTACTTAATAACAAACAACAAGAATAGTATGTTTAGTCAAAAATTCATTTTGAATGTTATAAATGTATAAAATGACATTTATATTTTTATATTAACATTTTTCATTAAGTACATAGCATTCAGGCTATCAGAACTAAGAACTCTGACCATAAATCTCATTAGAAAAAAAATGAGAAAATCATCACAAATGACACAAATACAACAAGAGATTATTTTTAAATAAAATTTGGGTGAACAGAGGCATGAAGATGGATTTATTTATTTTGGTCTGAGTCCTGCAATCTTTTCAGAACATTAATCAATATAAAATCTTTAACTGATTCAAAGATATTCACAATTCCATTTTATTCATTTTTAAAATATGTTTCATTTAACTTCAGAAGCTAAATGTTTAGAGTCCTGGTGTGACACTGTAGGATAGGCACTAAATACAAGGTCAGCGGTTCAAACCCACCAGCCGCTCTTCAGAAACCCTATATAGGGTTGCTGAGTCAAAACTAACTTGATGATAAACAACAAATGTTCTTTCAATTATGGTAAGTTAATATCTTATTTTATTTTTTAATTTCAACTTGAGAATTTCCCTGGATCTTTGCTTCATGTATCTCCCTTCTCTCCTTGTGGGGTAACCTGACTGAATCCATCAGTAGTCAAGAAAGCCAGACACAGGAGAATGAGGGAATAGCAAAACAAAGAGGTGAGGAAATGAAGTAGAACTGTGCTCATGCCCTGGTTATGTTTACACAGGGCATTCCACGCATTGCCATCCAAAAAGGAAAGGAGAAACTGAATTCCACATACCCAGGCAGTGAGATCGGTGTAATTAAGAGCAAAATTGAATTGAGCGTTACGAAGAACAATTGATACTCGGAATCATGGTTTGGTTTTCACTTTTTTTATTCTGTTAGTCATAGATTGTATTAAAATCACAATATGATCCTATATTACAAACATCGTTTAGTTTCTGATTTTTGTGGTGTACCATCAAGTCTGTTCCAACTCATAGGAACTGTATAGGTTTTCCTATACTGTATAGGTTTTCCAACAGTGACTGGTAAGTTTGAACTACCAACTTTCCAATGCTTGTCCTATAGCATCACATCAGGGCTCATTTGCTAACTAGTCACTGCCAGATGAACACTGGGTATCCTTTAAAAAGGATGCCTCAGCTGGCAGTGTAGCTTTTCCTGCTTGATATTGGCCAGTTCCTGCTGCAGTGACAAAGCTTTTCTCTGGCTAACTGATAAGAAAGGTGACACACTAAGGAACACTAAGTATCAGGAGGCCAGAGGCTTATTGTTGACCTTGAAGGAAAATTACTCAGGGAAACTATTCCTACTACATAAACACTATTTTGTGGTTACTCTGGGCAGTGAAGCCGAAAGATTTAATTTTACAGAAAGTCACACAGGACCAGGGATGAACTGGAGGCTGGAGATCAAAGATCTGAAATTTATAACTCTTGCAATCCCCAGAGTAGCACAGAGATTATTATGTGAGCATGGAGTTTTGACATTGCAAAAATCCCCTACATTACCAAGTTGATTTGAACCTCACACAGCAGGTCAAACAAGGGTCAGCCAACGTCATCTAAATTGAGTAGCAAAGTTTGACTAAGCAAACATCTTTACATCTATGCACATAATTGAGTAACATTTAACAAACCCAACTTTGCACCTTAGTATAAGAGGAATCTGATATTGATCCTAGGTATAAAGTGGACTGTTTATCAAAGTAGGAATATGGAGAGGGGATAAATAATAATGCTTCCAAACAACCTCAGTGTTCATTATGAAAATGTATCTTGAATACATAAAAAGAAGTGTTTAACTCATACTATCGAATTCTCACTCATTGTTGGTGATGTATTGTTAAAGATTTGACACTTTGGAGAATATAAAACACCAAGAGGTAAGTACTGTCATTCTAAGATGAAAGGGAGAGAAAGAAACTAGTATTTGTGTATTTGTGTGTGTATATATAGATATATAGATATGGTGCTGGTAGTGATTGTGTGCCATGGAATCAGCTCTGACTCAGAGAGACCATGGAATCAGCTCTGACTCAGATAGTATAGGATTTCCGAGGCGGTAAATCTTTACAGAAGCAGAAAGCCTTATATTTCTCCCACATACTTAGATTTGTTGTTAAGTGCCATCTAGTCAGTTACGACTCATAGTGGCCTTGTATAGGGTTTCCAAGGAGCAGCTGGTGAGCTTGAACTGCTGACCTTGCAATTCAAACTAACTTTGCAGTCCATGAAAAGCCCTGATGTGAGCCTTATCTTTCTTTCATAGAGTGGCTGGTGGATTCTAACTGCTAACTTTGTGGTTAGCAGCCCAACTGGTAACCCGTTACACTAGTTGTTGTTATTATGTGCCGTGGAGTCGGTTCCAACTCATAGCGACCCTGTACAGGGTTTCCTAGGCTGTAAATCTTTACAAGAGCAGAATGCCTCATCTGTCTCCTATGAAACAGCTGGTAGTTTCAACTGCTGATTTCATGGTTCACAGCCCAATTCATAATCACTATGCTGCCAGAGCTCCTTATTACACTAGTAGGGGTCATATATAATACATACACATGTGTGTGTGTGTATTTACCAGACATTTTAATATTGTTTAATTTCTCACAACATTTGGTTGAATTACTATTATTTGCATGTTATGATTGACTAATTGGAAGTCCAATTAGTAAATTGCCTACTCCACATTACATAAACTGACAGAGCCAACATGCTCGTTTTTTATAAATCCAAAAAGAAAACAAGGATGTGTTTTTGTTTTGTTTTTGTTACTGCTGTTGGATTTATTGATAACTGTGATTATTTACATATCACATTGTAGCTTATGAAAGGTCAAACATGTTGACTTCAACTGATTACTGTTCTTCCAGAAAAACAGAATATATTCGTGCATGTTTTGAATAAAATTGAAATGAGCATGACATTTTTGGTTTGCATAAACTATAACATTTTTTGCAAGAGTTCACATTTGTTCCAAATGTTTTCTGAGAAGTGTTATTCTGTTAACTGAGGCACATGATGACAGGAACACCATTTGGAGGAAGTGATTTATTATAACACTGCAGTCATATGTCTGTACAAATGTTCCGTTCATCAGATTCTGACCCACTGTTAACACATGAGAACTTTGAGCTGTTTCTCCAGAATGGAGATATGGTGCCTTAAATCAATTAAATTTTCACTTAGTTCTTGTTGGGACCAACAGTAAATACTTTAACATATGCCTGGATAGGATTCATTTTCTTCAACCAGAACTAACAAATCTCTTACAAGGATTGTCCTTAGTCTCATGTTATAAGTCATACTATAGTGACGATGATGATCATAATGTAATACATGTAATACAACCTTAGCAAGGAACATACAACCGTTTACATAAGAGAAAGTGGATTCTAACTCAGGTCTCTCATGCCAGAATCTAGACTTCTGAGTATAACCGAACTTAGGCCAAACCCACAGCCATCAAGTTCTTTTCCCCTCACAGCAGCCCTGAATGAGAACTGCTCAATAGTGTTTAAAGCTAAAAATCCTTATGAAAGTTTCAGCTTTCTCCCACAAAACAATGGTGGGTTCAAACCATCAACCTTCCAGTTTGCAGCGCAATCCTTAACCCACTGTGCCATCAAGGCTTCCTGATTTTAAGTATGTGTTGTTGTTAAGTGCCGTTGAGTCAGTTCCAACTCATAGCAATCCTGTATAGGGTTTCTCAAGAGTGACTGATGGGTTTGAACTACAAATTTTACAGTTAGCAGCTCAGTACTTTCCTATAGGTTCTCAAATTCATATTTTTTAAATTGACTGCATAGCCAAATTGCAGACATAAAAATCATACTGTTTTTACAATGGCCAAATCTAAAAACAATACATATATATGTCAATTAAAGACAAAAACTATGCTTGACAACCTATTTTGGTTAGTAGTGACTGACCATCTATGATGCAACTATTGGTCTCTTCCTATCTGCAGTAAAGAATGAAGAAAATCAAAGTTTCCAGAAAACAATTGGTCCAAAAGACTAATGTTGTTTTTGTTATGTGCTGTGGAGTCGGTTCCGACTCATAGCGACCCTGTACAGGGTTTCCGAGGCTGTAAATCTTTATGGGAGCAGAAAGCCTCCTCTTTCACAGAACAGCTGGTAGTTTCGAACTGCTGACCTCGTGATTCTCAGCCTGATTCGTAACCACTACGGAATATGTGAATCTCAGCTTCAACTATCCTGAAACCAGAACAAAAAGTACATAGATCTGTACATATATCCCCATGACAATATTCTGTGAGCTGTATAACATATTATTGTTACACTGATTCCATAAACGAGGAAACTGAGACTTAGAGAAATGGTGCTTAGCCTAAGCTTTTACAATCAGGAATTGGAAGGCTAAGTAGACTCAAAACCAGTCTTTGATGCTAAGCTCAGTGGTGTCCTTCTCAGGAGTCCACTCTGTGTTCATAATGTCATAGATAATTTTTACTTTTCAAATTTATAAAAAACATTTTTAAAGGAATTGATAGCCTATATATCAAGTTGAAAGCTCCACCAATGCCACTGTTATGCTCTTAAAGAGAAGCTCAGTGGCCTTGGCCCAGTTAAGAGCTACACTCATAGCTGTTACCAGCAAGCAGGGTGGTTTCTTATTTTTGGAATACAACCCAAAGAAAAAGCACCAAAGAGTGTTTTAAAAGTCTTCTCTTTTTTTATCCCCAGAATCCATGTAGTTGGTAACTACCTAATATTATCTATGATTCTTTTCCTAATTTTCCAGGTCCTGGCAGTTGGGACTAGAAAAGAAGTTTTAGAAGCTCACTTCAAATGTCACGAGGTTTGAGGCCAGCCTGGATTTTTATCTTGAGTATGTGGTCAAGCTTTTATCTTAAAATTCAAAATAAGTTCCTCCAGTAGTATTTGTAAACATGGAAAAAATTATATTCACCTGTTTTTTCCAATCTAAATGTGGAGAACATGAGAAGATATATCTTCTAAATCAGGATATTGCAAGAATAAATTGATTTCTTAATTCTCTCCACCTTCTCTAGAAAAAAAAAAAAAAAAAACAGTAAGATTTTCCAACATAGAATTATTCCTGATTTGTTCCGGGAAATACACACCCCAAAATGGTCTGTGGTCTTATTGCACCATTTTTTACCCCTGTGGGTGATCACTTCCCATACACTAGAGCTTAATCTTTTAGTTTCTCAAAACCAAGCTCTGCCAAACAATTTTGAAAGACTTGACATTGTGTTTAAGGCTTGTTATAGCTTGAAAGCTAAATCCTAACTAAATTATTCTCATTTAACAAAAAACCAGTCAAGCCTTACGTCAGAACAAAGGTGGAGACAGAGCCCAGGCCATCATTCTGGCACATCTGTATAAACTTACACAGGAAGTTGCATCAATAAGTGACTTCTTTCAGGGGTTTTTTTGTTTGTTTGTTTGTTTTATATCTAAACCAAGCCCTCCTGATATTTGAGGGGCTTCAAAAATTCATGGAAAAATGAAATTAAAAGATAATAGCATTTTTCCACAAACTTTTTGAAACTCCCTTGTATAGGGAAAAAAAAAAAAAAAAAAACATTTTCAGATGGTGCTGTCCTGTGGAAACAAATGCAAGTATATTAAAATTTCAAACTATTTGGTAACATATTTAGTTCTGTGGATAGTTCTAAATATAGTAAAAATAAAAAAATACTTTAGGCAGGGTAAAGCTAAATATCAGATGAACTTGAATTTCAGCAAACTACAAAAGATAAAGATGCATATAAATAAAATTCTAGCATTTAGAAGAAATATTGTTACGCTTTACTGAGTGTCTACTGTAGGTAGCATAAGGAATTGGTGGTTCAATGGTAGAATTCTCACCTTCCATGTGGGAGATCCAGGTTTGATTCCTGGCAAATCCCCTCTTCTATCAGTGGCAGCTTACATGCTGATATGCCACCTAGTAAGTTTCAGCAAAGTTCCTAGACTCAGACAAACTATTAATAAAGTCCTACCAATCTACTTCTGAAAGCCATATATATCCCAATGGTCTGATCAGCAACCGATCACATGTTGACATAGGAGAAGTCAGTGCTTTCTTCAGTTGTGCACAGGGAACTCCATGAGCAGGGTAGGGGGCTGATTGGGTGGCAATGAACAAGTCTAGGTAGCAAGCAAAACACTTTATAATGACCCTTTCACAGATAAGGAAACCATAGCTCAGGTGATAGCGAAAGAACTAACAAGGGAATAAGTCACTATTCAAACTCAGGGCACTCTCATTTCTCCGGTCATGCCATTTCATCCCTGCTTGAGCAATCATGTCTTTGACATTGGCTTATTCTATATTTTTGTATTAAGCTTAATTACAAAAAAATAAAACAAAAAGAAAGACCAGGCTATCAACTTCGAAAAGGTCACGACCATTGAAAATCCTACGTGCAGTTCTAGTTGGAATCTACTTCATGGGAACTGGTTACTCAACAGACAACAAACATAACTCGCAGCAAAGAAATTAATTCTCTTTTCATCAATTTAAAAAGATCCCCAGCTTTCTCCTCAAAGCTGACTCTCGTTAAGCCAACAGGTCCACTTCGGAACACAAATAGGAAAAATATACAAGGAACACTCCAAATAAAATATAAAACTTTTTGCCTAAAACAATAAAGTTTAGTTGGTATATGTTTACAAATTATGACTAGTTTAACTAGCAAAAAAATTTAAGACCACATTGCTTTATCTATCATTATCTTCGTAAAAGGTCAACCACAGATTATATCCTGACTTTTGTTGGTAGTGATTTTTGGCCACTACATGGTAAGATACCCAGTAAATCTCTGAGAACAAACCATATGGAGCAATAAATAACTACAGTTCCTTTCTTAGCCCTCATAGGTCTACCAAAGTGCTCATTTAATTGTAATGCTGCCCATGATCTTTATCAAGTTTCAAAGTCCTCTAGTACATAATAAAATGGAATGTTAAGGATAGTGTAGAAATGTATAGTAGGGTATGTGGCAATGCAAACTCTGTAATGCAGCCTTTTAAAGTTGAAGTAAATAATTTACACAATAGATTTAAAAGTCACTTAAAAGGTAGACAATCAGTTATAACTTTTTCCACTATAAAAATAGAGGTTTAGGTAATAATGTTATATACTACTTGTTGTGCTATAATTTGTTGACTTAATGATAGTTTGGGTCAATTATTTGGTTTAATGTTGCTGTTAATAAAGAATAAAACAATGCTTATTTTCTAGGTTAGATTCCATCTCCATTCAAAAACCAAGGTGAGGCAATTGTAATATATTGAGTCCAATTTTTTGTTTTCTGAAAGGAAGAAAGTAATCAATAGTTTGAGTTATCCAAATGAGTTCTCTTTAATAATTGCATGCATTATTCTCTTTTGATCATGTAGTCTCAGCCTCTAAGGCAGAACTTCACTACCAATTATATTATTCAACTATCTATTAACTTGCATCCATTCAGATTCTGTTTTCATAGTTTAAATCCTGTATCAGATTAAAGGTACAAATAGATAATTGAGAACTACTATTTCATTGATATCATTATTAATACAACATCATTTGGACACTAATAATGAAATTAGATTCCTGTCACTACTGTTGTTGTTTTTAGGTGCCTCTGAGTGCTTTCTGACTCATGGCCACCCTAATAATCACTATTACTCTTCAGAAAACAAGCAAACCTATCCTTTAGCCTGATCAGTGTTTCAGTAAATTGCTTTGTGTTGGAGTTTTTTTTTTTTCTTTTTTAAATCAATAGTTACTATTAAATACATGGCCAAATGAAATAAGACAAGGAATGATGATCATCCTAGCCTTGTTTGGCACTCGGTTTATTTGAACTGTGGAAAAAGTAATTATATATAGTTCACCAACTGGTTCTGGACATTGAGCTATCTGCTTTCATACAAGCTTTTTCCATTATTTGCAATCAACCTTTCCAAACCTTAATGAAAATATTCATCACTATTTTTAGATGAATCAATGCTTATTTACTCTCTTTCAAATCACTTTATTGCCAAAAAAATTGTTGATTTTGAAAGCAATGAGATTCAGAGGAAGAAGGTATAAAATGTAAGCCAAGAAGAGCATCCATAGGTACCTCGTCTAGTAGACTCACAGAATAAAAGGTAGAGACAAAGTATCTATTAGGCCCAACTATCTCTGGCCAGGAAGAGGAAGACAAAAGAAAGAAACAATGGTCAGGGCACAAAGTCAGTATGGCAGCAGTTCAATTAGCCGTTCACCATGAAGATCTGCAGAACAGGACACAAGTCACTGCTTACATCAACACTGAGGCTCTGATTAATTGATGTGACTCAGAGTTTTCCAGATCTCTTCAGGAAAGTAATTGGTTGTACCCGCTCTCTAGAGTTAAATGCTGAGGTTATGTTACGTTTCCTGGAAGACATGCAGTTTCAAGGCTATAAAATGTAAAAATGGAACCAAACCATCCCTCCCACAACAGTTGCTATTCAGCTGAGTTTGATCATTTGTTGCAGCGGTCACACAAAGCTCAGACACCATACTCATGGTTATGGGGTTTGTTATGGAAGTTAACAGGTTACAATTCAAGATTAGAAATACTCAGAGCACAATATTTTCAGTTGGGACAGCCTCCCTCTGGTCATTGGCCTCTGCCCTGCTCCATCAATGTCACAAAGCTCTTCTAGAGCTGCTAATAAATGCCCAAAGGCACTCCATTCCACTACCAGCCTCAGCCCAAAGGCACTCAGCTCTAGCTCCAAGATCAACAAACTTAGATTCCCCAATAAAATGCCTAGAGGCACCCCATTCCACAAATGAGTTTCCTGCTTGATGACATTCAGCTTTTCTTGCTCCATGGGCCAGGAAGCCCACAGCTCTGTCTTGTGCTCTGACTCTTGATTTTGTTGCTGTCACTCTGCTGATGTCGCAGCTCTGTCTTCTGGGGTAATGAGTTTCAATGCACAGAGATCTCAGAGCCCAAAGGACACATGTCTCTCCTGGCCCGTCTTCCTTTATTTTAGTGAAATATCCCTTTCTGCTTCTGAGATGGCTCATTTTAAACCCATGTTAGTATACCGAGTTTTTACAATCACAATTAACTCTGATAACAATCACTCACAACTGAATCATATCATTCTATCAGCATCTTCTTCCACCTTTTCTTGCCCAAACCTATCAGTAAAAAGTTGTTTGGTGGTAGTTACAAAGACAATGGTAAAAAAGGCATAGGAATTAATTAACTGCACTACAAGGCCAATGTAATTAAATTAGAACCCACTACTGAGATGTGCTACTGTAGGATAAACAACGAACTGGTAACTACGCAGTCAATGGTTAAAACTCACCAGCTGGTCTTGGTTACTATGAATTGGAACCAATTTAATGGAACACAACAACTGATATCTATTCAAATTGAATCGCTTTCATCTGAAGTCAAATACTATTGCTTGTTCTTTCAGTCTTGTTAGTAAGATTCATTTCTTCTTTAAGCAATTGATGTTTCAATAAGATTCAGTTCCTCTTTAAGCAATTGACGTTTTATTTCTTCCCTCCTTTTGTCACCCACCTGAAAAAAAAAAAATCCTACATTATAGAAGACAAGAATATTGAATATCCTGTGTAAATCACTTGATCTTATTCTTCATGATTAATATAATAATATTATTATGCACCTAATAATTATTTCCTCTTACTTAGAATAACTTCTATTCTTTTACCATCAATACAAATTTAGTAGATATACCTAGCAAACCATTTTCCCATCATTGTGTGGTTAGCTAAAAGATTCAACTAAGAAGTATTATTAACTAATAGCATCAAATGATATATATGAGTATATCAATTCTCAATGCACTCAACTTTACGCACTAAAAAAGCACCACTCATTTTATACTTCTAGTCCAGTCTATAGTCATGTTATGTTTGGACTCAGCCTCCTGTCTGGACTTGACCAAATGATAAGTTTTTCTCCACCTAACATCCTAGAGGAGTTCTGGCAAGGAGCTGTAGAATATGCACTAGAAAACTAATTGCAAAATAAGCAGTTCAAACCCACCAGTCACTTCTTAGAAACCGTACATAGAACTACTATGAGTCAGAACTGACTCTACTATACTAAACAACAACATCCATCCTAGAGTTACAATCCACAAAGTTACTCCGGCCACATTTTTTTCCCTCTATTGTTGTTTCTTCTTTCACCCAAATTCTAGAAGTCTTATGCCCTGAGAAGTCAAAAGGCTGAGTTCTTGAAAGGATCTATTTATAAGTATGCCTCAGGTTTTTAATTTTTGTCAACATGCAAATGACTATGTGCAATTTGCTTGCTAAAATAGTTGCTTTTCTGCTAGTATGGACAGGATCAACTTCATTGTTTACTGATTCCAAATGGCTGCTTTGAGGTCAAGTCACTGAATTATGTTGTTGTTATTGTTATATGCTGTGGAGTCTGTTCCGACTCACAGCGACCCTGCACAAGGTTCCCGAGATTTTGGCTGTAAATCTTTATGGGAGCAGAAAGCCTCATCTTTCTCCCACAGAACGGCTGGTAGTTTCCAACTGCTGACCCTAAGATTAGCAGCCCGATTCGTAACCACTATGCTTCCAGAGTTCCTTCATTGAATTATAGCTGCTCTTAAATGTAGGCGATTGTACCTGAGAGCATGAGATCTAAAGCTACTCATTCTTGCAAACTACCAAAATATTTATAATTATTCAGACGTTTCCAGTGCTTTCACATTGACAGGAAGGTGAGATGACAGATCAACTTATTTTCAATATAATATTTATACAATGGGCTGCTCAGCAACAACTGAAATAGAATAATGAGAACTTTTAGTATAGGAACATATTTATTACACAATTTTAAGCAAAACTTAAAAGATAACTTTGATGTTAACTGAGTACAGAGAAAAATTCATACCCTAAAAAACAACAAGATAGCTATGTCTGTCAAATTGTTAACACCTTATTGTGGTGGAAAATTAATTTTTCTTATCTGTATACTTCTATGAATATTATCTACCGTCCCCTATGAGCATGTATTCCTCTGATAATGAGGGGGGAATATCTTATACAAAGGAAAATTTATTTTAAACAATAAGAATTAATAGTAATAATTGTCATTAGCTACCATCTACTGAAGAGTCCTGATGTTACACTGTGGGTTAATGTGCCAGACTGCAAAGCCGTTTGGACTGCAAGGTCGGCTGTTCAAGCTCACCAGGTGCTCCTCAGAAACCCTATACAGGGTAGGTAGGGGTCAGAACTGACTCGAAGGCACTTAACAACAACAGCAACAACCATGCACTGAATACTTACTTATATATCATTCAATTTACTTGTATTTTATAACAGATATTATAACTTTCAAATTCATTTTCAAAATATAAAACTGAAATTAAGAGAAAACTATTAAATTTTCCAAAGCAACACAGAAGGAAACTAGTAAAACTAAGATTCAAAACTATCTTTGTACCTCCTTGAATACTGTTTTAGTTTTGGGGTTTGGTTTTTATCTTTTTTTGTTTCATTGTTTTTGTTATTCTTTCTCCTCCTTCTTCTCTTTCCATTTGCTTGAATTTTATCCTTTCTATCTCCACTTTTGTTTTTCCTTCTTTTTTCTGTCTCTCATTTCCCCTCTTCCTCTTTTCTCCCCTTTTGATTTTCTTTACTATACTCTACTCTCTCTTTTCATCTTCCATCTCCCTGGTTTTTCTAAGGGTTATTTTTATTTCTTTCTTTTATTTTCTCTTCTATAGCTCTATTTTCCTGCCCCTCTTTGCTCTTTTCAGTTATTTTATTCTTTTTTCCTGATCCCTGCCTGACTTTCATTATTTTTTCTCCCTTATTATGTTCTCTTTTAGGTTTTTTTGCTTGCTTGTTTATTCTGCTTTGCTTTCTGGTTACGTGTAAGACTGGAGAAGGGGAGACAGAAGTTTCTCCTTCCCCCACCCCACCCCTGTCTAACAGGAGAAAGCAACCATGTCCATACAGCCCAGCCCCAACCTTACCTTCTGCAGCTCCACCTACTGGGCAAGTACCAATACCAGCTCCTATATCATCTGATCGATAATTTGTTGTTGTTACGTGCCATTGAGTTATACCAATTCATAGTGACCTTGTGCATAACAGAATGAAACATTGCCCAATCCTGGGCCAACCTCACAATTGTTGCCATGCTTGAGCCCACTGGTGCTGCCACTTGCCAATCCATCTTGCTGGGAGTCTTCCTCTTTTTCTCTGACCCTCCACCTTACCAAACATGATATCCTTCTTCAGTGACTGGTCCCTCCTGACAATATGTCCAAGGTATGAGAGACGAAGTTTGGCCATCCTGACCTCCAAGTAGCACTCTTGTTGCACTTCTTCCAACACAGATGTGTTGGTTCATTTGGCAACCCATGGCACTTTCAATATTCTCCTCCTACACTATAACTCAAAAGCATCAATTCTTCTATCGTCTTCCTTATTCACTGTCCAGCTTTTGTATGCATATGAGGTTATTGAAAATACCGTGGTTTGGGTTTGGCACACCTAAGTCTTCAGTAGCCAACACCAGCCAAATCCCCTTAAACTGAGGTGCATGAACAGCAAACAGACAACAGTGTACATACTTCCATTCTCTAAATACAGTCACAAGAGGCAGTTGATGAGAGCCTAAGAACACATAAACATACAATCATCAATTAAATACATATATGACAAGACTGTAATATCCCCAAAACAACAGACAATTTTAACTCATGCAAAGAAACAAGAGAAAATCATACAAATAAATGACCACGATACAGATCCAAAAAAATGTTTCTGAGGAAGAAAAGGTAATAGAAGCAACTGAAAATAATTCAAAAGGATAATATTTAAGGACCTATAAAGGATTTACAGAAAGCTTGAAGAAGGTAAGAAAACACATACACACACAAAAAAAAAAAAACTTTAGATGAATTCAGGAAAATACAACAAGAAGAAACAGACAGAATAAATGAAAATTTTGAAACAATACAAAACCTGAAAT
Source organism: Chrysochloris asiatica (assembly GCF_000296735.1). NCBI lineage: Eukaryota > Metazoa > Chordata > Mammalia > Afrosoricida > Chrysochloridae > Chrysochloris > Chrysochloris asiatica. The sequence continues at coordinate 705,759 of NW_006408545.1, forward strand.
TAGAAATCCAGATTATTACTAAGATTTCAGACGTGGACAATACATTAAAAGGGCAAAGGAGTAGATTCAAAGCAATGGAAGCCCAAAACTGTGATCTTAAAGAGAAATCTCCCAATACTAGGATGCTAAAAGAACAATCAGTAAAAAGAATGAAAAACAACAACAACAAAAACCTAAGAAAGCCTAAGAGTTATGTGGGAAACCATGAGGAAGAATGGCTTACAGATGATCAGAATTCCAGAACACGAAGAGACCATAAAAAGCACAGAGAAAATTGTCCAAGAGTTGTTGAAAGAAAACTCCCCTAACATCCTGAAAGACAAGAAGATTAATATATAAGAAGCTGAATGAATCCCAAACTGGATAGATCCAAAAAGAAAATCACCAAAACATACCACAATCAAAATTTCTAAAATCAAAGACAAGGAAAGAATCCTCAAAGCAGCTTGAGAAAACCAGTGAGACTAAACTATGATTTCTCTGTAGAAACAAACCATGCAGGCAAGAAGACAATGGGATGGCATATACCCAAAACTCTGAATGAAAATAAAATTGCCAACCAAGAATCATATACCCAGCTAAGCTGTCCCTCAAATATAAAGGTGAAATTAGGACATTTCTGGATAAACATAATTTAAAGGAATTAGTAATAACAAGACCAACTTTACAAAAAATACTAAACGGTGCTATTTGGACCGAGAACCAACAACAGCAGACAATAACCTGAGATTAACACACTATATGACAACATTATCCAGAACTCAATCCAGATATAGAAATATTTAAAGTAAAGCAAATTTACAAGACTGACTATAGGGAAAGAGAGATATCAATTTATGATGAAGTCAACTAAAACATAAAAATAAAAAGGAGGAAAATCAGAAAAATTTAGTTGGCATTAACTACATAAATGAAGAAAATGAAATAAAAACCCACAAACAAAATGAATTTGGTGCATAAAATTATGTGGAACAAAGAAACCAGCAGCATAAACCAGCAGCTTAATGTCCTGGAGGACATTTTGCTGAGTGAAATTAATCAATTGCAAAAAGACAAATATTATACAAGGAGCAGAGAGTCCTAGGTTCTGGCCTGCCGGCTTCGTTTTCTTCTTCAGGACCTGAGGCCTCGTCCACAAACATGCTTCGCCAGATCCTCAGGCAGGCCAAGAAACACCCAAGCTTGATACCTCTCTTTGTGTTTATTGGAACTGGAGGTAAGGGAGCAGCACCGTATGTCATGTGTTTGGCATTGTTTAATCCAGATGTTAGATGGGACAGAAAGAATAACACAGAACCATGGAACAAACTGTGCCCCAATGAACAATACAAGTTCTACTCAGTGAATGTGGATTACAGCAAATTGAAGAAAGAAGGCCCGACTTCTAAATGAAATGTTTTCCCTTAAAGCTGCTTAGAATGAAGGTCTTCCAGAAGCCATCTGCACAATTTCCCATTTAACCAGGATATCTTTCTTCCCTAAATGCACGGAATCATGTTGATGTATCGTGTGGGGATTTACACTTAATAATAAATATCTGAAACTTGAAAAAAAAAAAGAAAGACAAATATTGCATGAGATCACTATTGTAAAAAGAGAAGAGAATATTTTCTTGCTAAATGAAACATTCTATGATGGTTACAGAGTGGGTGGGTAGTGGCAAGGAGGGGGAAAAATTAAGTGAACAGATGCAAAGACTGCTAAAAACATTTTTTTTAAAGAAAGAAATCTTAACAACTAGTCCAATGAGCAACGTCATGATTAAAGGAGAAAATATTGAAGTTGTGAAGGAGAAAATATTGAAGTTGTCAAGGATTTCACTTTATTGGGACCCACACACAATCAATGCCCATGGAAG
>NW_006408545.1:708156-713021 GCF_000296735.1 Chrysochloris asiatica
GATTCACAACCACTACGCTACCAGAGCTCTTAGTTATTGGAAAAGAGAACACTGCAAAAATTATTGATCCTGTACATGAACAAGAATAAAATTAAAGGTAGTATTAAAATTAAAATTAATGTTAGTCTCTTAATATTTTGGATCATTGTTTAAAAAAAAAAAAAGATTGATTAGTGGAAAAGGAGCTGATATTATAGACCAAATCTCCCTGATAGCTATTTCATTTCGGGTCTTCAGAATAAAAGATTGATTCCGAACTCAGAATATTCATTAAGTTCTTCCATTAATACATACTAACTAAAAGCCTATTTATGTACAACCAAAACTGGCTTCATGGTCATAAGATCTATCTCACATTTTAATGCTCTGCAGTCTCCATGTTGAAATTCTTAACAATTTTGAACAAGGAAACTTATATTTTCATTTGAACTGAGCCCTGCTAATTATGTAGTTAGTCCTATGTGCTCAGCACTGAGATTGCAGCAGCAAACAACAAAAACATAGCTCCCATTCTCAAACCATTTGTAGTTCACTATAAAATAGGAACATTATAAAATTACTTAATAAAGTGTTTTTGGTTATTATGAAACAGAATCAATTCAATGGCAATGGATATATTATCTGGTTTAAGAAAAATACAGAGTAAATACCATGAGAACTAATAACTTTCAGAAGATATATTATGCTTCTTTATAAAAAAGTGAAACATAGAATCTATTATTAAAATGGCAATTGCATATATTTCTATTTTTTTCCACTGCTTCAATCTGGCCATAATGAACGTTGAAATCCGGTAATTTTGTGATTTGTCTCTTTTTAACTCTGCTGACCTTTAATCTTGAAATAGTTAATAGACTTAAGGGAAATCTGGGACATTACAAGTAAGAACCATATCTGTGGCTTTTTCTGTCCTTGCCTCTGCAACTCTTATTCACAGTGCTTGAATTTGTGGTAAATAAGGTTATAATCTGGGGTTACAGCTTTGGTAACGTTCAAAAGATGAGTCAAGAAAGAGCACTATCATTATTCCTTGTCATGTGAAGTTAAAAACAAAAAAAATTAAAAAACTTGTCCTACCATATCTCAGGGGAATGTCTGGACACATCTGTATTCAGCATTTTACTGAATTCAGTGTTATATTTTTAATAATGTGTTAGGTCTTTTCGGATTGTTAAGGGGAAAGAGATACTCTTGAGTTGGCATAGGCATGAGTGTTTTCTGTAGGAAAACACAAAAAAGGGAGCACAGATCATTTCAAATCCCTTTGGCCTCCTGGAGCCCTGGAATGCAACTAAAGGAACAGTACCCTCTCTAGAGAATTCTAGTTTCATGATTTAACGCTCTCTGTGCTTCCTTCTAGAGACACCTAACTGCTCATTGTTCAACACAGATAACTGCAGACAACATTCTTCATGTTTCAGGGACACTCATTGATCTTTGTAAGGAATTTTATGTATCTGAGTCCTGGTGTGGCACTATGGGATAATGCACTGAACTACAAGGTTGGTATGAATCACCAGGTTGGCAGCTCAAATTCACCAGCCGCTCCTTGAAAACCCTATACAGGGTCAGAATCAACTAGATGGCACTTAACAACAGTAACAACAATATTCAGATTCAGAGACAAAATCTGAATAGAGGAGTTTCCAAATGAGAGAATCTCCTTCCATCATTGTATCCATACCTGGTATAAGCCCAGGTTCTAAAACACAATCTCATGCCAGACAACCTCACAGGCTACTGACCACACACAGATGGCTGCCCTTGGTTTACATTCCAATCTCTGTTCAAGCTAGTGTTTCAGGATCAATTAATCAAAATATGACAACCTTTACACTTGGGTTAGAGTGAGCTTAGTTTTGAGGATATCACTGAATTCTTGAAATAATAATAATATTAACAGGATTTGCTTGATTGTTTTACATGAATTTTGAGAAAAAGAAAAGCCATTTATGTTTCTAAAGTTTCTTTGTAGAAAAAAAAAATGCTATCTCTCAGTATTGTTCAGCAAGTGAGTATATGTGCACATATGTGGATGTGAGAGTGGAGTGAGGCTGAGATAGTTGAGAGCTAGAGAACATTAAGGATATAAGAAGGGAAATCAAGAAGTGGGGCTTGATGGCAGAGCAGAGAGAAGTGCAGTGAGGATCTCTGTCAGCAATAACACAGAATACCAGATGAAGCGGGTTCAGGGGACGGTTCCAGAGCTCTGAACCATATATAAAGGAATAGTTAGAAAGTTTGAAGGCTTACAGTCAGTGGATTTGTAGTGGAAGCAAGAAACTTAGTGCTTTGGGATCCACCGGCCTCAGAGGCCCTTAGAGAAGCCATTAAGGCAAACAATCAAGTTCCCTCAGGACACACTCCCTGACTCTAAGACTGAAATTCAAAGTGGACACATAAGCAGGCATGTAAGCTTGCTGACGACCACATTGGTGTATTGGTGAGTGGAAGAGGGGGAAAGGCAGCAATGAAGAAATGGACCGAGTTCAACCACGTTCAATAGATTCTTGTTGACCTGGAGATGAAAAAGAGAAGATGAAGGGGTGGGTGGTCCAAAGTATGGTGAGACCTGGGGACACCTAAGCCCATGGACAAGGACATAGCCACAGATGGCTAGAGCTGAGAGTGAAGCTTCCAACTGATATGCAGTGAGGGGAGACGCACAAGAACACCCAAACTTACAAATAGTACCCCTTTGACCTAGCCTCAATGGCTTAATAATCAGAACTCGACTAGAAGAAGATTTTAAAAAATTGATAAAGGAAATGAGGGTAAATTGCTACAATCTGATGAACTTGACATATATTCATAGAGGTGGTAGCTCTAAATACCAACAGAGAGGGAAGGAGTATTCACATCAAGTATCGATGTTGTCCTCTCTGTGCACATGGTAGATAGGGACAGGCAACTTAGACATAAGCTACCTAAAATGAGGAGACAATAAAGTCACGAGTGACTGGCTTACAAGCTTTCAAGAGGGAGTTTAGTTTAAGAGTGTGTGAGGGCAGATAGAGTCCCCATTGAATAGTTTTCATCTTGCCTAGATGGGTCTAATTAAAAGAGATAGGGATAAGATTCTTAAGACTCAATAGTATGTAATAGTTATCAAGACTAATTGGGACTGTCACAATTGTAAAAGTAGAAGTTTTATATCAAAAATGTAGAAGTAGTTAATCTTACAGTCCAGAAACAGAGGACCCTAGGACCATCAAGGAAGACCTTATCTAGAGAACCAGCAACACCAGACATGGAGGTAGAGAGGGGACATGGGCAGAGGGTGCAGCTGAGGACTCTAGATTCATGGAAAGAGAAAGGCTGTGTGCTAGTGACTAGGAGGCAGGTTGCAGAATGTGCCCCTTTGTGGTTTAAATTATTATATATACCTGAGTGTTTTTGTTGTGTTTTTTTAAAGAGCTAAAATGAATAGAGGAAAATACTGGTAACTGATGGTGCATGGAGGGCGTTATAATCATTGTAATGAAACAAAGTATATGATTTGTTAAATGTAAAATGGACTTATCTGCCCTTTAAATCTTCACTCAATTCACAATAAAAACTTAAAAAAAAAAAAAAAAAAAAGGAAGGGAAATGAAAATATCGTCTTAAATCGGCAAGTTACCATAACATTTTTCCTATGTATATTTAAATCTTACCTGTTAACTTGAGAAGTAAACTATTTAGATTATCACTAGTATTTCCATGTCTGAAATGAAAAGCAATCAGTAAGAGGGGGGTGATTAGACAAATTCTAGCAATATTGTTGCTGTTGTTGTTGTTGTTGTTGTTGTTGTTGTTGTTGTTAAGTGCTGTCAAGTCAGTTGCAACTCATAGCAACCTTGATAGGGTTTCTCCGGAGTGGCTGGTAGATTTGAACTTCCAACTGTGGTTAGCTGTCCAGTACTTAACCTACAGTGCCACATCAAGATTCCAATCAATAATGAGCACTTATGAGGAGCATGGTTTAGGGCACTAGAAAGAATGTCATGGCCAAACTAAGATACTGCCCTTGGTACTAGATTGTTGTTGTGGTTGTTAAATGCCTTCATGTCTGTCCAACACATAGCAACCCTATATAGCTTTTATTAGGCTTTAAATCCCAGACATCAGAAAGTCTCATCTTTCCCCCATGGAGAAGTTGGTGGCTTCAAACCTCAGACCTTGTGGTTCACAGTCCAGTGCTTATTGTCTTGAGATTTCTTATTGTTGTTGTTAGGTGCCATTGAGTCCGTACTGACTCATAGTGACCCTATGTACAACAGAACAAAACACTGCCTGGCCCTGGACCAACCTCACAATTGGTACAACACTTTGCCAGTCCATCTCGCTGGGGGTCCTCCTCTTTTCTCTGACCCTCCACCTTACCAAATATGATACCCTTCTCCAGTAACTGGTCCCTCCTGAAAATATGTCCAAAGTATGAGAGACGAAGTATGGCCATTTTGGTCTCCAAGGAGCACTCTGGCTGCACTTCTTCCAACATGGATCTGTTGGTTCTTTTGGCAGCCATGGTACTTCCAATATTCTCCTCCAATACCATAACTCAAAAGCATCAATTTTTTTTACCATCTTCTTTATTCACTGTCCAGCTTTCACATGCATATGAGGTTATTGAAAATACCATGGCTTGGGTCAGGGGCACCATAGTCCTCAAACTGACATCTTTGGTCTTCAACACTTTAAAAAGGTCTTGTGCAGCAGATTTGCCTAATGCAATACGTCATCTTATTTCTTGACTGCTGCTTCCGTGAGTGTTGATAGTTGATCCAAGAAGAATGAAGTCCTTCTTTATCAACTTCAATCTTTTCTCCCATGATAAGAATGTTGTTTATTAGTCCAGTGGTGAGGATTTTTGTTTTCTTTAC
>NW_006408545.1:713841-730219 GCF_000296735.1 Chrysochloris asiatica
GCATTGATGAGTGAGTGCCTCCAGTGCCGCCTCACTTTCTTGAAAGATTTCAATTTTTATTCCATTAATCCCTGGAGCCTTGTTCTTTGCCAATTCCTTCAATGCACCTTGGACTTCTTCCTTCAATATCATTGGCTCTTACTCTCTTGCCCTTCAAAGTTTCAATGATGAGATACACTTAGAAAATATTTGTTGATTTAATCATCTCCATCTCCTGGATGTAAGGAGCTCTGGTAGCATAGTGACTACGAATCAAGCTGCAAACCATAAGGTCAGCAGTTCGAAACTACCAGCTGTTCTGTGGGAGAAAGATAAGGCGTTCTGCTCCCGTAAAAATTTACAGCCTCAGAAACCCTGTATAGGGTTGCTATGAGTCAGAACCAACTCTATGGCACATAACAACAACAACATCTCCTGGATGTGGAGATGATTAAATCAAGAAACAATTTTTTAAGTATTTCACATCATTGAAGATTTGAAGGCCAAGAGAATTTTAGAATATTATAATTTCCCATTAGCAGGACATTACTGAAGTCAAAAGAAGTCAGAGGTGAGATATTTAACTACTTCATGGAATCCTCCAGTCTCTTAGTGCCCACCACACCTCCAGCTACTTTCCATTGTATTTTCTCTACATTGAACTAACATATACAAGATGCAACCTGATAAAGGTAGAAGGGTTAAATGAATGTCAGATATGATGACTCACTGAACCCCTTTTCTAGACTATCTTTTGAAGAATGACTCAACAGCTTGGGTGTAAGTTAGCTAGTAAACCTGATAGGATAGCAGGATACAGAGGAAGAATGATCGTGAGTTGAGAGACGAAACAAGCCACAAAATGAAGATCATATGAATATATGATTTCTGGATCTATGATTTATTGAAAACAGTAAATCCAATGAGAAACAGAGGTATTATAAAAATCAGAGGTCTTATAAAAAAGATCAAAGTTATTAGAGATATCATAGTGGGAGTCCTGGTGTGGCATTGTAGGATAAGCACTGGCATTGTAGGATAAACACAAGGTCAGCAGTTCAAACCCACCAGCCACTCCTCAGAAAACCTACATAGGGTCACTGAGTTAGTACTGACTGGACAGCACTTAAAATAGGAATATCAGACAATTATCATCTCTCTTTAAAGACAGATCTAAGTCCACATTATGCATCAGTAGAAAATCCCACGTCATAGAGTACGCAAACCCACTTCAACTCATAACAACTCTGTAGAATGGAATAGAACTGCTGCAGAGGGTTTCTAAGGCTGTAAATCTTTACAGAAACACACTGGAACATCTTTCTTCAACAAAGCTGCATTATGGGATGGACCCACCATCCTTTCAGCTAGTAGTCAAGTGCCTAACCATTGCATCACCAAGTTTCCTAAATCAAAATGTGTAGGTACCAAACATGGATTTAAGGTGAACTTTGAATTTCTAAAATGACAAAATTATTTGTTCTCCCTGAGTTTTATTTTAATCTATAAAATAATTTCTAGATTTCATAGTTCATGATTCTATATTTCTCTAAACACAAAACCTTATATAAACTATTTTACATTCCTATATATTAACAACAACAACAAAAAAAAAAGCGCCAGCAATATCTTAATTAGTATGGGATTTGCTTCCAAATGGGATTAATCAATCAAGTTTTGGGGAATCAACAATAGTTCCCTAATAATCTTTGTGAATGTTTATCGCTTCTGGTAATGAACTCCATTTCACAACCCCAAATAAAATCAGTAAGTACTTCTTCTGTCTCAAAGATACTAAAAAGGGTAAGCTAAAAAAAAAAAAAAAAAAAACTAAAAATTAAAAAAGGAAATTTGAAACACCTGAGTTCCACAAGTTTATCTGCTAAGACAAGACTTCACCACTTACTTGCAGGTCTGTTCTCTTAAGCTGCACTAATATCATTTCCCTCCCTTCCATCACCACACTGAATCACTTCTAAGAGCATAGCCAACTCTGTATTTGGCGAGAATATATTCTCAGTTTCTGGAAATAGATATTTCATTAGAGAAAAGATAAAGAAACAATTTGTTCCAACAGTTATCATAAAGTATAAAGTATGTAAACATAGAAAGTACTTTTTAAATTCACTAGAATTTTAAAAAGATAGCAACTACATACCTCTAAGCAAAATCTAAGGATATATTAAGTGTATCTCAAAATACACTATTTTAAAAAAATAGATTTTTGTTGTTTTTTTTAATTGTCCTGGACTTTAGTTCTTTCCCAATCTCACTAGATATTTGCAAATTTTAATCTATTTCTCTCAGAGTCTGGCTTATTTCTTCCAAAAAAGATAACCATCATAGTTTAAAACATGACCTTTTTGGGAAACAGTCTGAAGTTTTAGCCATTCAAACATCATTTTCACTCCAGCCATAACTTTATAAGTTAAATAAAATATGGTGACAATTCTATTTAAATAAAATTTCCAATTTTGTCTGGGACTGTTAACAAATTCAACATAGAAGTTAGGATGCTGTCCTGTCATCAAATTTTGTCTCTGTTAGATAATGTATGACCTTTCTGCTTATTCAATGCACAGTGGATTTAAATAAACACTTGCTATAGAGGAAATGCTCTGGTAGCGTAGTGGTTACGAATCGGGCTGCGAACCTTAAGGTCAGCGGTTCGAAACTACCAGCCACTCCGCGGGAGAAAGATGAGGCTTTCTACTCCCGTAAAGATTTACACCCTTGGAAACCCTGTACAGGGTCGCTATGGGTCGGACCCGACTCGATGGCACTTAACAACAACAACAACAATAGAGGAAATGCAGCATAAGTAGATGAACATATTTTCAATGAAGTCTGATCCTTCAGATTTTAGAGAAAACCATGTACAATCAAATCCACCTGTTTTCTCTGCACAGTTCCCCACTGCCAGCCTCATTCCTATGGTATCAATTCCTCTAGTTGCCTCCAAAGCATGTTAGTAAATCTAATATGTGGGTATAACACTGTATAGGTATAGACTTCTGGTGTCCTGAGTGCAGGGAAATGATTAGGAACAGGAGAAAATCTCTGACTTCCTCTACACACACCCAGAGACAACTGTACTTAGTTGATAGTTTTCTGAGTAGTGGTTAACACATTTAGAAGCCCTTGTCAGCATATGGCCATAGAGGCTGCTGATTATGAAATAGATATTTCCTACTGGATCTGAGTATATTTTGGCAAGAAACAAATTCTACAACTGATTTGGAAAATGAAAGAGTGTTTTCTCTGTAGCACTGGACTTCAAACCACAAGGTCAGCAGTTCAAATGCATCATCTGATCCTCAGAAACACTATGCAGGGTCACTATGTGTCAGAACCAGTATGACAGCACTTAACAACAACATCAAGTGTAAGATTTGTTTATTGTAAAACTTATGATCTACTATGTAAACCTTCACTCAATTCAGAATGAAATGTTATAAACATATAAATAAATAAAAAGACATATTACATTAGGCAAATCTACTACACAAGACCTCTTCAAATTGTTCAAGTGCAAAGATGTCAGTTTGAGGACTAAGGTGCACCTGACCATGGTATTTTCCATAGCTTCATATGCATGTGAAGGTCAGAAAATGAATAAGGAAGACTGTAGAAGAATTGATACATTTGTGCTATGGTGTTGGAGAAGAATATTAGAAAATGATATTATAAATATTATCAAGTCATAAAGGAGCCGGGTGGCACCATAGGATAAGCACTGGACCGCGAACCAACAGGTCGGCAACTCAAGTCCACCAGCTGCTCCATGGGAGAATGACAAGGCTTTTAGCTCCAACAGAGATTTATGTCTCAGCTGTAAACCTTCTTCTTCTTGGTTGTTGTTGCTAAGTGTAATTGAAGAAGTGACCTAGGATTTCTGAGTCTTGTTAATCTTTGTGGGAGCAAAAACCTCATCAGAGTACATGTAGACAAGAAAATCTAAAAATATTTCATGTATGGTATTGTTGTTAAATGCCGTCGAGTCAACTCTGACCCATAGCAACCCTATAAAGGGTTTCCAAGAAGCAACTGGAGAGCTTGAACCACAGACCTTGCAGTTCACGTATAAGATGTTCAAATTCTCTCATAAAATAAATGTAAATAAAATTATACTGTAATGCAATATTTCACTTATTAGACTTACAAAGATCAACAAATTTAAGGAACTATTTGCTTGTCAGGGTAGAGGATGTACATGTTGTTGTTGTTGTCAGGTGCCATCGAGTCGGAACTGACTCATAGCGACCCCATGCACAGCAGAACGAAACAATATCCGATCCTGGGCCATATCTTTGCTCTTCAACACTTAAAAAAGTTCCTGTGCAGCAGACTTGCCCAATGCAATACGTCGTCTGATCTCTTGACTGCTGCTTCCACGAGTGTTGATAGTTGATCCAAGAAGAATGGAGTCCTTGACAAGTTCAATCGTTTCTCCACTGATAAGAATGTTGTTTACTGGTCCAGTGGTGAGGATTTTTGTTTTCTTGACATTGAGATGTAATCCATATCGAAGGCTGTGCTCTTTGATCTTCATCAGTAAATGTTTTAAGTCCTCTTCACTTTCAGCAAGCAAGGTTGTATCATCTGCATATTGCAGGTTGTTAATGAGTCTTCCTCCAATCGTGATGCCACGTTTTTCTTCATAGAACCCAACTTCTCAGATTATTTGCTCAGCATACAGGTTGAATAAGTATGGTGAAAGAATACAACCTTGTCACACACCTTTCCCAATTTTAAAACATTCAGTGTTCCCATGCTCTGTTTGAACAATTGTTTCTTGGTCCAGGTACAGATTCCTCATGAGTATAATTAAATGTTCTGGAATACTCATACTTCTCAATGTTGTCCATAGCTTGTCATGATCCACACAATTGAAAGCCTTTGTGTAGTCAATAAAACATAGGTAAACATCTTTCTGATATTCTCTGCTTTCAGCCAAGATCCACTGGACACCAGCAATGATATCTCTCATTCCATGGCCTCTTCTGAATCCAGCTTGAACCTCTGGAAGTTCTCTGTCAATGTATGATTGTAGCCGTTTCTGTATTACCTTTAGCAAAACTTTACTCCCATGGGATATCAAAGAGATTGTCCCATGATTTCTGCATTCCATTGGGTCACCCCTCTTTGGAATGGGCACAAATACGGATCTCTTCCAATTAGTCGGCCAGATAGTTGTCTTCCAAATTTCTTGGCAGAGATGAGTGAGTGCCTCTTGTCCTGCCTCACTTTCTTGAAAGAGAGGATGTACATAAGATCTATTAAAATGACAAACATACTTATCACTTATCGTAACAAATGAACTTTCCTACAGATTTACTTACAAACTCAGGAAATAGTAGACAAAGTTAACCACTGCAGCATTTCAAAAGTTCAGCACAGTAGCAAAAGGTTGAAAATAGTGTAAATGTGCACAATGTCCTTGCAATGAAAGGCTATGAAGCCATCAAACAGGAAGAAGCAGGAGAAACAGAAGCAGAAGCAGCCAACAGCAGCAGCAGAAGAAGAAGAAGATAAAGACAAAGAAGAAAACGATGGGAATCCCAATAAACTGATATAAAAGTTTTTTAGCTATACTAAGTGGAAATCAAGGAACAAAATACTTTATATAAGTTGCTACCATATATTCCAAGAGGAGAAAGACATAATATACTTTTAGATTTGTACAAAAGATCCAGCATCAGTTATAAAAGAATGTGATAGTGGGTTGATGATGGTTGTGGGAAGATTACGGAACTGGAGGTAAAATATAAGTATGGGGGAAAAACCACAGTTTATCTTCTTTGCCTTTTAAATTTTCAACCATGAGAATATATTCACTTTCAAAAAATTAACCATATGGATCATTAAAAATAAAGTTTATTTTCACTAGTCGTAAAGGAAAGTGTTGGCATGCAAAAATTGCTTAACCTACAAGTTCACAGGAAGAGAGGTATTTTTCTTAAGTTTGATAAAATGTCAAAGTCAAGATTAATACACTCATATTAGTGGTTCTGCTAATCGTTGTTAAATTTTTATATTTTAATTACATTTTGTAGGTTGTGTAATTTTTAGAAGATCTATATTTTAGACTCATTTTAAATTCTCTAAATAAATGTACTTTCTTTTTAAAGGATTTATTAACCCATACAATGTTTAATTTATGTAGCCATCAAATTCAAGGATCCTGGTGTAGAACTGTAGGATAAGCACTGGACTGTTAGTTAACCACAAGGTTGGCAGTTCAAACCCATCAGCCACTCCTCTCAGAAATCTTAAACAGGGTCGCTGTGAGTTAGAACAGACTCTATGGTATTTAACACAACAGTCAACAAATTAAAAACTATTCGACACTAAAAATTTTACTGTAAGTAGGTGAAGAAAGTCTCAATAAATAGTTATCTCCTCTGTCATATTTGATGTTTTTATTTTTTATATCATACATTCTAAAATAATTAAGTCAATAATAAATTCATAAAAGTCTGCATGGTTAATTGTTATAATCTTAAATTTTATTATATTGATAACATAATTTTTTATTTTCTTTCCCTACTCTTCTTTTCCTACTAAATAATGATGCCAAATTTCCACTGCCACGGTGCTTTTTTACTTTATTTGCTAGAAATATTGCATTAATAACTTCATTTCAATCAGAAATTGCAATTCCCCCTTTTATTTATTTTTTTTTTTCTGAGTACTCATTAGCCTAAAATTATAGCCAATCTAGGGGATGCCAATGATTTTTTTTAACCTGAAACAAGGTCATTATTCAATTTTTGTTATGTTCCTATTATGTGCCTTCCAGTCAGTTCCAACTCATACCAAACTTGTATAGGGTTTCCAGGGAGTGCCTAGTGGGTTTGAACTGCAGACCTTGCAGCTCAAACTGGCCTTACAGACTACTGCATTATCCTGAAGTACTACACCAGGACTCAATTAAGTAAATGGAAAAATGGAATTTGCAAGATCCCAAGAAAATTGTTCTACCAGTGGTAAGCACTTAAGGGCACTTTTGACTTTTCTGACTGTGAAATAGTAAGCCTCCGAGGAAAGAAGCATAGGAAATATGGGGCTAGGAATTATAAACATAAGGCAGTTGGAAGACCATGACCCCAGGAGAAGGAAGAGGAAAAATAATTGCGATGGTTATCTTCCTGAATCCAGGATGTTTTCAGAGAAGTTCATCTCTGAGATAGAATCAATTTAAACATAATGCAGAATGTTTTTGAATATATTTAGCTTTGCCATTCTTTAACTTTAGCTACAAAATCAGTCACAAGTGTGCCTGTTTTTGTTCTTTAGTACTAGTATAACAGACAAACCATGAGTGGATAGTTTTAGGAAACAGAAATTTATTCTTTCTAAGTTTTAGAATCTAGAAATACAAATTCAGAGTGCTAACTGCTAGGAAGAGTTTTGATCTCCATTCATCATCTATAGGCCCAGCATTCCCTCGAGAGCTCCATGGATCTTGGCATCAGTCTTCCCTTGGATCTAGAAGCTCCACAGTTCAAGGACCCACGCTTCTTTCAGGTAGTGGGTCCCTCCTTCTCTGCTCAATTCTCTCTTTTTACCTTTGTAAGATGAAAAACGTTGCAGGCCACAACCTGGAGGAAACCTTCCTTCAATTAAAAGATCCTATCACATAAGGGATTATATAATATTAGATCTCATCATGGGGAAACACTGCATCTTAACTGCCAAGCTTGTGAGAATTCTGGTCTAGTTAAATTGACACACAACTCTATCTTTTGTTGTTATTGCTAAGTGCTGTAGACTAAGTACCAATTCATAGCATTTCTGAGGAGCGGCTGGTGGGTTTGAACCTTTCAGTTCAAACTGACCTTACAGTCCACTGCTTTATCCTACAGCAACATATTCAGACTTGATATCATAGTGCCATGTTAATAAACTGAGTGGGAAAGTTAGTCCAATTTTAAAGAAATTTCTTTAATGTTTACTATTCTCATCTTTCTAGACTCTTGGGAGAGAGCAGAAAATAGAAAAAATAATTCTTGTCCTCAAGAAATTACATTCAACTAATGAGCAACTATTTGTCCCTCCCTGTCTGGAGGAAAGAAGAGTGATGAAAATTAAAAAATCACATGGAATCAATTAGTCCAAAGAACCAATGAACCATGTGAACATGTCTCCACAACTCTGAGACCAGAATAACTAGATGGTGCCTGTCTGCCACTGCAAATTACTCTGCAATGTATCATAATAGAAGGTCCTGGATAGAATGGAGAAAAATGTGGAACAAAACACAAAATCATTTAAAAACAAAAAAACTGGCTTACTGGTTAGATAGAGACTGGTGGAACCCTTGAGACAATGGTCCTTAGCCACCATTCAGGTATAGAAATGAACTAACCCCCATGGATTAATTTTCATCCAAACAACAGACGAGTCTATTGCTGTTATTGTTAGGTGCTATGGAATCAGTTCCAACTCATAGTGATCCTATGCACAGCCGAACAAAACACTAACTGGTCCAGAGCGACCCTTACAGTTGTTCTGTTTGAGTCCATTCTTGCTGCCGCTGTGTCAATCCATCTCATTGGAGGTCTTTCTCTTTCTCACTGACCCTCCACTTTACCAAGCATGATGTCCTTTTCTAGGTACTGATCCCTCCTGACAATATAGCCAAGGAACCAGGGACAAAGTCTCTCCATCATTGCTTCTAATTGTTGTTGTACTTCTGGTTGTACTGCTTTCACAACAGATTTGCTTGTTCTTCTGACTGTCCATGGTACTTTCAATATTCTTATCCAACACCACAATTCAAATGCAATTATTCTTCTAGAGTCTTCCTAATTCATTGTCCAACTTTCACATGCATATGATGTTTTTGAAAGCACCATGGTTTGGGTCAGACATCTTTATTCTTTAACACTTTAAAGAGGTCTTTTATAGAAGATTTACTTAATGCAATAAGTTATTTGATTTCTTGATTATTGCTTCTATGAGTGGTGATAGTGGATCCAAGGAAAATGAAGTCTTTAACAACTTCTACCTTTTTTCCATTTATCATGATGTTATTTATTTTTCCACTTGTAAGGATTTTTGTTTTCTTTACATTTAGGTACAATCAATACTAAAGTTTGCTCAATACTAAAATTATTTAATCTTTTTCAATAAGTATTTCAAGTCCTCTTCACTTCCAGCAAGCAAAGTTGTGTCATCTGTGTACCTGCAGAATATTAATGAGTCTTCCTACAAAATGAGTCCATATTGTTCTTCATATAATATAGTTTCTTGGATTATTTGCTCAGCATACAGCTTGAATAAATATGGTGAAAGTCTACAACACTGGTGCAGATTTATCCTGATTTTAAACCATGAATATCCCCTTGTTCTGTTCAAACAACTGCCTCTTTGATTATGTATAGGTTCCTCATGACCACAATTAAATGTTCTGAAATATCCATTCTTCACAATGTTATCCATAGTTTGTTATGATCCACATAGTCTAATACCTTTACACAATGAATAAAGCACAAGTAAACATCTTTCTGACATTCTCTGCTTTTAGTCAAGATCCATCTGATGTCATCAATGATATCCCTAGTTCCATGTCCTCTTTTGAAACTGGCTTGAATTTCTGGCAGCTCCCTGTCAATAAAATACTGCAACCATTTTAAAATTATTTTCAGCAAACCTTCAATTATATGTACTATTAATGATATTGTTGGACAAATTCTGCATCCTGTTGGTCACCTTTCTTTGGAATAGCACAAATATGGATGACTTCCAATTAGTTGGCCTAGTAGCTGTCCTCCAAATTTCTTAGCATAGATTAGTGAGCTCCTCCAGTGCCGCATCAGTTTGTTGAAGCTTTTTACTTTGTATTCCATCAATTCCTGGAATCTTGGTTTTCACCAATGCCTTCAGTGTTAGACTTTTTCCTTCAGTACCATCAGTTCTTGATCATAGGTACCACTTGAAATGGTTGAGCATTCACCAATTATTTTTGGTACAGTGACTTTACGTCTTTGTCCCTTCAATCTTTTTGTGATACTGCATCATTCAATATTTTACCTATAGTGTGATAGTTAGTGTTGCATCAACTTGGTTTAGTCAGGCTTCTGAGAGGTTTAGTAATTACGATGTAGAGTATCACCTCCATGATGAGTTCTAATATGATGCAATATCTTCCATGATGTGATCTGATATGATCAACTCTGCTTTGATGCAATTATCCTATGTGTTGTAAATCCTCTATTCTATGGTATCAATGAGGCCAGGTGCAATCTACAGGATTAGGTTGTATCTTGAGTCAATCTCTTTTGGAGATAGAAGTGAACAGAGCTCAGAGGAGCCAACTACCGCCAACATAGAAGAGGTGAGTGGAGTACATCCTTTGGACCTGAGGTCCCCGAACTGTGAAGCTTCTAGATCCTGGGGGATATTGGTGCCAAAAAATATGGAGATCTCTAAGGAATCCTGGCCCTAAAGATGCTAAAAAGAGATATAAGGACCTTCCCCTGAAGCTGATAAAGAGAAAGCCTTCCCTGAGGCCCAGCATTCTGAATTTGGACCTCTCATCTTCTAAACAGTGGGAGAATACATTTATTGTTGTTAAAGTCATCCATTTGTGGTATTTCTGTGATGGATAATGAAGACACATAAAATCCTTCAATATTACAACCTGAGTCTATACAAATCTATTTGTTGTTGTTGTTAAGTGCTGTCGAGTCGGTTCCGACCCATAGCGACCCTGTACCGGGTTTCCGAGGGTGTAAATACAAATCTATAGGGGGAACAATAATACTGGGTAAGTACACCTTCGAATAATCAAGCTTTTGGGATCAAAAAGGTAACATTTTTCCAAGAACAAACTTCAGAAGAGTTAGGAAAGCAGAAAGACTGGAAACAGGAAAACACAAGGAGGAAGTGGAATATGAGATATTTCATTGTGAGTATTGTAGTCAGCAAGAGGAAATAAAATGTGTCTGAACTGCTGAATGGAAAACTGATCTTACCTGTGAACCTTCACCCAATTCACAGCAAAAATAAAAGGTAGGAAAGAAAGAAAAAATAAAATTTTATGCCTGGAAAAAAATATGTGATAAAATACCTATCTTCAGACTATATAAATAACTCTTGTAATTTGATAGGACAAAGGGAAAAGAAGTAGAAAAAATTTACATTCTAGTGATACCAGGCAGAAAACACACAGAAAAATTAAAATGAAGGAAAGAAAGGAGGGAGACAGAAAAAGGCAGGAAAGGAAGAAAGATATAAAAGAAATAGCCAAAAAAATGGGCCTTACAATGAAGAATTGATAAAATAATGCACTGTTTGTTTACTGTTTTGTTCTTAAGGTTTGTTGTTGTTGTTATGTACCGTGGAGTCGGTTCCAACTCATAGAGACCCTGTACAGGGTTTCCGACGCTGTAAATCTTTACAGGAGCAGAAAGCCTCATCTTTCTCCCGGGGAGCAGCAGCCCGATTCGTAACCACTACACTTTTCAAAACAACCTTTCCGTATGTCCCAAATGAGTCCATTAGTTATGCTGTTAACAAAACTCAACAGTCTGCAAAGTTTGATGTTATTAAATGCCATCAAGTCTGTTTTGATTCACAGCGACCCCGTATAAGGTTTCCAAGGAGCAGCTCGAGGGTTTGAACTGCCGACCTTGTGGTTAGCAGTCTAGTGCTGATCCTACAGCGCCACACCAGAAGTCCAGTCTGCAAAGCAAAATGTACTAAATTTCTGGTCCTTTTAGAAAATTAACAATTTGTTAAAATTCTATCCAAACATATATTTCCAATAATGTGACAAAAATGTACTTGAAATGTTTGATAAGAATCCTGGTCAAGAAATAATAAATATAAGACAGAAACTTCAAAAAGTACAAAATAAAATTTAAATAACTATGAGAAGGGAGAAAGAAAGGGGACAAGGGCTTAGAAAAACTCTCAAGTTCATGAATTTGGCAATGTTTTAATTAGAAAAGGTGATTAATGAATATGACAGAATTTGGAGAACTTAAAAGAACAAATTGTTTACAGTTCTAGTTCAGGCATAACTGTTGGCTAAATCTGTAACTGTTGAAAATTTCTTCACTGCTTTCTTAATCTTCAGCCAAATATCCATTTCCTTTTGCTCTTAAATGGTGGATTAATGGCATTTTAATTATTGCATTATCTGTCTTTTTCCAACCTACAAATTGAGGAGCAGGTTTATCTACCCAGTTATTAAGATTGAAAGCAGTCTAGAGAAAAGAGCAGAAACCAAGGCAGGCGAGTTTATGGTACTTCAGATGCTATCCTGTGTTAAGTATCTGAATGTTGTTTCTCACCAATATTTCTACCTATTATTTTTCTTTCCTACTAGAATACAGCTCGAGCGTAGTGGTTACGAATCGGGCTGCTAACCTCAGGGTCAGCAGTTCGAAACTACCAGCTGTTCTGAGGAAGAAAGATGAGGCTTTCTGCTCCCATAAAGATTTACAGCCTCGGAAACCATGTGCGGAGTCGCTGTGAGTCGGAACCGACTCCACAGCACATAACAACAACAACAACTAGAATGTAAAAATCCATGAAAGTCCCCTAAACAAATAATAAATAAGGGGGAAACGGATGTAGACCGTGCAGACCCGGCCAGGAGTTCAAGGCCCTGTGGGCCCAAGCGTTGCAGACTCTCCAAACCATAGGCTCTGAGGATCAGGCTTTAGCCACCTAGCAGACATAGCAAACTGTCCCTCATCTGATTATTCAGATATGCTTGTTAGTAATCGCATGCATGAGCCCTGGATATCCACAGATAAATGTAAAAACCTTCCCTAAAAGCGAGACTGTAAATTCCAAAAAGGCAAAGTTCTCCCCCCGCCCGGAAAAAAAAAAAAAGGAGAAAAGCCAAAGAGGATAGAGAGAAACACTGTTGACTGATGACGTATGGATGGGATTGTAATCAATGTAATGAAACAAGTCATATGAATGGTTAAATGTGAAACTGCTGATGTGCCCTGTAAACTTTCACTCAATCCACAATGAAAACCCTAAAAAAAAAAAAAAAAAAAAAAAATCCATGAGAGCAGTGGGTTCAACTATCTTCCTCAACACCTTATCTTCCAGTATCTTTCAAAGTACCAAATATATAGCATAAACAACAAAAAACCCATAGCATCTATCAATTCTGACTCATACTGACCCAATATAGGGTTTCTGAGGCTGTAAATCTTTATAGGAGCAGAAAGCCTCATATTTCTCCTAAAGAGCAGCTGGTAGAACTGAACTGCAGACTTTGTGGTTAATAGTCCAGTACTTAAGCTACAGCATCACCAATAATACAGTGTTGTTGTTAAGTGCCATCTAGTCATTTTCTACTCATAGCAACCCTGTATAGGGTTTCCAAAGAACAGCTGGTGAGTTTGAACTGCTAACCTTGTGTTTAGAAGTCCAGTGCTCATCCTACAGTGCCATACCAGGAGTCCAGTAATATACTGCTTGTTGCTGTGAAGTGCTGTTGAGTCGGCTCTGATCCATAGCAATAATGTATAGGGTTTCCAAGAAGTGGCTGGTGAGCTTGAACCACCGTCTTACAGTTTAGACGGACTTTGCAGCCCAGCGCATTAACCAGTGCCACACCAGGACTCCATAGTATTATTTAATATTTTTTCAATGAACAAATACAAAAATGAAATTTCATTTGAATAATACACTTCAAGTATATCTTTACTCTGCTACAGCTTAAAATCATTTTCTCTTATTTGACTTGTACTTGAAAAGAAGCATTACTTTATCCAAACAAAATAATTAAATTCTTAATTCTTTGATAACGAACTTAAAATCCACTTTGAAGAAATAAGCAGGTGAATGGTGGTTTTAGTTTCCACCCCTTCCTCATTTAAAAAGGTTTAAGGAAGCTTTATTGATCAACTAACATTTTTTGTCCTTATTGTTATTATATTCTCAAATGAGACATATAGAAAATAATAAAACAATTTTAGAGTTTAGCTTTTCTCCTACAGTGCTTATATGAACTTTATGCTTCTCAGATTCTTTCACATACACTATGTCACTTCTCAATCTTCACATGGAGTTCTTTCTATCCTGTGCATTGCTTGATCTGGCTAATGTTAGACATTGAAAGAGGTGTATTCATCTTTCTAAACTATTGCATTATTTCCAAAGTTGTACATGAATGATTGCATTTTATGAAGTGTACAATGCCAACAAGGAAGTGATCTGGAAATTTTGAGCAAGCCAGCTATCTGTATCTACATTTTGAGGTTGCATTGTTTGTAAACAGTGACCTAAATGCCAAGGAGTTTTCATGGATCTCCGATTGCCAATCAACTTGCAATTTTTCCTGATCTCTGTTAGATTCAGCAACTTGCAAACAGATATATTTGTAATAGGATGACATGAAAGTCAAAGTAACTTTTAGCTATCGAGACTAGTCTTCAGATGAAAACCTGAGGAAATAATAAGAAACATAGAGAGGAGTCATTCTAAAACAGAACATTCATGTGGCACTTGTAACAAAGGAACTAGGGACTGTTTCTATTCAGAACCCATATTTCTAAAATGCTGACAGCCAGTGTCTCAAACCAAACCATTTATGTTATGTCTCCTGTTGCCTATTCAAAATAAGAACTTCAGGAAATGTGCCAGGTATTTTAAATCAACATGACTGGTTAATGTCCCTGTACCAGAAAAAGCAAAAACTCAAGTGACTCTATTTCTGGTATATAGAAAATGGTTTTTATATCCAAAATTGTGAACTCTCATACATAAATTATAAATTCTTTCATTAAAATGGCCAGTTTAACAACAGTCAAAAAAATAAAAACATGAAAAGGTACAATATACCAATGGACATTTAAAAGGGAAAAAAAAGTTATTATATCCATATGGTAAGACAGAATAAGTTATATAACAATTCAAAAGTAACACAAAATCAGAGAATTTTCTAGCAACAGTGTCTCATGACCCTGTAACTTGTATCCAGAGGGGTCAGGAGGACTTCTGTGATAAGTGTATTGTGCCCTAATAATAGGAGATATCAAACACACTATAAATATATTTCATTTAAATATTACAGTAACTACATAATCATCATTTCCAATTTATAGATGAAGATACTGGGTGTCAGTTAACTCTTTCAGGAACTGCCTCAGTTATCAAGTGCTATTATAACAGAAATACCATAAGTGGATGGTTTCAATAAATACAAATTTATTCTCTCATAGTTTAGGAAACTAGAAGTCCAAATTCAGAGCACTGATTCTGGGAAAAGGTTATTGTCTCCCCTCAGCATCTGAAGGCTCAGCATTCCTTCGAGCTCTCCATGTGTGTTGATTTCAATCATTTCCTGGATCTAGGAGTTTCACAGGGCAGAAACCCCAGGTCCAAAGAAGTCACTCCATTTTTGGCTCTTCTTTCTTGAGTAGAGGGTCCCTCTTTCTTTGTTTACTTCCTTTTCCTCTTATATCTCAAAAGAGACTAATTTTTAAGATACAACCTAATTCTATAGATTGAGTCTGATCTCATTAACATCACTGTTTCTGTCAAGTGTTGTGGCGTCAATTCTGAGTCATAGCAACCCTGTAGAAGGTTTCCAAGGAGCAGCTGGTGGGTTTGAACTGCTGACCTTGTGGTTCAGTTTGTGATGAGCCTACAGCATCACACCAGGAATCCATTAACATCCCAGAAGTGAGGATTTATAACACAAAGGATAATCATATCAGATCACAGTTGATCACATTAGATAACATCATTGTATACCATCTCATCATGGAGGTTTAACTACAAAACCACTGAGAATCCTGGCCCAACCAAGTTGACACAAAACTTGAGCTATCACTGTAACCCAGTATATATGAGAACCACATGGGATCAGCATTGGATTGCTAACCACAAGGGAGATGATTTAAACTGACCAGCTGCTCTGCAGGAAAATGATGATGCTGTCTGCTCCTATAATGATTTATAGCCTCGGGAACCCTATGGGGTCACTATGACTCAGAATCAACTCTAAGGCAGACTGGGTTTGGTTTTTGGTTTGGGTTTCTTGGGAGGCTTTTCCCCCATGTATAGTACAGGCTAGTGTTACGGCAGGGAGTTGAGTAACTATAAAACAGAAAACATTCATGGGAGACATATTGCTATGTTGAGAGCTTACTATACAAGGTGGTACATCCTTGAGGAGTGCTTGTATAAAACTTTCATTTCCTTGGGCTTCTGTACAAAGAAATAAGACTTGAAAGTATGTTTCCTGTTTCCTGTGTATAATTGGGAAGGTGCCGTGTTCAGAGTTAGGTAATATTCAAGTGAATAAATTTTATGTTTCATCCACAAATCCTATCACTAGAGTCCATTGGAACATATGTACCATATATGATTATAAAATCTACAATACCTAACAAAAATTTTTAAACACTCAATGATT
>NW_006408545.1:730354-743650 GCF_000296735.1 Chrysochloris asiatica
CCCACGGAGCGGCTGGTAGTTTCGAACCGCTGACCTTAAGGTTCGCAGCCCAATTCGTAACCATTACGCTACCAGAGCTCCTTTTATATATATATATAAAATCTTCCAAAGAAAAAATAATTAGTCATGAAAGTGTTATTAAAGAGGTCAGTCTCACAGCCTATAAGAGGTAACCTTGAAGACTTGGGCCTTCTGCTGTCTTACATCAAAGCACGGACAGACTCTAATCCTGTTACCTGTCCCTTCCTGGGATGATATGCAGCTAATTACTGGGCTAGTGCAGGTACTTTTTTATTGCACCTTTTGGTAATGCTTTGTTCATTATTGTTTACCAGTCAATCTCTTCTTCTAGATTTTGAGTTTCGTGGCATTGTGGTTTAATGTGCCAGACTGTAAAGCCATTTGAACTGCAAGGTCGACGGTTCAAGCTCACCAGCTGCTCCTCGGAAACGCTATACAGGGTCACTATGGGTCAGAATCGACTCAACTGCACTTCACAACACAACATCTTATTTAAGTATATAACACTCATCCAATATACAGGCTTGTCTCTCATGAAGCTGGTATTCAGAAAATTCTAAAATGAACCAAAAGACTCTATTGATCTCAGGTTTTATGAGTTGGCAAATTCTGAAAGTAGATCCAGGTAATGTTCTGACAAATACCTTTAAGTAGCTTCCATATTATAAACCCCATTGCCGTCACACTGATTCCACCCCATAGCAACCATCCAGGACAGAGGAGATCTGCCCCATCAGGTTTCCAAGGCTATAAATCTTTATGGAAGCAAACGGCCACTCTTTCTTCATTATCACAGATGGAGGATTAGTACCACTGTGCATTTAGTTAGTAGCTCAGTTCAACCACTGAACCACCAGGGCTCCTTCCTACATTAGTTTTGCAAAAATTACGCAAAACAATTACCTATTCAAGAGCAGCAAAAGATTAAGAAAAAGGACAAGTGAAGAATGGTTCCTTCAGTTCCAGCATTCATTTATTTATCATCAAAAAGCTCAGCTCAGTAAGCATTTATTTGTTGTTACCCTTAAGTGCCCTCAGTTCCAACTCATAGCAACCCTGTATGTGTAATGTTTCTCCTGGAGAATTGCTGATGACTTGGAACGGCTGGCCTTGTGGTCAGCAGTCCAGTACTCACCCTGCAAGTCACATCATGACTCTAACTATTTATTAGGTACCTAGTCAATGTACAGACCACTGCACAATACAGGTAAAATCTAATAAATATAGTGTATGTACAGCAGGTGTACATAATCTAATTTTACTGAAAAATTAAAAATGACTCAAAGCTAAATCAGGGAATATACACATATGTATACATATGTGTATATGCACATCATACCCTGAAATGAATATATCCTTTGGGTTAAGATGTACACAAAAATTTGAGAACCTCCATAGCTTGACCTGATAAAGCCCTCTCCTTCAACAGGTCCCTACATTTTCTGAGTTCTGTAGTCTGCAATGAAGTCTTGGTGACACAATAGTTACAACATTCAACTTCTTACTGAAAGGTTGTTAGCTCAAATCCACCAGTCATCTGCTGGAGAAAAAGGTGGCTGTCTGTTTTTACAAAGATTTACAAAGTTGGAAAACCTATGAAGAAGTTCTCCTCAGTTTTCTGTTGTTGTTAAGTGCAGTTGAATCCGCTTCAACTCATAGCGACCCTCTATAGGTTCTCTGGTAGCGTAGTGGTTATGAATCGGGCTGCTAATCTCACAGTCAGCAGTTCGAAACTACCCTCTATAGGTTCTCTGGTAGCGTAGTGGTTATGAATCGGGCTGCTAATCTCACAGTCAGCAGTTCGAAACTACCAACTGCTCCATGGGAGAAAGATGAGGCGTTCTGCACCCATAAAGATTTACAGCCTCAGAAACCCTGTACAGAGTCGCTATGAGTCGGAACCGACTCCATGGCATATAACAACAACATATGTTCTCTATATGTTGAAATCATCTCATAGACAATGGGTTTAGTTTTTCTAGTTTTGTAGTCTCCGGCTTCCTGTAGAGAAACATGAGGCTTTCTGCTTCCACAGAAACCCTAAACAGGGTCGCTATGAGTTGCAATCAACTAGATGACTGTAGAATAAGCAATAGACCGCTACCTGCAAGGTCAGCAGTTCAAACCCACTAGCTAGTCCTCAGAATCCCTATACAAAGTCACTAGGAATCAGAACCGACTTCATGGCACTTACCAACAACAACAATCGCTTTAATAATAATCTAAATGTAGTCTTAAATTACAATCTAAAGGGAGGCTTTCAAATTATTGCACGATGATGTTGTTTCCACTGAAATATTAGAATCCATAAAGTAAGAAAACTTAACTCCAGACATTTGAAGAACATTAGGAATACTGGTGTGGTGTTGTAGGATGAACAGTGGGCACCGAATGATTTCCCATAAAAACTCTAGCAAAATTGCCCTGATGAAAGGAATGAGCAGGAGCATGATCGTCACGTCAGACTCTGGTGAAGCCTTTCCAGGTATTTTCTGCTGAAGTTTTAGTTAACTTTCTCAAAACACTCTCTTAATAAGCAGATATCATTCTTTGGTCCTACAGAAAGTCAACAAGGAAAATGCCTCCAGCATCCAAAAAAACTGTTGCCGTGACCTTTACTCTGAACCAGATCGCTTTTGCTTTGACTGGACCACTTGGTAACCATTGTTCTGATTGTGTTTTGTCTTCAGGATGGTACTGGGAAAACTAGGTTTCTTCTCCTGTTAACAGTTCTTGAAAGAAATACTTCAGAATCTGGATTCCCTTTGTTTAAAACGTCCATTGAAATCTCTTCTTTTGTCTGCATCAGATCTAGATGTAACAACAGTTTGGCACCCATCAAGTGTAAAGTTTGCACAACTTTAACTTTTCCATTAGAATTCTGTAAGCGGAACCAATTGAGATATCTATGGTATTGACTATTATTTCCACTGTTAATAGTCTTCTTGTTGTTGTTGAGTGCCATTAAGTCGGTTTCAACCCATAACGACACTGTATAGTGCTTCCAAGGAGCAGCTGGTGAGCTTGAACTGCCAACCTTACTGTTCAAATCAAATTTGCAGTCCAGCCACCCCAGTACTCTGTTAATAGTCTTGGTCCTATTCAATTAGAGTATCAACAAGATCAATTGTTTCCTTGTCAATTGACGTAGATGGTCTGCTTCTGGGAGCTTCACCTTTAAAAACCTCTCTTCCTTTCTTAAAATGAGTAAAACTGCTTATTTCTTTAGGGCATTGTCTCCATAAATTTTTTGAAAGCACTAATAATTTAACTATTCTACCCAACCTTCACCAAAAATTTGATGTTTGTTCTTCCTTCAATATTAGCTGAAGTCATGTTACTCCTACAGGGGCTATTTTAAACTAATACCTTACCTTTCTTAGTGCCTGAACCAAATCCTGTTCAGGCATGTTGCAACAAGTTTGTACAAGTTTATTTTGGTGCAAAAAAATTTTGAAGTCCATGCAGTTTTTTCACAACACACATTTACGATGACGCCCTCATATACTCTTTCTGTTGCTCTCTTCTGAGTATCTGTGGTGCTCGGTGCCCATGTCATTTTCTAAAATACAATCTATTTATTAATCTCTTGTTCTCCAGTGCTCAGAATAAAATCCAAATTTATGTATAGTTATTATACCCTGTTCTCTGACCACATGCCTCCTCTCTTCTGTTTTTCCTAATACATGACTCAAAACTCTTTGGTAATCCCCAAACATACCATATACTTGTATCCCCTTGCTCAAGTTGTTTCTTGTGTCTAGAGTGATTTTCTTTCCTTTGTTTTGGTCCATTAAGTTCCTATTCAGCATTCAAAGCCCTACTCAAAAGTATTTTCCATTCGAATCATTCTATTGCTCCCAAAGAATGAGGAGGTTTGGGCTCTGAACTCCCATTCAAACATCTATTAGTCTTTGGTCTCTATTTGTATTTCTGTCTCCCCTTTCAAATTTTATCTTCCTGGAATACCTGGGTGGTGCAACAGTTAACACCCTGGGCTTCTAAGCAAAGGTTGAAGGTTCCAATTCACTCAGAGGTTCCTGGGAGAAAAAACCGGACTATGTAGTTCTGAAAAAAATCAGACACTAGAAACCCCATGGAGAACTGGTGTGGCGCTGTGGATTAATGCACAGGACTGCAAAGTCGATTTGAACACACGGTCGGTGGTTCAAACTCAACAGTTGCTCCTAGGACACCCTATACAGGATCACTATGGGTCGGAACTGACTCAAAGGCATTTTAACAACAACAACAACAAAATACTGAGTACTGAGCACAGTTCTACTCTGACATACATGGGGTCACCATGACTAAGAGTGGACTCACAGCAGCTGGTTACTGATTGAGAGCAGTAGCCCACAGCAGTATGTGCATGCTGCTTGGGAAATTGAAGTAATTGTTTATGATGAAGCTTCAGCAAATAATTGACTTTTTTTTGCCTTGCTCAGTGTATTTAAGTACTTTCTTTGAAAAAGCTTGTCGCTGTTGTCAAGCGGCATCGAGTCAGTTCTGACTCACAGTGACCCTGATAAGGTTTTCAAGGAGTGGCTGGTGAGTTTGAACCATTGACCTTATGTTTAACAGTCCAGTGCTTATCCTGAGCTTAACTACTCAGTCAAGGTTGCAAAGCTGTGTATTTTAGCATTGTTATTGTTGTTAAGTACTGTCCACTAGGTATTGACTCATAGCAAACCTGTATAGTGTTTCTGAGGAGCGGCTGTAGAGTTTGAACCACTGACTTTGTGGTTCAAACCGACCTTGCAGTCTAGTGCTTATCCTACAGTACCACACCAGCATTAGAAGGAATATAGTTAATAATAATAATAAAATTGACAAAATAAGTCACTGAGTGGTGCAAACGGTTAAGCAGTAACTGAAAGATTGACATTTCAAATCTACCCAGAGTTTTGTCAGAGGGAAGGCCTAGGGATGTTCTTCTGATAGGTCACACAGCCTTAAAAACTCTAGAGATCACAGTTCTACTCTTCAACACATGGGTCACTACAAGTGGGAATCAACTCATTGGCAACTAACTAATCTGATGCAGAGAATCACTTTCTTTAAAAGAAAAATTAAGGTTTTGGACCCATACTGGTGGTGGTAGTTGTGTGCTATAAAGTTAGTTTCAACTCACGGCGAACCTGTATAGGGTTTCCGAGGCTTTAAATCCTTGTGGGAGCAGAAAGCCTCATCTTTTACCCCCAGAGTGGTTGGTGGACTTGAACCATAGGTCTTGTTTGCAGTTCAGTGCATATCCTCTGTAACTATATTGTTTTTGTGGTTAAGTTCCCTTGAGTCAGGTCCAACCATATTTGTTGTTGTTGTAAAGTGCCGTCGAGTCGGATTCCGACCCAAAGCGACTCTGTATAGCGTTTCCGAGGAGCGCTGGTGAGCTTGAACCACAGGCCTCCCCGTTCAAGCAAACTTTGCAGTCCAGCGCATTACCAACAGTGCCACACCAGGAGTCCCCAACCATATTAGGTGAGAGAAAATAATTCCAGAGCCAGTGACTTCAAAGAGTTTTGTTGCAGTGAGGTGTTAAAGGTTTAACTTCTCTGCCTCCAAAAGTCTGTGCTCTCATGATCTTCTGTTTCTTGGGAAATTCTAAACATATTATCATGGCCTTTTCAATGCAAGGGTCTGTTTCCTGTAACTCTGTGCCTCCTTTCAATTAAGATCAAACGGAATTTAACATTAAGTGGAGCCACAGCTCTCTCAAGTTAATGTTAATTATAACATTGGTGGATGCGTTGCAGCTTGTTCTCAGTCTATCTGATTTTATGAACAGATGGGAAAAACTTCAAGGAGACTAAGCATTCTGCCCCTGTTATTATGGTGCTTTGCCTGTAATAATGCTTAGAGAGTTTTTTTTTCTTCCCAGAAAACCTACGTGTAAGTATTTCTTCTATTAAAACATTGATCTTCATTAGGAGCTAACAATAAAATTGTCTCTTCATTCACTTTTGCTACTTTCTTTAGGTAACTAAGAAAAACTGGTATTTATACTTACATATTTAATGTGAAACTTACCATCTCAAAATTTTAATATTCAAATAATTTAATATTAAATGAAATAAGAGTAAGCATCTCCTGAACCAAAGTCTTTAGAGTAATATGTGAAACCCCAAAGGAAAGTCACTGACAAGTCTCAAAGGTGAAAACATGCCACAAAAGAATTCATATGCCTATTTTTTTTCCTTAAACCAGAGTTTGCTACCTATTGTTGTTGTTATTAGTTGCCATGGAGTCGGTAAGGACCCATAGCGACCATATGCACAGCAGAACGAAACACTGCCCGATCCTGGGCCAACCTCACTGCTGTTGCCACGCTTGAGTCCACCGATGCTGCCACTTAACCAACCCATCTGTTGGGGGTCTTCCTCTTTTTCTCTGATAAATTACAGATAAACAAATAAGGAAATTTAAATTTAACTAGAAGTCCTGAATTTTTGTTTTCTAAGCCTGGTAGCCCTACTTGTAGGCTGGTTTTATATATAAATATTTTATATATGTTGTGTGTGTGTGTGTGTGTGTGTGTGTATATATATATGTTGTTGCTGTTATGTGCTGTGGAATCGGTTCCGACTCATGGCGACCCTGTACAGGGTTTCCGAGGCTGCAAATCTTTACGGGAGCAGAAAGTCTCATCTTTCTCCCACGTAACAGCTGGTAGTTTCAAACTGCTAACCTTGCGGTTCGCAGCCCAATTTGTAACCATTACGCTACCAGAGCTCCATATATATTTTATATATATGGAGAGAGAGAGAGAGAGAGAGAGCTCATGGTATGTTCAATATTCTTCATCAACATCATAATCCAAAGGCATCAGTTCTTCAGTCTTCCTAATTCATTGGCCAGCTTTCACATACATATGAGATAATATTATCAAATGAAATCCAATTATCTATATTCTTTTTGTTTTTGTTTTTGTTTTTATTGTGAATTGAGTGATAGTTTACATGGGAGAACATAAATTTTGTAGTAACCAATCGTATTTTGTTTCATTGCAATGATTCCAACCCCCTTCATGCACTATCGGTTAGCAGTATTTGCTTCTATTCCTTCTTTTTTTTTAAAATCAATATTTTTTTGAAAAAGAAATACAAAACAATATGTCTGTCAACATTGGGCTCTCTTCCTTCTTGCATTACATCAGTTAGAGCTGAGTATGCACTGTCTTTTTATTTGCTTGTCAATTTATAGCAGTCACCACTGACCCTTTGTGTTTATGTTGATTATTTGGCTCTTATAGGCATAAGTTTTCTAACCTGTTTTATCCACTGTTTATATTTACTATGCAATTGCAAATACCCACCAGCTGTGGCAGCTGTCCCTTGACCATACCTAAACTCCAATTAGAAAAAGATAATTTTATTAGAATGACATACTTTTACTAACATTGTTGGATCCTATCATAGATGCCTTAAAAATACAAGTTATTTCTCAGTTCCTCTGTAGTTCTTGTCTTCCTCTCTAACCCACCATCCAGTTCAGCTGTGGTGGTGGTGGTGGTGGTGGTGGTGCTGGTGGTGATTATTTGCTGTGGAATTGGTTCCGACTCCCAGCAACCCTGTATGGGGTTTCTGGGGCTGTAAATCTTTATGGGGGAAGAAATTCTCATCTTTCTCCCATGGAACCACTGGTAGTTCTGAACTACTGACCATGAGATTAGCAGCCCAACTCTTAATCACTGTGCTACCAGAGCTCCTTAAACTTTTGCAGGAGCAGAAAGCCTCCCTCGGAGTGGCTGGTGGGCTTCAACTGCTGACCTTGTGGTTGGCAGTACAGTGTTTATCCTATGGAACCACAGCGGTCCCTGAGTTCAGACTTAGCCCTAAGCATTTCAGGTGAAATACCATGCCACAGAGAAGAAAGTGGAGGATTTTAAATGAGAATTGGATGTATTTTAGGCTCTACTCTGTAATACAATAACTGTGACTTTGAAAAGTTATTAAATCTTACTCAGCATTTCAATTTTCCCATCTGGAAAAAAAAAAAAAAGAGAGAGAGAGAGAGGTTGAACAAGACAACTACGGCTGTAAATCTATGTTGTCATTAATAACTCATGATTTTATGAAGTTGGCTTATTAAAGCAATGAAAGTCAAGCCTTTCTGACACTCTAGAATCAGGACATCAACTCCTGAGGCAAACAACTGAGTAACCATTCTGTTTTACTGTAAAGTTTTATGACATCGGAAAACATTTATCTATTGTCAGACTTGCATAGCATCACTTCAGATTGCTAGGAGACAGTAAATGTTTTTACAAGCAAAAAGAGCCTTCACTTTTTCCTACTGCTATCTGTTGCAAAAAAAAAAAAAAAGTTTGCATAGCTCTTGTTCCAAAACATAATCCTTTTATTGACTCAGAGCAATGAATATAATTTTAAAAGAACTGAATTGAAGAAAAAGAAACAACTATTTATTATCATCTAATCCCCTCAGTAGCCCAATGAAAGGTCAGAAAGAGACTGCATAGACAAATCTCAAAATAAAAGAATAACCTTGAAGCACTGTTGCAAACAGTGCTTTCCTTGATTTGGATCCACAAAACACAGTGCACTTTAAAAGGCAGGGAGGTGAAC
Source organism: Chrysochloris asiatica (assembly GCF_000296735.1). Classification (NCBI taxonomy): domain Eukaryota; kingdom Metazoa; phylum Chordata; class Mammalia; order Afrosoricida; family Chrysochloridae; genus Chrysochloris; species Chrysochloris asiatica. The sequence goes on from NW_006408545.1 coordinate 738,961, forward strand.
CACTCTTTCAGATCCTGCAGACAAGACCACACCTGAATACACCCACTCTCTGAAAGCATCTACCTCAAATAAAAGCCTCCCTTTATGCAAACTACCCCAATTGCCTCAATGTTAATTAGTATAATTAACACTTTCTCAATACAAGTGCTTATCTTCCTCCAATGCTTTTTCTAAGTTACTATAATCATAGATAGTTGCTTCCCAATAAAGCCAACATCAATCTTCATTCCCACAATTAACTCCTAAACTCAAATTAATCAGTGTAAAAACTAAAGAGTGAACTGAATAAAACTATATTCTGAAGAATGAATTGTTGAGCCATGGGACCTGGACTATTCTTTTAAAGTTTATGAAATTGGTATCTTAAAAAAAATGTTTATATTCAGTAGCCATGTAGAATGAAAATGAACCAAGACAAAATGAAATGAAGAACAGAATAGAAGATATGCTAAATTTCACCAAAAATATCAAGATTTCACACTGATTCTACTTACTCTGCCTATTGAATTAAAAAATATATCTATAGTAGAAAGCAAAATAACTCAATTATTTGATTCTTAAAATAGGTTATATCCGTTTTTCTAGAAAATTATGCAGATAAATAAAAGTTAGCGATTATCCCTGTTTGAAACTAATAGGAGAAAGGCATTAATAAAGGTATGCTGCTCCAGTGTAACATAATTAAAAACAAAGAAGCATTCTAAACATAACCTCAAATCTACCTCAGCTTGTTTAATAGGCACTGGACCACTCAACAACAAACTATAGTAAGCAAATAAAAAATGTATCAACTCAACTGAATGAAGATATAATGCCAACACACTGTCATTTCATTGCTGCAGTATAAACAAGTCAGTAAATGTTGGCAATACTTTATATTATATTTATATATCTGGTACTAGGACCAGAAATGCCTCACAAAGATAGCAAAAAATACTAATTAGCAAAGGTTAGAAAAGAAATTGGAGGGGTTACTGCAGCCCCATTAAAAAGCAAATTTAACAAGGATGCTAGAGCTTCTATCTATGGCATATATGCTAGAAAAGGTAGTACTTCAGACAATAGTTTTTGTATGAAAAGAAACACAGAACCTTTATGAACCTTCTACTTTCCTTCAAATTTTTAGAATAAGAAGTATGGTCATTTTGAAATTAAATAAATACATACAATTATATATAAAACTCGTAGAACAGTGGTTGGCATTGAGCAAAAATTCAAAAAAATATTACCTGTGACTATTATAAGGTGCATAATTTTGGTTTGTGTGTGGGAGGACGTGGCAAGAGGGAAAAGGCAGATGAGGTAATTCTTACTGAGTATTTATCTCACCATAGCACAAAAAATGTTCTACATTATATGAAAATAATGTTGTCTTTTGGACTAGCTAAATAGCTATCAGAACTTAGACATTTTCTACACCTGATGGAGAGAATTGGTGGTGGTGTTAAGTGCTGTCGAGTCGGTTCTGACCAATAATGACCCTGTATAGGGTTCCTGAGGAGCAGCTGGTGAACTTGAACTGCTGACCTTGCAGTTCAAATAGCTTTGCAATCTGGCGCATTAACCCACAGCGCCACACCAGGTACACTGTCACAGTGACCCTTTGAGGGAGCAGAACATCTCCTCTTTCTCTTAAAGAACAGCAAGTGGATTCAAACTGCTGATCTGGCAGTTAGCAGCCCAACTCATAGCCCACTATGCCACCAGGCCTCCTCGGAGAGAACAGGAGAGGGAGCATAGACACAATGAGAAATATAAATATGATGAAAACTTTAATCTTTCAGGAAGTTTCATAGACCTTATCTTCATATTCACCCCATTTGTTGTTTTGTGCAGCTGAGTCTGATCAGACCCATAGCAACCCTGTGTAGAGTCTCGAAAGCAACTCCTGGGTTTGAACCTCATAGTTACCAGTCCAGTGTTTACCCTAAAGTTCCATACCAGGACTCACATACAACCCATATTATTATATTTTCCTTATAAAATACAAGAGTAGAAAAATAAAACAAAATAATATATTTAGTTGTGGGACTCATGATTGTCTACTTTTTAGCACCTTTTCAAGTGACATAATCATATATTTCAAATATGTCTTGAAAATAAAAGGTATAGCTTTATCAATTCATAAAAGGAAATAAAGTGTTCCATTCTTGAGTTTGAAAATATTTACATATAGATAATGTGATGTTGTTAATTGTTTATTGTTGTTAAGTGTCATCAAGTCAGTTCCAACTCATTGCAACTCTGTATAGGGTTTCCAAGGAGTAGCTGGTGAGTTTGAACCACAGACCTTGTGGTTCAAACCTACCTTGTGATCCAGTGCTTAACCCACAGCACCACACCAGGGCTCATAGCAACCTTATGTGTGCAGAGTAGAACTGCTCCATAGGATTTCAAAATAACATTTCCAAACCTGTCTTCCAAAGCTTTTTTGGGTGGGATCAAACCATCAAATCAAAAGTTTCAGTCAAGCGACTGAAAATTTACAGATACAAGATAAATTACTTGTCTGCAATTTAATCCCTTAATTTATACAAAGTAAAATAGTCTTGTCAAAAGGAATGAAGTAGGTAATAAAGTTAATCTCTTGGATGAAGTTTATTCTGACAGAAGATTTGAGAATCAGGCAGCACCTAAACACAAGTGGTAAGGTACTTACCAAGTATCAGCAATATTGGCTTATAGTGACAAAACCAAGAAAAATTTATCTCACATTGACTTTGACAATTGATTATTGAAATGCTATCAGAATCTTATTGGTCAATGCAAGTAGCATGATTTGTAGGAAAATTAAGCTTGTATTTCAGTAAAAACAAGTCATAGGGGCTTGTCCACACTACCACAAACACATTTTGTCAACCACATGATTCCTTTTTTTTTTTTTTCACTTTGCAATCTTTATGTGATAAAAAGCAGTACAGAAATTGCATCTTCAGCAAACAGGATGATATTTGTTTTATCAAGTACTGGAGATGACTTGGAAGAGAAAACAAAAGATACTTAGAAAAACATTAATTAAAAATATACATCGTACTAAAAGAGGGCATATTGTAAAGAGGGAAAAAAAAAAGAATCAAGTTTATAGCCAAAGAGTTGGGAGTATAAAAAGAAAAACTCATCATAGTTTTGATAACAATGCTTATTAGAGGTTAATACATTTAAGAAGAAAAATGAAATTCAGTTTTTTTTTAATTTTAGAAATCAATGATGAGGAATACAAGAAGAAATATTAAGGAGAGTCAAGAGATTAGAATCAGACCAAAGGATGTGTTCTGAAATGACATGTTTAGGCTTCATTCTCACCCTGTAATTCATGTTGAACTTGTGGAATGAAATGAGATCATCCTGGTAATTCACAATGGTGGAGTAACAAGAATTGGCATAGACCCCATGTGAGTAACAAATACTGAGTGTACGAATATAGTTACATGTCTGTGTTAAAGTGAGGAAGTTTTAAGATTTAAAATAGAAGTTATACATGAAAGGTGCAGTTCTGATAGGAATGGCAAAAGAAAAGTCCATTAAAAAACATTCAGTTGCATATATTTGTTTTTAGAGTTTCAGTAAAACGGAATGAAAATTGATAGATTACATTAACATGCATGGATTTCTCAAGTACAAATTATCTCTCTGATTATCAATATACTTTGAGAGGTTGTTGTTACTTAGTGGCACAAAACAACAAATGGGGTGTATCTAAAGATAAGGTCTATGAAACTCCTTGAAAGATGAACATTTTCATCATCTAGTTCTCATGACTTCTGACGTTTCCATCGTTGAGGCTATTACGACAATCCATCTCATTCGGGGTCTTTTCTGCATTTTCACTGACCCTCTATTTTACTAAGCATGATGTTCTTTTCTATTAATTGATCTTTTCTGATGACTTGTCCAAAGGAAGTAAGGTAACTCCCATCATACTAAGGACCATTGTTGTTGCTGTTGTTAAATGCCATAAAGTCCATTCCAATTCATAGTGACACAGAATAGGGTTTCCAAGGATCAGTAAGTAGGTCTGAACCACCAGTCTTGTAGTTGCTGTTGTTGTTAAGTGCTGTTGAGTTGGTTCCAACCCATAGCGACCCTATATAGGGTTTCCGAGGAGCAGCTAGTGAGCTTGAACGACCGACATTGAAGTTCAAACAGCTTTGCAGTTTGACACATTAACCCACAGCACCACACCAGGACTCCAACCTTGTGGTTAGCAGTCCATTATTTATCCATTCTGACTCCTAGCAACCCTATATAGGGTTTCTATGGCTGTAAGTCTTCATGGGAGCAGAAAATCTCATCTTTTTCCTAGGGAGCAGCTAGTGGGTTTGAACTGTTGACCTTGTGGTTGGCAGTCCTATGTTTGTCTTACACAGTCACCAGCATTCCTATCTAAGGAGCATGGTGGTATGCTGATTCCGACTCATAGAGACGCTATAAAGGGTTTCTGAGGCTAGAAATCTTCATGGAAGCAGAAAGTCTCATCTTTCTCCCACGGAGTGCTGTAGACTTGAACTGCTAACCTCTTGGTTAGCAGTCCAATGTGTAAACCACTACACTACTAGTAATTCTAAAGAGCATAGAATTACTTTAAGTCTTCCTATAGGATTGCCAATGATACTCAGGGAGGAAGTCCAAGGTGCATTGAAAGAATTGGCAAAGAACAAGGTACCAGGAATTGATGGTATAAAAATTGAAA
>NW_006408545.1:744915-748541 GCF_000296735.1 Chrysochloris asiatica
GAGATGGATTGGCCAGGTGGCAGCATCGATGGACTCAAGTGTGGCAACAGTAGTGAGGTTGGCCCAGGATCAGACATTGTTTTGTTCTGCTGTGCATAAGGTCACTATGAGTTGGTGCCGACTCAATAGCACCTAACAACAACAACAACAACATAGGGTTGCTATGAGTCGGACTTGACTCAGTGGCACTTAACAACAACAATTCTATACTAAGGATTCCTGTTGTGTGTTATAAGATAAGTATTGGACCACAAGGTCGGTTTGAACAGCAAGGTCAGTGGTTCAAATTCACCAGCTGTTCCTTGAAAACTCTATACAGGGTCGTTATGAGTCAAAACCAATTTGATGGCACTTAACAACAACAACATTCTAGACTGTGATGGAACTGTAGGTTAGGCATTAAGCTACTAACTTCAAGGTCAGGGGTTCAAGCCCACCAGCTTCTCCTTAGGGGAAGGATGAAGCTGTCAGCTTTTTAAAAAAAAGATTTGCAGTCTCAGAACCCCTGAATCAGGTGCTATGAATCAGAATCCATTTGATAGCAGTGGATTTTATTCTAGACTGTAGAAGTTCAATGGCTTTGAAATTCAGTCATAGTTGACAAGTTTAAGCTTAACTCATTGCCATCCGGTCGATTTGTATTACTCAATAATTATGGATTTTACCAATTATGTCTCAGTGGCCATCTTATTTTTATAGTTCCCATGTGATTGGACAATATATACTCTCGCCAGGGGTCACATAAAAACTTAAGTGAAATTTTCTTTTAAGAATTTCAAATTAGAAAATAATCCCAAGAAGAGAGGATTAAAGCAATTATTACCATAAACCACATCTATCCTGTATATAAAACATACGTTTCCAACCTTTGAGCCTACTGGTCTTAATTTTTTCAAAGGACTATTAAATTTCTCAGATAAATTAACATGAAGTTATATAATAATCAACAGGGATTTTTCTATACATTAAACACATTGCTGCAAATTTAATTGAGACTCATAAGGCCCTATAGGATAGAGAAGAAATAATAGTCTTTATGGACATAGACTGCCACATACTTTTCCAGAAGATCACCTGGTAGATTTGAACTACTGATGTTTTGTTTAATAGGCAAGAGCTTAATCACTGTGCCTCCAAGGCTCCTCTTCTATACATTAAATGTCTTATTTATCTATGATTATATTGCATTATATCTGTTTTGGAAGAAGTGCAGCCAGAGTGCTCCTTGGAGGCCAGGATGGCTAAGCTTCATCTCTCCTACTTTGGACATATTGTCCGGAGGAAACAATCATTGGAGAAGGATGTCATGCTGGGTAAGGTGGAGGGTCAGAGAAAAAGAGGAAGACCCCCAACAAGATGGACCAGCCAGGTGGCATCATTAATGGACTCAAGTGTGGCAGCAGTAGTGAGGTTGGCCCAGGATCGGACATTGTTTCGTTCTGCTGTGCATGGGGTCGCTATGAGTCGGTTCCGACTCGATGGCACCTGACAACAACAACATACTGCATTAGGAAATCTGCAGCACAAAACCTCTTTAAAGTGGACAAGAGCAAACTATCAGTTTGAGGACTAAGGTGCATGTCTTAGGCTGGGTTTTCTAGAGAAACAAAACCAGTGAAACTTACAAATATATGTAAATATACATTATAAAGAGACTCTTGGTTGGTAGGTCAAACCCATCAGCTGCTTCTCAGAAACCTTACATGCAGTCGCTATGTGTCAGAAGCGACTCAATGACATTCAACAACAAAAACAATAAATTTTGTATGAAGGAAATGGCTCACAATTGTAGAGTCCCAGGTCTTTAGTGGAAAAGAGAGCAAGTGTTTCCTGCCTGTCCATTATATTGAGAGCAGGGCACCCCCAAGAAAACATCCTATCAAATGACTGGCTGCTAATAGCCAATCATCATAGAGTTACCTATACTGTATTAGATTTCACCATGGGAATAAGCATATGGCCAAATCACTGGGAATCCTAGCCCAATAAAGGTGATTCAAAACCCTAACTCATAGTCCACCTTTTGTCAACTTGACACCTACAGATCATGTGAATAATCTCTAAATAAAGAAAATTGTAAAGCCATACTTAACCTAACATGACATAACTAAAATGTGCATAACTGAAAATGTACTGTCACCATTTATATCTTATTTTTCACAAATGAAGAAAGCAAAAATATTTGATGCACATATACAAAACAAAAATATATATATATATGTTCATTTAAATGTCCAAAGGGCACATTTAACCTTCTGCCAACCTCCAGCCTGCAGGCATACAACCTTACTTAGTCCACGGGCTTAGAGTCCACAGCTGCTCTGTCTGTTCATGCTGCCCCTACTTTTCTAAGTAGGGATCTCATTTTCACTAATGCCCTTCCTTCTTGATTATTATGGAATTGTCTGTTCCTGAAATGAAAGATTCACTACTCCCCACTTTTAGTTACACATCTTCTACAATTAGTTTTGACAATCATAATTAATACTGCTAACATTTACAATTGAATCATAAAATCCTATCAGTATTTTTACTTATTTGGAAAAGAGGAAAACTATTCAGTTTTCAGAATAGATTCTACCTTACCCCTGTCATTCTGAGTCTAAGCACTCCTGAAAGCTTATAAGCCAGATACTTTATGCCTTTATAGTCGCCGCCAGTTCCCCCCCCCACACACACACACACACAATTTTGGATAATCAATGTCTAAATTGTCCGTCCCTATCAAAACAATACATTGAGGAGACAAGCATGTTTCTTGATCTGAAGAATCTTCAATTATGACTAGAATTTTGAGTAACTGCATCCATAAACAAATTTCCAGTCCATTAAATTGTAGCAATTTACACCTGCTCACACTATCAAACATCTTTGTCTTCATCGTCATCTGGTTGGATTCTGGTCAGCTCACCCTACCCATCCAAGCTAGGTCAAATGGGTACTAATTGCAAGTATGGTAGTTTACACACACCTCCCTGCACTTCAGACCAGTTGACCCCTTCACTCTCAACCCTAGCTCCCAGGAGCTAGGTCAGTGCCCCTGGACTCAGGGGGTCACACAACTACCCAAACTTCAAACCAGCCATCTCTTCCTCTTCTCTTTCTTTTATCGTAAAGTCAACAGGTGCCAATGGAACATGTCCAAAATCAGCCCAAGACTTCATTGCTGCATAGTCCCCAATCTCACTCAACAAGTAGACCCAGGTAATCACCAGCAACCATACTAGACTGCTCCCTGGTTCCCTTTATCTTTCAGTCCTAGTTAAAGGGAGTACAGATGATGGGCACAGACTTTTCTTGCCTTGATGTCTCCAAGATAAGTAGCTTGCTTGAAACTCAAAAAGTCAAACTGTCCCCTTTTTTCTGAATGACTCTCCTGACCCCATAGCGGTTCTCAGTTGGTCTGCATGTCTTTTCAAATGCAAATGTACTGACTTTGATGGTTTGGGGCAAGTTCCAGCTCCCTTTTTGTCAAATCCAATCATGTATATGCATAAGGCAGACTTAAAATATCTGTGTGATAATAATCCCCAATATTCATCTCCAACACATATGTATGTCTATTTTACAGTTGTTGTTTGTTGTTAAGTACCATGGAGTCGGTTCCGACCCATAGCAACCCTGTA
>NW_006408545.1:753186-760465 GCF_000296735.1 Chrysochloris asiatica
CTCCTTGGAAATCAACCCTACACAGGGTTGTGATGAGTTGTGACCGACTTGATTGCAGTTAACAACAACAACTACAATTTTACCAAGTAAAATATTAGAAAGAAAAAAAAAATCCACTGTCATTATTAAACCTGTGTTTAAAGCACATACTAGAAAGCTCAGTAAAACTTTCCCCGTTTTGCTAAAAAAACAGTTAGATATGTTGTTGATGATATTGTTAGGTGCCATCGAGTCAGTTCTGACTCATAGAAACACTATGCACAACACAAGGAACCATTGCCCAGAGAAATTTTCAGTATTGCAAATTGAGGCTTGAATTTTTTACTTCAGTTATTTCAGCTTGGAAATGCTGTTCTTCCCTTTTGGTTTTCTAATTCTAGGTCTTTGTACATTTTATTATAATACTTCATTTTGTAATCCCACAACTCTTCTGATCTTCAAGTCATTAGTGTCTAATGCATCAAATCTGTTCTTGAAATGGTCTCTAAATTCTGGTGGGATATGTTCAAGGTCATATTTTGAGTCTTATGGGCCTGTTTTAATTTTCTTCAGCTCAGTCTGAACTTGCATATGAGCAATTGATGCTATCTTCCACTGTCAGCTCCTGGCCTTGTTTTGGCTGATCATATGGTACTTCTCCACTGTTTCTATCAACAGATTAAGTCAATTTGATTTCTGTGCATTTCATTCATCTGGTGAGGTCTATTATATGATGCTTAGAGAAGGTATTTGGAATAAATATGTCATTGGCCTTATAAAATTCATCCATGTAATCTCCAGCACTTTTCCTATCACCAAGGCCATAATTTACAACTACTGATCATTCTTTGTTTCCAACTTTTACATTGCAACCACAAGTATTTATCAATACGTCTTGTTTGCATGGTTGATCAATTTCAGTCTGAAAAAGTTGGTAGAATTCTTCTAAATCATCACCACTGGCTTTAGAGGTTGATGCATAAATATGAATAATAATGGTATTAACTGGTCTTCCTTGTAGGCATATGGATATATCCTATCATAGACAGTGTTGAACATCCTAACAAATCTTGATATGTTCTTTTTGATGACGAATGTGATGCCATTCCTCTTCAATTTCCCAGCATAGTAATATCAGATGTGAATATCAGATTCAAAATGGCCAATACCAGTCAATTTCAGCTCACTAATGCCTAGGATGGAGTCTTAGTGTGGCGCTGTAGGTTAATGCACTGGCTGCAAAGTCAGTTTGAACTGCAAGGTCAGTGGTTCAAATTCACCAGTTGCTCCATGGAAACACTCCCTATACAGGCTTGCTATGAGTCAGAACTGATTCGACAGCACTTAAAAAAAAAAACAACAACAATGCCTAGGATATTGATGTTTATATGTTCCATTTCATTTTTGACAATTTCCAATTTTCCTAGATTTGTATTTCATAGATACCATGTTCTGATTATTAATGGACATTGGCAGCTATTTCTCTTCATTTTGAGTTGTTCCTCATCACCAAATGAAGGTACCAAAAAGCTTTACTCCATTTGCATCATCACAGTCAGTTTTACTTTGAGGAGGCAGCTCTACCTATTCACATTTTGAGTACTTTCCAACCTGAGGGGTTCACCTTCCAGCTGTATCTGAAAAATGGTATGGCACTTCCTCAGAAAGTTGGAAATTGATACTTAGTGACCCAGAAGTTCAGACAGGCACACAGGACTTCCAGGGAGATGGCAGACTAGGCAGAGGCACTACATGGACACTCTACAACAAAGATATGAGAACCAAATGAAAATCCGGAACTCTGAATTTCAGAGGAAAGATTATAGAAGTAGAATGAGTGTTTGTAGGGAGGAGAAGCTGAGCTGGGATAGCAAAAGAGGGAAACTGACTCATTAACGGCCAGTCACACGAGGCATGCCATCTTGGAAACAGCTTTGGCAATGGAAGGAGGCTTGGCAGAGAAGATTCACACACACAACAGGAATGGTGCAATTCCTTCTTTTTCCCCACATTCCCTTGGTGACTAGAGGTGTGGCTAGCTCCCACCATCATCCATCTCCAGCACAGATTCTGATCTCCAGGAGTTTAAAGCCACATGACTGGGAGCCATGCCAGTGTGAGATGGTAACCAGCTGTACCACATTGTTAAGCGACTTTGGTGCTGCTTTTTGGTGTCAGAATTCAGGCAGGTTTGGCTCCAGACCAGAATTGAATCAGTTACTCTGCTCCCAGCTGCCATGTGGTCCTAACACACTCTGAAACCAGCTCCATAAGTGCCTCAGCGAACTACTTCCGGATTGAGTGCCCTGAACATTGACAACACCTCACCAGTAGGAACTCCATCTACGGTCATAAATTCCTATCACATCCCTCCCACTCCTACATCTTCAGCTTCTTAGCTGGCAAAAGTCTCCCACGCCCACAGAGTTTTCTACTCTCCAGGTGCAACAGCTACAGTGTTTTTTGCTTTTGTTTTGGAGTCTGTTCTTGTCCTTTTGATGTTTCATTTTGTTGTTGTTGTTTGCTTATTCTTTCTCATCATCCATCTTCTCTTTCCATTCCCTTGAATTTTATTCTTTTAATCTCCAGTGTTACTTTTCCTTCTTTTTTTTCTGTTTCTTATTTCCCTTCTTCTTTTTCTCTGCTTTTTCTTCCTTTACTATTCTATACTTTCTTTCTCTTTTCATCTACCCTTTTCCTGGTTTTTATAAGTGTTGGGATTTTTTTTAACCGTATTTTTATTTTCTGTCTTGTTTTTCTCTTCTATGCCTCCACTTTCCTGTCCCTCTTCTCTTTTTCAGTTACTTTCAAGTGTTTTGTGGGGGTTTTTTTGTTTGTTTTTTTTTCCTTCCCTTTATTTTCTTTCTTAGTTTTCTCTTCTACAATTCCATTTCCCTGTTCCTCTTTTGTCTTTATAATTATTATATTCTTTCTTCTGGTTGATGTCCATATTTGTTTCTTTTTTTCTCTTTATTATTTTCTCTTTTCACTGCTGATTCTTTGTTTATCTCTTGTTTTCTTGTGTGTGTGTGTGTGGGGGGTCTCTTTCTATCCTATGAAGAGAACAACCTTGCCCATACAGGCCAGCCACAACCATATCCTATACTGTTCCACTCACTGAGCAAAAGCCAGTACCAGCTTCAATCCCATTTGATCAATGATAGATGGCAGCCAACACCAATCAAACCCACCCTAAACTGAGGTGCACAAATAGCGAAAGAGAACAGTGTGCATGCTTCTATTCCATAAATACACCAACAGGAGATAATTGGTGAGAGACAGAGAACACATCAACAACCAAACATTAATTGATACAAATATGACATGACCAGGAGCTCTGGTAGCATAGTGGTTATGAATTGGGCTGCAAACCTCATGGTCAGCAGTTCAAAACTATCAGCTGTTCCGTGGGAGAAAGATGAGGCTTTCTGCTCCCATAAAGATTTACAGCCTCAGAAACCCTTTACAGGGTCGCTATGAGTCGGAACGGACTCCACGGGACATCACACAACAACACAACAACATAACATTACTAGACTGTGAAGTACAAGGTTGGCAGTTCATACCCAAGAGCTGATCTTCAAAACATCTATACTTTAAGGGTCACTATGAGTCAAAAATGACTCAACGGCACTTGAGGCAGTGCCCTGGAAACAACAGACAATTTTAACACACACAAAGAAGCAGTAGAGAATGGTTCAAATAAATGTCTGATATACAGAGTCAGACAATGTCTTTAGGAAGAAAAAGTAATGGAACTAATTTTATGAGATTTCAAAAGAATGATATTTAAGTACCTTCAAGGGATATATAGAAAGAGTGAGGAAAGCAAGGAGAACACACACACACCAAAAAAAAAAAAAACTTCAGAAAACACTACAATAGCAAACAGATAAAAACCAATGAAAATTTTGAAGTGATACAAAACCTGCAATTAGAAATCCAGAAGAGTAATACTAAAATTTCAAAAATGGACAGTGCCTGGAAGGGCAGAGGAGTAGATCTCTAGCAATGGAAGCCCAAATTAAGGAGCTTGAAGATAAATCTCTCAATACTAGTATGCTAGATAAACAATCAGAAAAAAAGGATGAAAAAACTAAAGAAAGCCTAAGATATATGGGATACCATGAAGAGGATCAACTTACAAGTGCTAGGGATTCCAGAACAGGAAGCACTAGTAAAAAGCACAGAGAAAATTGTCAGAGTTTATATATGCATACGAATGTTCATCACAGTGCTCGCTATTCACAATAGCAAAAAGATGGAGATAGCCTAAGTGTCCATCAATGAAAGAATAAATAAACAAACATTGGTACATACATATTATGGAATATTGTGCAGCCTTGAAGAATAATGATGAATCTGAAAAACACCTCATAACATGGATGAACCTGGACTACATTATGCTGAGTGAAATTAGTCAATTACAAATGACAAATATTTTATGATACCATTATTGTAAAAACTTAAGAAAATGTTTTCATACTAAAAGAAACATTCTTTGATGGTTATCAGTGGAGAGAGGGAGGAGAAAGTAATTCGCTGGCTAGAGAGTAGACTAATGTTAGCTTGGGTGATTGGGGGAGCAATATACAAGAAGGGGTTGGCAATGTATGAGAAGAGGGAGAGTGGCAGAAGAATGATGAAGATAGGGAGATATGTATTGGCTAAAGGGGGTCATTGTTGTTGTTAAGTGCCATTGAGTCAGTTCTGACTCATAGGGACCCTTAAAGAATAGATGTTTTGAAGATCAGCTATAGGGTATGAACTGCCAACCTTGTAGTTCACAGTCTAGCAATGACCCTACAGCATCATGCCCGGAGTCACAAGGGGTAGTGATATATATACAACTTTGGAACAGTGTTCTGTACAGAGATACATGGATTGAGACAGGCTGAATGAGTAAGGGGGTAAGAGTGGAATACATATATTTACATGTCCCACAAAATATAAGAGTCTGAAATAGTATATTTGTACACAGTTATGTGAGGAGTCCTGGTGTAGCACTGTGCTACACTTTGCTGGACTGCAAAGTCGGTTTGAACTGCAAGGTTGGTGGTTCAAGCTCACCAGCTGCTCCTTGGAGCAGCTATGAGTTGCTATGAGTTGGAACAAACTCAATGTCACTAACAACAACCTGAATGTAGTGGAGTATACTGTGAGCAAAATGAAGAAAACTTCCTAGATACTATCAAACATCTTAAAGAAATTAGTTGCTGGGCCTGGGGGCTCAGGACCATAGTCTGGGGACTCCATGGTCAATTGACATAGTATGGTACACAAAGACAATGTTTTATATCCCACTTGCATGACAAGCATCTAGGATCTTGCAAACTCGAGTCTAAGCTGTGGCTATTGTTCGCTCCATGTTCAAAAGAAACAAGAGTGATAAAAATTGAAGATGCTTGGAATCAGTTAGTCCAATGGACTAATAGAATTCATGAACATCAATCTCCATGCCTCTGAGACCAGAAGAACTAGATGGTGCCCAGCTATACTACTATCAGCTGCTCTAAAAAGGATCACATTAGGGGGTCCCAGATAGAGCAGGAGAAAATATGGAACAAAATTCAAATTTATCTAATTAAAAATAAATAAATAAAAAAGACTGTGCTTACTGGTCAGAAAGAAACAGGAGGAATCTGAGACTACATTCCTCAGCCACTCTCCAGGTCTGAAAAGGAACTCAGCCTCAAAGACCAAATTTCAGCCAAGCAGTAGATAGGTTTATAGCAGGGAACAACACTAGTAAGGTATGCTCACCATGAAATGGTTAATCATTCAAAATGAAAAGGGCTAAATTCTCTTAGGGACAAAGTTGAGAAGGGATGGGAAGGTGGGTGGAATGCAAATAGAAACCACAGGGAAGAAGCAGGATACCTGTTATTGCATGGAAGGAATTGTAATCATTGATATGAAACAAACGGTGAGATTTGTTGAATATAAAGTTGATGAAGTTTTGTCTGTAAACTTTCACTCAATTCACAATAAAAAGCTAACAAAGAAAGAAAATGAAAATGCTCACAAATGGTCCAATAAATATCATCATGATAAATGGAGAAAAGATTTAAGCTGTCAAAAACTTCATAAAAAGAAAGAAAGAACCCTGGTGTCACAGCTGTTAAGTGCTTGAGAACTTAGAGGTTGGTGATTCAAATCTACAAGCCACACGGTGGGTACAACAACAGCAAAATAATAAAGATCAAAATTAAGATCAGAGACTACAGCCTTCAGTATGATTGTATTTCAATAAAAAGAAAAGGAAAATCTTCACAACTGGACCAATAAATAACAGCAAGATAAATGGAGAAAAGATGGAAGTTGTCAAAGACTTGGAGGCTGTGATCATGGAAAAAGTGATCACGGAAAAATTCAGTCAAATAATCAAATGACATATTGCATCAGACAAATCTGCTATAAAAGATATCTTTAAAGTGTTGACAATCAAAGAGCTCTCTTTGAGGGTAGAGTACACACGAACCAAGCCGCAGTATTTTCAATCACCTCATAAGTCTGTAAAATATGGATCTGAATAAGGAACATTGTAGAAGAGTCAATGGATTTGAGATAAGGTATTGGCGAAGAATACTAAAAGTACCATGAAACACCAGACGAACAAACAAATTTGTTTGGGAAGAAGTGTGGCTGGATTGTTCCTTGGAAGCAATGATGGTGAGACTTCATTTCTCATACTTTGAACATGTATCCTAAAGGACCAGTCCCTGAAGAAGAATATCTTGGTTGGTAAAGTGAAAGATCAACAAAAATGAGGACGATCCCTGAGAAGATGGATTGACAGCAGCAATGGGATCAAACATAACAACAGTTTTGAGGATGAAGAAGGATTAGGCAATGTTCTGTTTTGGAACTGACTTAAGAGCACCTAACAAATACAATTAAAAAAAAATTTTTTTTTAATGTTTTATTGTGACTTATGTGATGGTTTACATGGGAGAACATTAGTTTTGCATTCATCCTATCAGATATCATTTCATTGCCATGGTTACAATACCCTCCATCCATCATCACCCAACCACATGGTATACCCTGCAAGCCTGCCCCCTGGTCGTCAGCACACAGCCCCTCTCCCTCTCTGGGTCTAAAGTCCCCTCCTGCTCCATTTCTCCAGGTCATCATCTCTGCCTCTATCTCTGGCATCACTGCTTCTCAGGGTAGGGTCCCACTCTCCGCTCCTCTCCCTTGATGGTCCCAGGGACCTCCACTTCAAGACTGCAAAGTTAATCACTCCCCTCCTTGCTATAAAATGTCTACCTTCACATTTCCAACCCTCACAATCAGT
>NW_006408545.1:762985-766288 GCF_000296735.1 Chrysochloris asiatica
TATGTAGTTCCGAGTTTTGGAGCTTTGCCTGGTTTTTGTGGGTGAATTTCATTGCACCTCCAGCCTAGCCGCCATCAAGCCCCGCCTCTCCTACAATAACATTTTAAATAACAGTAAGTCACCTAAACTGTGAAAGCACTGGGCTGTGGAACCACCTGTTTTTCTATATGAACATACCTTAAGTAGGCTAGAGTGGTACTTCCCAAAGTGCATCCACAGGATGAATCTGACTTTTGTGTAAACTTAGGTAGGGAGGGAAACAGATATACCCCTCTATATATCAGTGTTCTGCATCTCTACTAAGCTTACTAAGGTAAGTGCAATGTGCAGTTATTTCAAGTGACTTCCCTTCCTTTCACATACCACTAATATTTCCTTGAATAATAATAAGATATTGGGGACTTACAACAATATGGTGGAACAGACAGACACACTACACAGACGCTTTGCAACAAAGATATGAGAAACAAAATAAAACAGACACACATGAAAATTATGGAACCCTAAACTTTAGATGATGCACTATGCGTTACTGCCCTGGGCTGCAAAGACAGTTTGAACCACAAAGTCGGTGGTTCAAACTCACCAGCCACTCCTAGGAAACCCAATACAGGGTCGCTATGAATCAGAACCAACTCGGTGGCACTTAACAACAACAAACTTCAAAGGAAATGTTAGAGAAGTGGACTGAGTGCTTGCTTGGAGGAGAAGTTGAGCAGGGATGATGAGAATGAGAGACTGAGTGGTGAAAGACCAGCCAGATGCAACACAAACATCTTTAACTTTTTTGAGAAGCATTAAGGTGGGAAAGAGGAGAAAACCACTCCCCTGATCTCCCATTACACATACAGTAAAACAAAATTGAGTAAATAAACAACCAACCACCAGTGAAAAGAGAAAATAATTAAGGAGAAAAAAGAAATTAAGACAGGAAGCAACCAGAAATAATAATACAATAATTAAAAAGAGAAAGAAGGTGGCAACAGCAGATGGTCTGACAAAGCAGATTTGCACAGGTGATGGGAAAGGTGAATGCCTTCTTTTTTTCCCATGCTTCTCTGGTGACTAGAGGTGTGGCCAGCTCCCATCCTCATCCATCCATCCTCAGTGCAGACCCTGCTTTCCAGAAGTTCTGAGCCGTGTGGTTGAGATCAATGTCATTGTAAGGCAGGGGTCAGGTGAGTTGCTTTGATGCCTGGATTCAAGCAGGCTCTGCTCTAGATCTACAGAACCCACAGAGCCATCAGACCAGCATTAGTCTAGCAGAAACCCTTATAATGAACCACTTTTCTTACAGGTATCCTGTGGTCCACATAGGCCTATAGGAACTTCAGGACTCCTGGTGTGGCGCTGTGGGCTAATGCATCAGACTGCAAAGTCATTTTAACTGCAAGGTCGGTGGTTCAAGCTCACCAGCTGCTCCATGGAAACCCTATACAAGGTCGCTATGGGTCAGAATCGACTCAATGGCACTTAACAATAACAATAATAGGAACGTCATCTAGAAATGGAAACTCTGCTGTCACATCCCTCCTGCACCTACTGCAGAAGCTCCTTGGCTGACAGGAATCACCCAGAGTTTTCTCCTCTTTGAATCCAACAGCTGCACTGGTTTTTATTTTGTTTTCATTTTGCTGCTTTATTTGTTTTGTTTATTCTGTCTTCTTCTTCTCTTTCCATCCCCTTGAATTTTTATTGTATCTATCTCAGCTTTTGTTTTTCCTTCTTTTCTTCGGTTTCTCATTTTACCTCTTTTTTTTTTTTTTTTTCTTCACTTTTGATCTTTCTTTAGTACTCTCTACTTTCTTTCTCTTTTCATATTCCCTCTCCTTGATATTTGTAAGTGCTGTTTTGGATTGTGTTTTTAATTACTTCCTTTTATATTCTCTGTGGGGTTTTTGTTTTTTTTTCTATAGCTCCATTTTCTTGTTCCTTTTTTTCTCTTTTTAGTTACTATATTCTTTTTTTTTGGTTGCTCCCTGCTTTTATTTATTTCATTTTTCCCCCTGTTTATTCTGTTTGGATTTTGTTTGTGTATTGAGAGGTAGAGGGCTCTCATCATTCCAACCCAAGAGGAGACAAAAACTGTACCCGTGCAACCCAGTCACAATTGTGCCTTTGGCAGCAACACCCATTGGGCAAGACCCAATACCAGTTCTTGTTCCACCTTATCAACACGTGCAGCAACAAACACAAGCCAGCCCACCCTAAACTGAGGTACACAAATGGTAAATGGGGAATGTTTCTCATCAGAACGTATGCTTCTCATCACCACACAGGAGACTGTTGCTGAGAGCCTAAGAACACATCAGCATATCAATTAACTACAAATATGACAACACCCAAAGTCATGAGCTTGAAGATAAATAGCTCCATATAAATATTCTAGAATGAACAATCAGGAAAGAAAAGAATGAAAAACTCAAAAGAAAGCCAAATAATTATGTGGGATACTATGAAGAGGGATCAATTACAGATGATCAG
This sequence comes from Chrysochloris asiatica, assembly GCF_000296735.1. NCBI lineage: Eukaryota > Metazoa > Chordata > Mammalia > Afrosoricida > Chrysochloridae > Chrysochloris > Chrysochloris asiatica. The sequence goes on from NW_006408545.1 coordinate 765,470, forward strand.
AACTCCAATACTAGAAGAGAAAATAAAAAGCACAGAAAAAAATGTCAAAGAGTTGCTGGAAAAAAACTCCTTAACATCATGAAAGATGAAAAGATAAGCGTACAAGAAAGAGAAGATAAGCATACAAGAAGCTGCATTAACCCCAAACAGGATAGATTACAAAAGGAAATTATCCAGACATATTGTAATCAAACTTTCCCAAACCAAAGACAAGGAAAGAATGCTGAGAGCAACTTGGAAAAAGCAAAAGTTAGCTATAAAGAAGAACTAATAAGACTAAAATCTGATTTCTCAGCAGAAACTATGTAAGCAAGAAGGCAATGGCTGACATATATAAAACTCTGAAAGAATAAAATTGCCATCCAAACATCATATATCCAGCAAAGCTGTCCTTCAAATACAATGGTGAAATTAGGACTTTTCCATATAAACAGAAATTAAAGAAATTTGTAATGACTAGACCAACTTTACAAAAAATACAGTAAGGTGTTCTTGGATTGAGAACCAACAATAGCAGACAAACTACTTGACATTAATGTATATAACAACAATACCTAAACCTCAACCCAGATATGTTATTGTTGTTGTTTGGTACCGTTGTCGGTACCAACTCAAAGCAACTCTATGCACAACAGAATGAAACACTGCCTGGTCCTGGGTCAACCTCACAATTGTTGCCACACTTGAGCCCATCGATGCTGCCACTTTACCAATCCATCTTGCGGGTTCTCCATCTTTTTCTCTGACCCTCTACCATACCAAACATGATATCCTTCTCCAGTGACTGGTCCCTCCTGAAAATATGAAGACGAAGTTTGG
>NW_006408545.1:767168-768528 GCF_000296735.1 Chrysochloris asiatica
GATTGACAGAGGAGATTTGACAGAAGATATTTGCTACTAATATATCCATGAATGTAGAGGAGTACACAATGGACAAACTTATGAAAACTTTTGAGACATAATCAAACATCTTGAGGAAATGTGTCCCTGGGGCAGGGGCTCAGGATAACAGTAAAACAGACCATTTTAACTGGGAGAATAATTAATAAACTACAGGATAACCTCAAAGAAAGTTAATACACATTCACATCAAAAATTTTAAAACAAGAATATAAAAAAAAGTTAGTAAATATTATCAAAACAAAAATGAAAAGAAAAAGAAAACCCACAAACAAAATGAAAGCACAGAAAAATATGTGAAACAAAAAAAAAAAAAACAACAGAACCACAAAAAAACACACAGAAAAATGACAGCAATCAATTCATACCTATTGATAATTGCAGTGAATGTATGTGGTAAGTCAGAAATTATCCACATGCTGTCTATATTAAAATGACTGTCATACCTAAGGCTGATGACAACTTTGAGCATGCACTTGAAATTATTCTGTTGCATAGACTAGTGACAAATCATTTGCAAATTAGCCATGACTCTTCCTATGAAATAATCCACAACAGTCTTGAGTTTTGAAAAGTTTGAGCGAGGTGGGTGTCAAAAGAGAAGAATAGCACAGACAGAAGCCTTTTGACATCTGCAAACAAAATTTGGACCAGTATTCGAAGGAAAGTAAAAATTTCTTGAAAAATTCATTACTGGGGTAACAAACAAGGTGGCAGATAGGTAGAAGTGCAGTGAGAAGTTCCGTTAGCAACAACTCAGAATACTAGACCAAGCAGGCTCAGGGGATGGTCCCAGAACTCTGATCCACATATAAAAGAATATTTGGAAAGTTGGAAGGCTTACAGCTAGTGGAATTTGTAGCAGAAGCAAGAAATCCAATGTTTTCTAATCCAAGGTGTTAAGCTGTTCCCTGAGCAGCCATCATGGGCAAGACTGGACAGGGGAAGGATCAGAGCAGACATGGACACCTGACAGAACTGCAGAGTTAAAGGTGTGGACTTTTTTTTTTGTTTTTTGTCTCACACTGTCTGCGCACCTCCATTATGGTGACTAGAGGGGGTGCCTGAGTGAGGGGACATGCCACCCTCACTTCCACCCCAGAGGGTTCTGTTACGCATGTGCACAGGTTTCCTCAAAACCTGTAGGAACGGTTTCTACTTAAAACCAAATGGCAGGGCAAAACAGCCACATGAACTGTTTATCATAAGGAAAAAGTCCTGAAAGGGGTTATGGAACAGAACAGGCAGACTAAAAAGGAAACAGGCTGAAAATTAAATGCTGAGTTACAGCATAATGATCAACAGTGGTGTCTTGAAATTT
>NW_006408545.1:771324-772516 GCF_000296735.1 Chrysochloris asiatica
TTGTGGAGCCTTTGCACTGTATAGAACCTTAGGTGGAATCCTGAGTCCCATCCAGAACCTTCTGAGGTGGGATATCCCCACTAGAAAGGACAAGGAGACCTGCCTGAAATAGCTAGAGCGGACGAAGACACATCTTCAACAAAAGAGCATCAGGAAAAGAACAAAACAAAAATGTCAGTATGACTGGCTACTACAAGAATAAGCAAGGTCCGCTGGGGGCTCCCCTCCCCCGACAGGGCTTTCCGCCCCCCTCCCACGGTGGCTGGGCGGTCAGTGTGCAGTCACTGAAGGCTAGCGGGAAAAGGGGCTGACCACCATGACCCTCTGGAGACTAGCATGAGGGGTCGAGAAGCGGTGACCCGCCACCCCCTGCTACGGCCTCTTTCTGCACATCACCCTGTCATCGACACTGCCCCAGGAGACCTGGTCCCCTTGCCACCCGGCATGATCTCAACCTCATCGCTGTGGCGCCAGATGAAGAACATCGCCCACAACTACTCAGAGACAGTGATCAAGGTCCGCGGGGCCTTGAGCAACGACCCCTGGGGCCCGTCCAGCTCCCTCATTTCCGAGATTGCTGACCTCACCTACAACATTGTCACCTTCTCCGAGATCATGTGTATGATCTGGAAGCGGCTCAATGACCACTGCAAGAACTGGAGGCACGTCTATTAGGCCATGACGCTAACGGAGTACCTGATCAAGACGGGCTCAGAGCTCGTGTCGCAGAAGTGCATGGAGAACATGTACGCCGTGCAGATGCTCAAGGACTTCCAGTATGTGGACCGCGATGGCAAGGATCAGGGCGTAGACGTACGCCAGAAGTCCAAGCAGCTGGTGGCTCTGCTTCTTGACGAGGACCAGCTGAGGAAGGAGCATTCTCACGCCCTCAAAACCAAGGAGAAGTTGGCGCAGAGAGCCACAGCCTCCCTGACGGCGGTGGGCACAGGGCCCCCACCTGAGGTGGAGCAGCGGGGAAGAGGAGCTTCAGCTGCAGCTGGCCTTGGCCATGAGCAAGGAGGAGGCTGACCAGCACCCATCCTGCGGTCCTGAGGATGACGTCCAGATCCAGCTGGCCTTTAGTTTGAACCCGGAGGAGCACAACAAGGAAAAGCGGATTCGTGGGGGGAAGGGGGTAGAGGGGAGGAGTGGGGATGAGCTAAAGCTGCAGATGGCGATCGAAGAGAGCAAA
>NW_006408545.1:778852-780647 GCF_000296735.1 Chrysochloris asiatica
ACAAAGAAGATAAAAACCTATTGCTTCAAAAATGAAGAACATTTTCTATTTAAGGATTATAGTGTGGTCAGCTATGCTTTTGGGGTTTTCTATATTTAGGAGATTCTGAATTCTTAATTGTGGGCCAACTTTCAGAAGAGTAAGATTCAGTGCAGTTTGTTAAGTTTTCTATGTTTACAAAGAAAATGTATTGTCCCTTCTTTGATATGAGCTTATATTACTGAAAGAGAAATCCTCAAAATAAAATCTAAGAAGGGGACTAATAATTTATTAAAATAAAATAGTATTGCTCATAATTTATATTCCATATTTCTTATTCAGAGCAATTGTAGGTAAGGAATAAACAACATCTGTCCTGAACATATGAATTCAATCTAATAGATGGAAAAGTTTTCCTTTGTCACAGTTGCCTGAGTGTGGGATACAAAATAAACATAAAGTCTCAACTTAGAATTTCATGAATTGCCATTGCCTTAATGTTTAAATATTTAATCCTCCTATGAAAGGAAAAATGCATGTTTGTTGATGATTTTTGGTAAATATAAATGCAGTGACTTATGACTTTAAAAAAAAAAACATTTTGTTTCTTTGATAGCATTTGTTAACCCAGCCAATCAAGTTTCTTGAGGAAATTGGAACATGCATATAGAGTTCTTAATGAACAAGTAAGAATCACTTACCTGAGAATTTTAGTTAATTAAAGTTATTTGTAAAAACTGAAAATCAATAATTAAAGGATTGCAAGAATTAAAAAAAAAAAAAATTACCTAGTACAGAGTTACAAAAGTAACTGTATAAATATTATGCCTCATTTTATTTGGAAGATTGTGGTATACCACTTGCAAAAATTGGAATAGCCAACTCACATGAATTTAACATTTCATTTTTCAAACCAGGCTCAGTAAAACCATACACTAATTATTTCAGTTTTATGTTACACATAATATTTGTTTTCATCAATAGATGTTACAAAACTAATAGCCAAGCTACTATTCTGACTTAATTTGCTTAGATAAATAAATGGAAAGTTAATAATAATGATTACCTTTTGAGTCTTACAAATGCACTGAGATGTGTTGTCTATTTATATATTCTCTTAATGTTGTTGTTGTTAAGTGCCATCAAGTCAGTTCCAACTCATAGCAATCCGATCTTCTTATAAGGTCTCCAAGGAGCAGCTGGTGGATTTGAACTGCTAATCATATGGTTAGCGGTACAATGCTCATCCTTCAGTGCCACACCATTCTGTACATTAGTTAGAAAATATTTTAATGGCATCACTATCTAAAGAAGATCTTAAAACACTTTCTCAGAGATTATGCAAATTGATACAAGTTTATACATTGCCCAATTCTAAAATAAAATCTTGTAATATTTTCTAATAGGAATAGTTAAAAACAAAAATAAAAATAACATCTGAATATATTCTTAGTAATATTATGCCATCGATTTATCACTCTCTTAGCTTAATGGAACAATTTGACAGAAAGAGGATATAATATATCTCAGATGAAGAGTTTAAGTTTATGGATCAGGTCTGAAATCCTACTATGGTGCCTTGTGAATTGCTATGATTCTGAAAGCTATGTCACTGGTATTTTAAATACCAGCAGGGTTACCCATGGTGGACAGGATTCAGATAAGTTTCCAGACGAAGACAGACTAGGAAGAAGGAGTGATGAACTTCTTGCAAATATTTAGATACCGAAAACTTTATAAATAGCAGAGTAACAATGTCAGTTATAGTGCCATAAAATGAGCCCCTCAGATTGGGAGGCACTCAAAATGTGACTGG
>NW_006408545.1:782636-784019 GCF_000296735.1 Chrysochloris asiatica
TGTGCAACAGGGTTGTACTCTTTCACCATACTTATTCAACCTGTATGCTAAGCAAATAATCTGAGAAGCTGGGTTCTATGAAGAAAAACATGACATCAGGATTGGAGGAAGATTCATTAACAACCTGCAATATGCAGATGATCCAACTTTGCCTGCTGAAAGTGAAGAGGACTTAAAATGTTTACTGATGAAGATCAAAGAGCACAGCCTTTGTATAGATTATATCTCAATGTAAAGAAAACAAAAATCCTCACCACTGGACCAGTAAACAACATTCTTATCAACAGAGAAAAGATTGAAGTTGTCAAGGACTGCATTCTTCTTGGATCAACTATCAACACTCATGGAAGCAACAGTCAAGAAATCAAACGACTTATTGCATTAGGCAAATCTGCTGCACAAGATGTTTTAAAGTGTTGAAAGGCAAAGATGTCAGCGTGAGGACTAAGGTGAACCTGACCCAAGCCATGATATTTTCAATAACATCATATGCATGTGCAAGTTGGACAGTAAATAAGGAAGACCGTAGAAGAATTGATGCTTTTGAGTTACGGTGTTGAAGGAGAATATTGAAAATGCCATGGGCTGCAAAAAGAACAAACAGATCATGTTGGAAGAAGTGCAGTCAGAGTGCTCCTTGGAAGCTAGGATGGCCAAACTTTGTCTTTCATACTTCAGACATATTGTCAGTAGGGACCAGTCCCTGGAGAAGGATATCATGTTTGGTAGGGTGGAGGGTCAGAGAAAAAGAGGAAGACCCCCAATGAGATGGATTGTCCAGGCGGCAGCACTGATGGAATCAAGCGTGGCAACAGTAATGAGGTTGGCCCAGGATAGGGCAATGTTTTGTTCTGTTGTGCATAGTGTCGCTATGAGTTAGTACATACTAGATGGGACCTAACAACAACAACAACAACAACAACACACAAATAGGAGTCCTGTTGTGGCACCGTAGGATAAGCAATTGACCATGAAATCAGTTTGAACACAAGGTCAGTGGTTCAAGCTCATCAGCAGCTCTTCAGAAAGCCTATAAAAGTTCACTATGAATTAGAAATCACTCGACAGCATGTAACAACAACAATAATCACACCAATAAGTATTTAAAGAGCAATTGCAAATTTCCAAATCCTTTCAATTACCTATATCACCTATATCACCTATATTGTTTCTATAGTTAAGAATATAACAATAAATAAATAGCCCTGATAGCATATTGGATTACAAGCTGGCTGCTAACTGTAACATCAGGAGTTTGAATCTACCAGCTGCTCTAAGGGAGAAAAATGAGGTTCTCTGCTTCCTTAAAAATTTACAGTCTTGAACATAGTCCACGAAGATAATGTTCAACATCCTGCTTAGGTGACAAGTATCTGAGATCTT
>NW_006408545.1:784464-788749 GCF_000296735.1 Chrysochloris asiatica
AAAGGAATTCGTCCTCATGGACCAAATTCAGTCAAGCAATAGATAGGTTCATAGGGGGAGATAACAACACTAGCAAGGTATGCTCACTATGGAATGGTCAATCATTCAAAAAACATTTTCCTAAGGACAAAGTTGAGAAGGGATGAGAAGGTGGGTAGAATGCCAATAGGAATCACAGACAGGAAATTGGATAACAGTTTTTGCATAGGGGGAATTGTAATCACTGAGATGAAACAGAGTGTATGATTTATCTACTATAAAGCTGATGATCCCATCTATAAACCTCATTCAATTCACAATACAAAGTTTTTTTTAAAACTAAAATAAACAAGAATTAAAGAAAGACGATGTATAGCCTTGGAAGCCCTGTGGAGTGGTTCTGCTCTGTCCTATAGTGTCATTGAGTCAAAAGAGACTCAATGGCAGTGAGTTGGGTATTACTAGATCTTAAGGTCTGAGGTAACCCAGGGGAAGCCAAAAACATTAAGGGCTGTGCAGGATACAAATAGGAAGAACATCTGTTCTTACTTCAAGAGAGTGTTTACATGTTCTCCCTCTCTACTCCCTTAGACAGGGCATACACTTTATTAGTCCCTGAGCAGTATAAACAGTTAATACTTTTGACTGCTAATTGAAAGGTTAGACATCTGAGTCCACTCAGAGACTCTTTAGGAGAAAAGTCTGGTGATCTACTTCTGAAAAATCCGCCATTGAAAACCCCATGAAACACAGTTCTACTCTGTGAGGTCTCCATTAGTCAGTCAACTCCATGGCAACAGAATGTATACTGTTACTTTTCTTCCTTTCGACTATAGCTTGATGTCATGCCCTTTGTTTAGACTTTATTCATTCACTCAACAAATGTTAATTATAAGAAATGAATCAAACCTTAAAGACAGAATAAGAATTAGTCAGAGAAAGAAGCTTATATGTCGAATGGTAAAGAGATGAGACTAGAAGAAATTCTAGCCAGAGGCAGAGAAAGGCAGCCTGAAGTAAGTGAAGAATTAGACATAATTTGTGGTTATGAAAGCATAAGGAGAAAGGATGTGTTAGAAGAGGTCAGTGAGAGGGCAGGTCATGGAGTACTTTATATGACATATTTAGGTTGTGTTCCTCTCCCAACCCCAAACTCTGGACCAGATGTTCCTATGATGACCCTGTGTAGTGGGTTGAATTGTGTCCTACAAAACCAAAATTAAAAAAACCAAACCCACTGCAATGGCATCAATTCAGACTCACAACAAACCTATGGGACGGAGTAGAGCTGCTCCACAGGGTTTCTGAGGCTGTGAATGTTTTCAGACGCAGACAGCCTCATCTTTTTCCCCATGAAGCAGCTGGTGCATTCAAACTCCCAACTTTGAGGTTAGCAACCCAATGCTTACCCCACTTGTGCTACTATGGCTCCTTTTCCTCCAAAAAGATAGGTTCAAATCCCAATCCATGGTACCTATGAATATAATCTTATTTGGAAATAGGGATTTTGCAGAAGTAATCAGGTCAAGATGAGCTCATGCTGGATTAGTGTGTGTCTTAATCCTCTTTGAATAGTGTCATTATAAGATGAAGAAAGACACAAAGAGACACACACAAAGAAGAGTTCATGTGAGGATTGAGGCAGAAATTGGAATGATATAGCTACAGGCCCAGGAAGACCAAAGACTGCCAGCAGTTAATAGAGGCTGGAGGAGACAAGGAAGGATTCTTCCCAACAGTCTTCAGACAGAGTACAGCCTTGATTTTGGAATCATGACTTTCAGAACTGTAAGGGGATAAATTTCTGTTGTTTTAAGTCACCAAGATTGTCATGCTCCATTCTGGTAACCCCAGGAAATTGATACAGTCTGTAAGACCTCATCTATTGTCCAGCAAGCAGTTCAGTAGTAGCAACTAAAAGAGGAAGGGAAGGAGAAACAGAACACCAGAATAAAGATCTGAGTTATCCAAGACATCCATGGTTCCGACTATCTTGAGGTCCAAAGTGTTCAATGTTTCCTTAAAATGGAGTCCCCAGATGATGTACAGTTAATGGTGAACACACTCATCTGCTAACTAAAAGGTTGGAGGTTCAAGGCCACCCAAAGCACCTAAGAAGAAAGGGCTAGTATTCTATTTCTGAAAAATCAATGACTGAAAATGCTATGGAGCACTGATTTCCTCTGACACACATGGGTTGCCATGATTGATGGTAACTGGATTGCTTTTCTCTTAAAATATCTGAGACCTGCCAAAATCCAATCAATAAATTCACTTACTCCACCTTCAAAAAATAAAAGTTTACAGTCTCAGACACCCAATATGGGGACACTATGAGTAAGAACTGACTCAGTGACATATAGCCACTACGACAACCAATGTATCAAAAACAAAACAGAACATTCAAGTAGAACAATGATATTTAACAGGTTGTATCATAAGACTGTCTATAGATATACAGTTACACAAATATGTAATTATAAAATATATAATCATCAGAAACAAATGTTGGGGGGGGGGACTTTTAGCAAGATGATAGACCAGGCAAACACTACATGTACCCTGTAAAACAAAGATGCTGTTAAGTGCCATAGAGTTGATTCTGACCCATAGTGAGCCTGTATAGAGTCTCCAAGGAGTGGTTGGTGAGCTTGAACCACCGACCTTGCGGTTCAAACGACTTTGTAGTCTGACGTACTAGCTCACAGCACCACACCAGGACTCCTAAAACAAAGATTGTTGTTGTTGTTGTTATGTGCCTTACAGTCGGTTCTGACTCAAAGCGACCCTGTACAAAGATACGAGAGACTAAATAAAATAGATGCAGATAAATATTCTGGCACACTAAACTTAAGAAGAAATGTTAAAGGCGTGGGGATACAGTGTGTGTTGTGAGAAGAAGGTGAATACAGATGAAAAGAGAAAGAGACTCACTGGTGAACAGCTGGTCAGATGGGGTTCAACCATGTTTTGAGCAGCTTTGGCAACAGAAGGTCTGGCAGAGCAGGTTTACACAGGCATTGGGAAAGTAGCAAATCCTCCCCCTACTCTTGCATCTCCTTGACGATCAGAGGTATGACCAGATCCCACCCTCATCCACCCCCAGGGCAAACCCTGCTCTTCTGGAGTTCAGAGCTACGTGGTTATGAGCCATGATAGTCGAGGAGGAGACGGGCAACACCACTTTGTTGTGCTACTTTGGTGCCTGGATTTAGGGTGGCTTTGCTCCAGACCTATAAAACCCACAGAGTCACAGAACAGCATTTCACTAGTCACTCTGCACCCAGCTGCCTTATGGGCACTATGAAACTACCTCCACCAAGGGCCCCAAAACAACTTCCAGACTGAGTGCTCTGAACATTTAAGCAAATAGGATCTCTATCAAGGGCCAGGAACTGTGTTGTCACATCCCTTCTACAACCATCTCTTTGAGTTGCAGGTGCGCCCCCCCCACCCCCACCCCAGAGATTTCTCCTCTCCAGGTCCAACAACTACACTTTTGGTTTTTACAAATACAACAAACCCACAATCCACTAGAGACAACAAACAAATTTTAGCTTAAATGAAGAAACAAGAGAGAATAGATTTAAAAAATGACAAAAGTGTAGAGAGACAGAAAACATTTCTGAAGAGAAAAATAGTAATGGAACTAAATAAAAAAGAATTCAAACAACTATTTAGGTAGGTGCCTTCAATGGATTTAAAGAAAAATAGAGAAAAGCAAGAAGAACACAGACAAAAACTTTAAAAGAATTCAGGAATATACTACAAGAAAAATAGACAAAATAAATGCAAATTTTGAAATAACATAAAACCTGCAATTAGAAATCCAGAAGATTAATACTAAGATTTAAGAAATACATTGAAAGGACAAAGAAAAAGATTTGGAGCAATGAAAACCAGAATTAGTGAGCTTGAAGACAAATCTCTCAATACTAATATGATAAAAGAACAATCAGAAAAAAGAATTAAAAATTCCAAAGAAAACCTAGGAGTTATGTAGAACACCATGAAAAGTAACAACTTATGGGTGATTGGAATTTCAGAACAGGAAGAGACAATAAAACACAGAGTGAAAATTGTCAAAGAGTTGTTGGAAAACAGCTTTCCTAAATCATGAAAGATGAGAAAATAAGCATACAAGAAACTGAACAAACCCCAGACAGGACAGATCCCCAAAGAAAATCAACAAGACATCATAATCAAGCTTTCCAAGGAAAGAATCCTGGGAACAGCAAGGGAAAAACAAAACAGTTACATACAAAATAAAACCAATAAGACTAAGCTCTGATTTTTCAGCAGTACT
>NW_006408545.1:792239-795924 GCF_000296735.1 Chrysochloris asiatica
AGAAAAAGAGGAAGACCCCCAGCGAGATGGATTGACAAAGTGGCAGCATCAATGGGCTCAAGCGTGGCAATGATAGTGAGGTTGGCCCAGGATTGAGCAGTGTTTTGTTCTGCTGTGGATGTAGTTGAATTGCGATGTGGAATATTAATATTAAATATTAATAGTACCAGGGACTTCTAGAAGAATAAACAAATCTGTGTTGGAAGAAGTACAACCAGAATTCTTCTTAGAAGAGGCAATGGCAAGAAGTCATCTTTTGTATTTTGGATACATTGTCAGGATGGACCAGTTCCTGGAGAGAGACATCATGCTTGGTACAGTGGAGGATCAATGAAAAAAGTAGGACTCCCAAAGAGACGGATTGACGCAGTGACAGCAATAATGGATTCAAACAAAACAATTGTGAGGTTGGAACAGCACTGGGCGATGTTTCATTCTGATATTCATAGGGTTGCTATGAGTTGGACCTGACTTGAAGGCCCTTAACACTCTCAACAATGTAATCATTTGTACTTCTCTCTGTCAGAGCAAATAGTATATTGTCATTGCCTGGTTTTCTCCTCTACCTTCATTAGTAAGGTGTCTCGGGGGCATAAATGGTTTGTGTTTGATTACTAACCTGAAGTCTGATAGTTCACACCCATCGAGCTGTACCATGGAGGAAAGGACTGGTGTTCTGCTTCTATAAAGTTTACTCACTGCTGTCGAGTTCAGTTTGGTCCTGGAGTCTTGGCTTGGTGCTGTAGAATAAACTCATGACTGCAAGGTTGGTTTGAACAGTAAGGTCGGTGGTTCAAACTCATCAGCTGCTCCACAGAAACCCTAAACAGGGTTGCTGTGAGTTGGAACTGAACTGATGGCACTCAGCAACAACAACAGCAATCCTACAGGACAAGGCAGCACTTCCCCCATAGGGTTTCCAAAGATATGATCTTTACAGAGGCAGACTGCTTCATCTTTCTTCCACAGAGGAGTTGATGAGATAGAACCGTTAACCTTTTGGTTAGCAAGTAAGTGTTTTAACCACTGTGCCACCACCAGGGCTCTCCATAAAGCTTTTAGCCAAGAAATTCCTATGGAGCAGTTCTACTCTGTAATAAATGTGATTGCCATGCCTTAAAATCAATTCAACAGCAATGTTTGTTTTTATTTGTTTGTTTTCAACCTTTACTAGTAGAATGTGACCTTCTTGAGGTCAGAAATTGAATTTTAATAACCCTTAGTCATTAGTTGTTGTTGTTAAATACCATCAAGTCGGTTCCGATCCACAGCGACCCTGTATAGGGTTTCCAAGGAGCAGCTGATGAGCTTGAACCGCCGACCTTGCAGTTCAAATGGCTTTGCAGTCTGGCGTATTAACCTACAGTGCCACATAATTCTTAAGAGTAAATGAATAGAGGTGAATTAAGTGTAGTGGTTACGAATCAGGCTGCTAACCGCAGGGTCAGCAGTTTGAAACTACCAGCTGTTCTGTGGGACAAAGATGAGGCTTTCTGCTCCCGTAAAGGTGTACAGCCTCGAAACCCCTGTACAGGGTCGCTATGAGTCAGAACCGACTCCACGGCACAGTAACAACAACAACATCTCAGTAAGAGAAAGAATGGACTGTAATTCTGAGTACAGCAATGGGTTTGCCATTCAGATAGTCCTTTTCACCCAGTTCCCATAGATTCATTCCATTGTCCTAGAGAAAGGGTTTAAAAAACTGAAAAGGATGTTTCACAAAAACTCCTGTAAGCCTTTAACTTCTCAAAGCAACATACCTTCATGATATACATAACAAAAAAAAAAATTCAAAATCCATTCTTTCTACTTTTCTGATTATCAACAATATCAGCAGTATCAGAATTCTCAACAGTAAAGCGAAGAGAAAAGATGGATATTGTTGCCACGACCACAGAAGCTGAGAGCTCTGCTTCTGAGCACATAGGAGCCATTATGTCAAGCTCCAAGAATTAAATGAGGGAGAAGAGTTCTACCTTTTTTTAAAAAAACAGGACTTTTTGTTGTGAAATGAGAGAAGGTTTGTATAGCTGATCACCAGATTCACATTCAGCAAATAAATCCTACACTTTGTTTCGTTTCAATGATTGCAAGCCCCTCCATGTAACATCAGTAAACTCACTTTCTCTCTGTGATTGTGATTTCCATTCCACCCTCCTTCCCAATGTTTATTTGTCCTAAGGTAAATGCTGTCCTTTTGATCTTGAATGGCTGGGAGAAGAGTTCTTAATGTAGTGTCTAGAAATCCCTAGATAATAATTGGGAACAAAGTGAGAGAAATACTCAGTGAAATGATTTATTGTGGCTGGTGAGTTTAAACTACTGACCTTGTAGTTCAAACTGACCTTGAGGTTGAGTGCTTATCCTACTGCAACACACCAAGACTCCTAGACACAGTTGTTGTTTTTGTTAAGTGCCATAGTTATCTTAAAATAGAATATTCCCAATTTCTCTCTCCTATTTTTTGTCACATTGTTGTCATTCATTTACCTTATTATTAAGCCTTAAAATGGTGAAGAGCAAAGATGTCAGCTTGAGGACTAAGGTGCGCCTGACCCAAGCCATGGTGTTTTCAATAACCTCATATGCATGCGAAAGCTGGACAGTGAATAAGGAAGACCGTAGAAGAATTGATGCTTTTGAGTTACGGTGTGGAAGGAGAATATTGAAAGTGCCATGGGTTGCCAAAAGAACCAAGAGATCCATTTTGGAAGACATGCAGCTTTGGAGTGTTCCTTGGAGGCCAAGATGGCCAAGCTTCATCTCTCATACTTTGGACATTTTGTTAGTAGGGACCAGTCGCTGGAGAAGGATATCATGTTGGGTAGGGTGGAGGGCCAGAGAAAAAGAGGAAGACCCCCAATGAGATGGATTGGCCAAATGGCAGCATCGATGGACTCAAGCGTGGCAAGAATAGTGAGGTTGGCCCAAGACTGGACAGTGTTTCATTCTGTTGTGCATAAGGTTGCTATGAGTCGGTACCAACTTGATGGCATCTAACAACAACAACAAGCTATAATCACCTAACGCATATTATTACTTTCTACAGTTGTATATTAGATTAGTTAAGAATAAGAAAAATAAAATGCTTCATTTTATCTTCATTTATTTCTTCTCTGACAGTCTTTTTGTATACTATTTGGCATACAGTACATACTGAATGAAAATGAACCCAAGATTTTCATATAATTTTCCAGGTAGAGCCAGGGAATCAAAGTGTGTGGTGGTTTAAGTGTACAAATTTCCTCATCCTTCATAGCTGGCAGTCAGTAGATAAAGAAACTAATGTCTATGATTTAGAGTTACAGTGGAATGACCAGAAAAAGTAAAAACAGAATTTGTCTATGGTTATGGGCTCTACAAAATGGAGTCAAGATTCTGGATTTTCAGGATTCATAGGTTTTGTTGGAATATGAAAAATAATAATAATAGCAATAATAATGACAATTTAATAAAAAGCATTGCTTCTAGAAAAGTATTTCAAGTACTGTTACTAGAAAAGTATTTCAAGAAAGTGAGGCAGCACAGGAGGCACTCATTCATCTCTGCCAAGAAATATGGAAGAGATCCGTATCTGTGCCCATTCCAAAGAGAGGTGACCCAACAGAATGCAGAAATCATCGGACAATCTCTTTGATAGCTCAGGCAAGTAAAGTTTTACTAAAGGTAAATACATTGACAG
>NW_006408545.1:797398-800430 GCF_000296735.1 Chrysochloris asiatica
AACAACAACAACAACAACAATCAATAACTTTAGTTGTTGGTGCATAAATTTGACCAATAGTGGTATTAACTTGTGTTTCTTGTAGGTGTATGGATATTATACTCTGACAGACAGCATTGTACTTCAAGACAGATCTTGAAATAATCTTTTTGACAATGAATGTAACACCATTCCTCTTTAATTTTTCATTTCTGTCATAGTAAACTACATGATTGTCCAAATCAAAATGGCCAATACCAGTCCATTTCAGCTCATTAATGCCTAGTATATCAATTTTTATGTTTTTAAATTTCATTTCTGACTACTTCCAATTTTCCTAGATTCATACTTCATACATTCCACATTCTAATTATTAATGGATGTTTGCAGCTGCTTTTTCTCATTTTGGGTTGTACCCCACCAGCAAATGAAAATTCCAAAAGCTTTGCTCCATCCACATCATCATGATCAACTTTACTTTAAGGAGGCAGCTCTTCCCCAGTCTTTTTTGAGTTCCTTCCAAGCTTAGGGGCTCATTTTCTGGCACTTTGTCAGACAATGCTCTGCTGGCTAATCATTCAGAAGTAGTATGCCTCTAATTCTTCCAAGTCTATCTTAGTTTGGAAACTCAGATAAAACCTATCTTAGTCTGAATTCTATAAAAAAGCAAAACCATTGAAGCTTATGTATGTATATATAAATAATGGTTTATATCAAGGAAATGGCTCACTGAGTTGTAGAGTTGGGCAAGTCAAGTTCATTGATCAGATGACAAGCCTAGGTTTCTGACTCACACAGCTGCAGGATAAACCAAAATTGCCAGGTCAGACAACAGGCAGGCTTGAGAAATGCTGCCTATTGGGTAAATAAGATGGCTGACTACTGCTGACTCCCAGCATCAGCAGGAGATCAGCAGGTCAAAAGGCAGGTCATATGTCAGGCAGGCAGGTTGAGCAGGTAAGATGGCTGGCTGCTGATGGCTCCCAGCATCAGCAGGCAATAGAGCAGGCGACTGGATCAAGTCCAAAGAGCCAAAGGTTTGATTATGAGCCAGATGCAGAATCTAGACCCAGCTGAAAAAGATAGGAAACTTTGCCTAAGTGTCTGGTATACTGGAAACAGACCACACCCCTGAGGAAGCTTGCTTTTAATTGATTAGCTGCTCAAAGAAGAGCTCACCATGGGGAATTACTACATCTTAACTGCCAAACCTAAGACCAGCACTGGACTGCAAACCACAAGGTTGGCAGTTTAAACCCACCAGCTGCTCCTTGGAAACCCTATACAGGGTCACTATGAGTCAGTCACTATGACTCAATGGTACGTAACAACAACAACAACGGCCAAACCACTGAGAATCTTGACCCAGTCAAGTTGACACAGAACTTTAACTATTACAATGACCCTGTTGTATTTAAAATGCTGGTAGCATAGCAGCTAGACTCACAGCAACACACAAGTCACCACAGTATGAAAACTGTCAGAGGAGTGGTGGATGGGTGGCTACAGAAGTGTGGAACATAAGTGCATAACCTAGACTGAAGGGCAGGGGGAGATACCTGGAAGAAATAGGATGACCAAGAATATCTTGAAAAAGCAGAAAGTGAGGAAATGTGCTGTAGGTAATGTGAACAACGTATATAGAAACATATAGCAAAGAGAGAGCCTGACATTTTCGGTGCCGTGTTACCCCTTATCCCTTGGGATAATTTGTTTTCCAGAAGGCTCCTTGGTATCTTTTACTATGGGATCACTGTCTGGGCCTATACTTTTATCCAGGGGCATTTCTTAAACCAAAGGTTAAGATTTAAAGTAAAAAGTGGAATCTTGCCTGAGGTAAAAATCAGTAACATTGTTTAAAAGAGTTTAAAAGTAGTAAAATGAAAGGAAGAAAAGAGTTGATAGAAAAGAAGCAGCATTCTCTACCTTCGCGCTAAGATATCAGGAGGTACCATGCTCCAGGTGTTTGGCCCTGGGCCAATGGGTAGCCTAGGGAGATGGTGTTCAACAAGTCATGCCATGCAGAAGGTCTTTGCATTAGCATGTTTGTGACCTGTGAGGTGCCAATATCTGGTAAATTAAAGTAGAAGAAAACATAAGCTGTTCTCAATAACACGCTAAAATAACATGTGCTGCTTTGTTCATATGATCCTATCAGTGAATCCAAATTCTTTGCTGTAAAAACAACTCCAGAAACCATCTGATGATATGATGTCTATTGTTTTGATCATTTAGCTAACCTAACATTCATGGTGGTTGCCAGTTGTGTTTTTGAGGCTCACATTTTGAAGTTCCATATTTTGGTATCCTCAGAAAAGATAGTTGATTTGTCTGTAATTTCCTTTCACCTTGATACATAGTGTCCTACCCTCAGTTGAGAAATCATCCAGTTATCCGTAAGCAACCTTAGATGTCAAAATCTCATTTTTCATCTTACAAACAAGTTAAGCAGGTTACGAAAGCTTAAAATGCCATCTTCACAATATAAATCATAAAGTCATCTTGCCAAGATAGAGAGCATAAAGCTAAAATAATTGGTTATCTCTGCAATGCGGGTGGATGTAAAAAAACTTGTTTTTGAGTATGAATGAAAATACATGAGGAAGCTCCTTACCATTTCTTCCTATTCAGCTTCTTTTTAGACAAGGTTATTAAATCAACAAAATGTTTTGGACTCTTACCTTGATTTCATAAACATGAAATCATTATTATATCTAGCTTTCCATCTTTTCACTTTTTCCCTGGATTCAGTTCAGAAGTCCACAAAGATATGTGTCCTCACCTGTTGCTCAAATCATAGTAATCTCAATTTTTCTTAATGATATTTCTTCCCTTTTATTTATACTATGCCCAGGCAGTTTACTCCAAAATACTTGTTTTCTTAAACAAATTTTAAAAATAAATGAATAAACAAGGTTTCCAAATTTCTTTTCAGAGCCTTTTGTTGTGGAAAAGGCTTAAAAATAATGCATTACTCCAGAAATTACTGATTTCCCTAAGTTTATTTATTTACTTATTTATTGTTTAAGTCTTTTAAGAGCCTGTAACCCAAA
>NW_006408545.1:800895-842851 GCF_000296735.1 Chrysochloris asiatica
AACAACAACAACAACAACTCTAAAATAAAAATAAATTTGATGTGGCTATCCTGGTATGGCACCGTAGGATCAGCACTGGACTGCAAATCACAAGGTCAGCAGTTCAACCCGCTAGCTGCCCCTTGGAAACCCTATACAGGATCACTATGAGTAGGAACCGACTTGATGACACTTAACAACATTGTCACATAATACAAGACATGGTTTAATAAAACAGATTTGACAAACCAGAACTGACCATATTATATGTTGTATGTGCCATCGAGTCAGTTCCAACTCATAGTAACCTTGTGTAGGGTTTCTGAGAGAGAGTGATGGATTAGCATTCTAGTGCTTACCCAACAGTGCCACACCAGTGATCATATTATATGTGATGGACCTAGTGACACTGCATAGGGTTTCAAGGCTGTAAATGTTTACAAAATCCTCATCTACCTACTACTGAGTGACTGGTAGAGTCGGACTGTTGACCATCCTCTACACTATCAGGGCTCCTTCATATTATGAGTAGAATATATATAACATAGGAAACATCACACACAAATCAATGAGAAGCAGATGAACAATTCAAAAATCTGTATTGATCAAAAAAAGTCATCTATGTCATGGGAAGGATGGAAAAACATTATTAAGAAACATGAGACACAGCAAAATACAACATATGTGTACTTTCTTTGGTCTCACATTCAAACAATTCAGTTGTAAAAAAGATACCTTTAATCTATTGGGAAACTCTGAATATGGACTGAGTATTACCCCATTGCTCTAGGGTGAATTCTGACTCTTAGCCATCCTATAGGACAAAGTAGCATGGTTTGCAAGGTGGTAATCTTTACAGACGTATACTGTCACAAGTTTCTCTCACAGAGCAGTTTATGAATTCCAACTACTAACCCTTCAGTTTGCAACTGAGTGCTTGCCCACTGTTTTACCAAAGCTCAGTGAACTGAATTTTAGTTCATGTGTAATAATTATTATTACTTATGTTAAGTGTGATAAAGCATGTATGTATTTTTACATATCTTTGAAATTTTCTATTAAAAAAGTTGTCAAAAAGTAAAATATCAAATATAATCTCACAATTGAAATGAATTTTAAATAAAGGATTTTTTTCTCTGGGGAAAGAAAGAGTAGAGGGCTACAAACTCTATCTCACTCTTCACTCTGTCCTTGGTGAGCCCCTAAAAGTCCTCCGTAGAATGATTTGAAAACAACTTCCTCATATGACAGGTGAGAGTCTCTCCAATTGTCAGTTTCAGAGTTGACTGTCTCCAGCCCACAACTGACCTGTTTATGAGAGTACATACTGTACTCACATCCCCACACAAAGCCTTCCCTATCACCCCAAGCACAAATGTCCCTTGTATATATAATGACTTCACCCCTTTCTTTGATATTGGTGTCTGACAACTTGTTCAGTATGGCATATCTGTTATGACTTTTATTCTTGTATGCAGAGTATTTCACACTATCACTAATCAGAGTATTTGTCGCTTAATAAAGGATGATTGCTGAAAATAACTGGTGATGAGGCAATTGGTCATCTACTCAGAACAAATTAAATACATGCTTTAACAACTCTGTACTCCAGAAATAAATTAAAAAGGCAATCAGTGGTCAAATATAAAATAAAAATGCAATCATGAAATAAACAGTTATAATAAAATTGTGATTGAATATCAAACCTCTGGGTGAAAGACAGGATCTACTAATCTTGAAAGGAAAGATGAAAACTTTTGACTATATGAAATCTAAGAAATTCCAAACAAAACAAAAAAAATTAAAAAAAAAAAATTTAAACCATATAATAAGCTAGAAAATGATCATAGATAAAAAGACAAGTAGCAGTTTTATCATAAAAAAAAAGATCTCTTAGAATTACAAAAACTTCAAAAGAACAAACAGTGAAGGTCATAGCTATTTTATATAAGAAAAATACAGTTAGCTTGTGTGTGTGTATTAACCAAAGAAATATATATTAAAATATAAATGAGAGTCTTCACACAGCAAAAAAGCAATTTAAAAAAAAATGCATCAAATACAATTCTGGCTTGATCCAAAAGTTATTTAAAATGCTCAAATCTTTTACTCTAATTCTTAGAATTTATGCTAAATAAACAAAACTTAAAGTAAAATAAAAAACATGAGCAAACGTTTTCATTAAATGCTACTTATGATAGCAAAAATTAAAAGCAAACCAAATATTCAATAATAGAATGATTCAATAAGTAAATATTCAAATGTTCAATTGTATTTGGAAAGAGAATTGTTAATACTATTACAAAAACACTTACATTTTAAGGCTGTCTAAAGAAAATGGAGGATATAGATTTTCATATGAAAATTATTATTAATTTTTTAAGTTAAAGGCAAATGTATTCATAGATTTTAAGGTACTGAAATAAGAAATTATATTTACTCTTTCCTTTGAATGTTGAAATGAAAGGAGTTATTTTCATCTTCTTTCTTATTTTTAATTTTTTTCAATATTCTCTAGTAAATATTTATTGCTTTTTTAATTTTTAAAATACGATTTGAAAAAGATATATGTAGTGCTTAAAATGAGGACTATCTGTGCTTATTAGGAAGAATGACCTAGTTAGGCAATCTGAATGATTCCTTGATCTTTATACTGATACAGCTTGTCATATTGAAATTTATCTTGTCCTTTAATTACAGGTTTTTATATCAAACAGCTAGCTATGCAGAAAGTGAAAAGAAATTGCCAACTACAGATGGATTAGAGGTTTTTGGTTTGGTCTTGTTTTTCCTTCAGTAAAATGCTTGGAATTTATGAAATATAAAATTTCATATTATTCTGAACAAAAAATGGTCATCATGATCAAAACTTTTTATAACATGAGTTATACACACTATCAGTTATAACCACATATTGATTATGAATCCAGCAAAATGTTTGAGATGTATTATATCAAGGGAAAAGGAAATTCTGCTAACAAAAATTTCTCCTTCAATTTTAAATGCAAATACAAATACCCTAGTATAAATTGTAGTTATGACAGATTGGAAAAAAACTGATGTGTCCAACAACAGAGGAATAAGTAATGCAGTACAGAATATTCATTCTGTGGAATATTATGCAGCCTATAAAAATATATGTGATGAGTCAGCATCGACTCAATGGCAGCATAGATTCTAGCACGGAGGTATATTTTAAAGTAAATGAAATAATCACAAGCAGTTTGTGATTATTATTGTATTGAATTTGGTTACCTTTGGGGAGTGGGATGGAAAATGTTTTCACTTGCATACTTTTGCCTCTGTTTGCTTTTTCAAATTTTTATGTGGTTCGGGTGAAAGTTTATAGAACAAATTCGTTTTTCATTCAACAACTCATACACATGTACACATTTGATTCTTGACAGCGATTACAATTCCCACAATGTAACAGCACTCTTTCCACTGCCTCCCTGGATTTACTGTTTCCATTCGCCCTTCTTTCCTATCCTGTCTTAGTTCTCTAGTGCAGCTATAACAGAAATACCACAAGTGGATGGCTTTAACAAACAGAAATTTATTCTCTCACAGTTTAAGAAGCTAAAAGTCCAACATTCCTTGGAGATCACCATGTGTCCAGACATCAATTATTCCCTGGACCAAGGAGCTTCACAGCAGAGGAATCCCAGTCAAGAACACAGTCCACTCCTAGCTCCTCTGTCTCTGCTCAAGTCTTTCTCCTTTTGTCTCTTATAAGATAAAAGATACTGCATGCCACATCATTGGGAATCTCTCATACATCTGATCAGGATCCAGGATCATGGAAAGATTAAGGATGGTATTTTGTTGTTGTTAGTGCCATGGAGTGGTTTCTGACTCATTTGTTGTTGTTGTTGTTAAGTGCCATTGAGTCCGACCCATGGAGACTCTGTATAGGGTTTCTGAGGAGCGGCTGGTGAGCTTGAACTGCCAACTTTGCAATTCAAACGACTTTGCAGTCCAGCGCATTATCCCACAGCGCCATACCAGGTTTCCTTCTGACTCAAAGTTCCCCTGTACAGGTTTTCCAAAGAGTGTCTGGTGAGTTTGAAATGCAAGCTCGTGGTTAGCAGTCCAGGGCTTGTCCTACAGCACCACATGAGGGCTCCACAAAGATGGTATAGCCCACCCTTAATTCTTTTATTGGTTTATCACATCCAATTATATCATGGGGGATCACCACATGCTTGCCAAATCATTGAGGATTATGGTCCATCAAAGGTGACATATATTTTGGGGAAACACAATTCAATATATGATATATCTCTCCTTACCTTTGGAGCTGTATCGCTTGGTAAATGCTGCCCTTTTCATCTCATCTCATTGATTGTTCTAAGACGTGTGTACCACCCTGCTATTATTAGGCTTTGTGTGGTACTGTAGGATAAGCACTGCACAGTTAACAGCAAGGTCAGTAGTTCAAACCCATCCACTGTTTCTCAGAAACCCTATACAGGGCCACTATGAGTCAGAACGGACTTGACAGCCCTTAACAACAACACTAGGTCTATCTATCATTTGGCTGAAAGTGGAGCCACAGGAGTGAGTTCAGTACAAATCTGAAAGGCTTCTAAGGGCAGTATTCTCAGAAGTTTCAACAGTCTCTATCAGATTGTTATTTTGTTGGTTGGTTGGTTTGCTTTTTGTGATGAGGAGGTGTGGTTTTATAACTAAAAAAGGAGATACAAGAAAAGGAGAAAGACAAGGAGAAGAATAAGAGAGGCAGCCATGGATCAAGAAAAGAAGGAAGAAAAAAAGGAGGAATGAAAATTCTCAGTCACTACCACCATATGAAAGGAGCCCTGGTGGCACAGTGGTTAAATGTTCTGCTACTGAGAGGTCTGCAGTTCAAATCCACCTAGCTGTTCCTTGGGAGAAAGATGCAGCAATCTGCTTGAATAAAGAGTACAGTGCTGGAATCCCCATAGGGCAGTTCTACTCTGTTCTAAAGGGTAGCTGTAAGTCGGACTGGACTTGACAGCACATACCACCACCACCACAACCATTACCATATGAAGAGAATGACATCCTTAGTATTGGTACAAGGAATTCTGGTGACGTAGTGGGTTACACATTGGGCTGTTAACCACAAGTTCAGCAGTTCGTATCTACCAACTGCTCCATGGGAGAAAGATAAGGCTTTCTGTTCCCATAAAGATTTATATCCTTGAAAATCAAATAGAGGGTCACTATGAGTTGGAACACCAACTCAACAGCATACAACCAGCACCACCACCAGTGGTGGTAAATGGTAAACATTTCAGTTGTTAACCCAAAGGTATGTGGTTGGAACGCAACCAGCAGTGAAAGAAAGGCCGGGTGGTCTGCATCTGTAAGGACTGTGATTGTTGTTGTTAATGTTAAGTACCTTCAAGTCAGTTTTGACTCATAGCATCATAGCAACCCTGTATAGAGTTTCCAAGGAGCGGCTGGTGGGCTTGAACCGCTGCTGGGTTAGCAGTCCAGGGCTTATCCTATAATGCCACACCAGGATTCCATACACACACACACACACAGCACCCAAGGGGTAGTCAAAAATTCTCCATACTCCGGTTATATTAAAATGCCCATCCACGTCCATGACTGATAACATGGAGAGTGCACATGAGATGATTCTGTCAAATAGATAAATGACAGTGGATTACGTAGCAAATCATCAGTATATCAGCCATGGCTTTGCCTGTGAAATTATCCACAACAGATTTGGGTTTCTAAAAGTTTGTGTAAGATGAGTACAGAAACAACTCACAGAAGAGCATTCGGACATCCACAAACAAAATTTGGACCAATACTCAAAGGAAGGTAGAAGTTTCTTTAAAAAACAAAATCATTACTGGTGACGAGACATGGATTCATCAATACAAGCCTGAGAGTAAATGACAGAGTATGGAATGGAGACATCCTCAATTGCTGACCAT
Organism: Chrysochloris asiatica; assembly: GCF_000296735.1. Taxonomy (NCBI): domain Eukaryota; kingdom Metazoa; phylum Chordata; class Mammalia; order Afrosoricida; family Chrysochloridae; genus Chrysochloris; species Chrysochloris asiatica. Next base: position 806,811 of record NW_006408545.1, read on the forward strand.
GAAAAAGTTCAAAGGTCAAGGACTACCAGGAATAAGGCTCAACAGTGCTCATTACAGTGAGATGCTCACTGAAGAGCTGAAGCCTAAACTTAGGGTTAAACACAGAGAACTGCTATCCAAGGGCATGACACCGTATGTCTGCACACCCCTGCCCACACAGTTGACACTCTGCAAAACCTTCCTTTTGAGGCTGTTAAAGCATCCTCCCTGTAGTCCTCATCTTACTCCGTTGGACTTTCACCTGTTTGGTCCCCAGTCCTTCAAGGATGAAAATTCACCTCTGTTAAAGAAATGAAGACAGCAGTGCATTTGTTGCTCACAGCTCAGCCTACAACATTTTTAAATAAGGGAATACAAAAGCTTGTTGACAAATGGACAAATTATATTGAAAATCAAGGAGATTGATTCTGACTCATAGTGACCCTATATAGGATATCCAAAACTACAAATATTTTAGTGAAGCCGATAGCTTCATCATTCTCCCACAGGGATCCTGGTGAGTTTGAACCACCAACTTCGTGGTTACCAGTCCAGTGCTTATCATATAGTAGCCAAAAGCTGTTTATATATTTTTGTCATTACTATGCCAGTCCCCCACAACCTCAAAAAACAAAGAAAAAATTTGAGCAAAGATAGAGTCCCCGCTTTTCCAGATAGTATGTTGTTGTTGTTAAGTGCCGTGGAGTCGGTTCCGATTCATAGCGACCCTATACAGGGTTTCCGAGGCTGTAAATCTTTACAGGAGCAGAAAGCCTCATCTTTCTCCCACGGAACAGCTGGTAGTTTTGAACTGCTGACCATGAGATTAGCAGCCTGAGTTGTAAGCACTACACTGCCAGAGCTCCTTCCAGTTAGTATGTTGCTGTTGTTGTGAAGTGCCATAGCGACCCTCTATAGGGTTTCTGAAGGGTGGCTGGTGAGCTTGAACAGCCAACCTTGTAGTTCAAATGGAGTTTCAGTCAGGCGCATTAACCCACAGCGCCACACCAGGACTCCAGATAATATAGTATGTTGTTATTGTTAAGTGCAGAATTGGTTACAACTCATGGGGACCCTGTATAGGATTTCTGAGGAGCAGCTGGCGAGCTTGAACTGCCGACTTTGAGATTCAAATTGACCTTGCAGCTCAGTGCTAACTAACCCACAGTGCCACAACAGGACTCCAACAACAAATATAGGTACTGAATTTATTTGAAATGCTTTTCACGTTGTCATTTTATACTTATATTTTATATTTTTTCTCACTTTCTAGTTTTCATGTACAACATTAAAAGCAGTAGCAGACACTAAGGTTAGCATTTTTAATGGCCTTGTTCAGAAGATAGACAACACAGAGATGATGTTTTGGCACTCATAATTTGTGGCTGAATTTTTTTCAAGGCAGCACCGCCTTTCCCTTGGTTATTCCCCTTGAAAAGAATTTTAACCATTAGTTAAACAAAAACCCCATTGCTGCTGAGTTGATTCCAACTTGTAAAGACTCTAGAGGACAGAGTAGGGTTTCTAAGGTTGTAAATCTTTATGGAAGCAGACGGTCATATCTTCTGCCTGCGAAGCAGCTGGTGGGTTTTAACCACCAACCTTTCTGTTAGCTGCTGAGCAAGCACTTTAATCAACATTACCAGGGCCCCTAAGGGACCTAAAATCTATCATTTTATACTTCATAGATCTCATTTTTAAAAAACACTTTATATATTTCATTAAATCATCACAACAATGTGTTACTATTACTGTTTATATTTGGGGGACTGAGGCTCAGCGTTCATTCAAGGTCACACACTGAATAAATGACCATTTCCCCCCCAAATTTTCCATTTCAGCATACCTGAACTTCTGTCTTCAAAAATTTCTACAATCATAAATTGGAGGCGGGGGCGGGGGGGAGTGAAAAGGCATTCCTAGACAGACAATGGAGTCCTGGTGTGGTGCTATAGGATAAGCACTGGACTACTAACCACGAGGTCAAACCCACCAGCCATTCCTTGGACACCCTATACAGGGTCGCTATGAGTTGGAACCAACTCAAGGACACTTAACAGACAGACAACAAATTTATATTGGTTATTATAGACATTAAAAGGCATAAGAGGAAAAACATTCTGCTCCTTAAACCTCTAACCTACAAACAACTAAAAATATGCAAAATCTGATCGATTAAAAATACATTTTACTTGCCATAAATAGAAATGAATGGTAAAAATAAAGGTCAGAACAACGTGTCCAAACCATCAATATAATTTAACCTGACATATAGTAATATTTAAGGTTTAGGGGGATACCAAAAATAATAAGAAAGGACGCAAGACTTGTTTCAAGTGTCATCTCTTACAATGTGTAGTGCTTACGGTTGTACACAAGAGTGAATCTTATTTAATGTGGCAAGAATTTTTTCAGACCCTTTGTTGTTAATTTTTCACCTAACTCCACTTACTTGATTTGAGCTAGAAATATCATTTCACCACAGAACACATTTTTATTGATTGTGCATACAAGTTTTGTGACCATTTCAAGAAACAATAAAATTTATGTCCTATAAATGTTGGAAATCCCTCAGAAATCCTGGGGGTTTTGGAGAATCTGAGGACATTCATGTTTTTAATTCTTGAAAACATTCACAGCCGTAATGTTAATGTGGCTTTTAAAAATAGTGCCTGCTTTTTAAAGGTCATCTTGTTTTTAGCCACAAATTGAAAGGGTTGTTAAAAATATTTTTTAAGTAAAAAATCAAAATCCTGATTAAATACCTTAGTTAACCATAAGATAATCTTTGTCATCACAAACTATGTGCATAGCACTGACTTAGACTGATTCACAACAAATTGAAAGAGTAAGCTTTTTTTAAAAAATGATAATTTATTTCCAAAGTAAAACAAAACAAATAAATAAAAGCTGAAAATCCTCTGATTTGTTAACTAGCTAACTACTCTCTTTTGTATTATTTTCATATGAAGATTCTCACCTTTAAAGTTTTTGCCAATTTAGTATTACTTACAATACATTACAGCTTCTTTAGCTCTCTTTCTCTTGCATATAATAGCTAATTATCAGTTTAAAGGTAGAGTTTGGCTATGATGCTGACTGCAATATGACTGGTCCACTGCCAAGTGGTACCCTCATTCCCACATTTGTCTCCTTTGGAGTTTTAGATAACCATCACCTACAATTCCTACACTCTTTAATTATAAAGTGCTATAAGTCCTCCAGACAAGTGAGGACCAGAGTGAAGATGGAAATTAAATGCATATTCTAATGGTTTTTAAGTGCACTCTTTAATTACAAAGGTTAAACATCTGTTAGATCATTCCAGAGTTACTACTGAAAAGTTTCACTTGGTATTTGTTTGTTAAAAGGAGTAAATTGAAAGGCGTCAAAGTATGTATAACAAAGGAAAGTGTTAGATACCACAAATTGGTAAACAAAATCTGACAACAAAACTGTTCTCAAACATTTTTATTCATCTAAAAAAAAGAAGGGAAGGAATATGATAGAAGGTTTATCTAATTCAATCCATTTTACCTTCAATTGTAGATTTAGGGTGAAAAATAAAGGATTGAAACTTCAGATAGGAACAAAATGTGAGAGAAAAGTATCATTCTTAAACTGTCATGATTCAGAAAATTGTAGTCAGAGGTTAATAAGCTAAGACTGTGAAAATGGAAATATATGTGATAGATAACTAACTCCAAAGCGAAAGAAATAACATCAATCACATTATAAATTATTGCATTGCTGAAGTTTTTATATTATAAATTATGAAATATTTCCAATATATAAATAATAATGTAACAGAAAAAAACGCTGATATAATTTAAAATATATTTAGTTACAGAAGACAGAATGTTGGATATAGTTAACTTTCAAATTACTACAATGTCACTGAAATTTGAAACTCATGAATGTAAGGAGGTTCCCCCAAAACATTTTTAAATTACCTGCCTCCACCCTCCAAAAAAAGGGGGCAGTCATTGACAAATGGAACCATAGTATGTGAAATTGTCTCAGAAAAAAACTATCTTTAATTAGTCCTCTTGTTGTGTCTATTTATCTATGAATAGATCTTTAGTAAGTAACATGGATGATTATAAATTAAGATTCTAAAACTTAAGGTTGATTTAATTCAATAGTTCTGAGTTGAGGAAAACTAGGAGTGAGCCACAATTCATCAGTCTTCAAAGGCAATGGCAGATTCACACTCTGGGACTTGAAGTCTTGTTGTAACAAATTTTAACATTTTACCCTCATCCTCTAGACTTCTTTGAATTAATCTCAGTTTCAGTCATTTTCTCAGTTTTAGGGTTAAGGTTCGTTTATGTTTCTATCAAAAGGGTTTCTATATTAGTTGTGTTTGTTGTTGTTGTTGTGTGCCGTGGAGTCGGTTCCGACTCATAGCGACCCTACACAGGGTTTCCGAGGCTGTAAATCTTTACAGGAGCAGACCGCCTCATCTTTCTCCCGCAGAAGCGCTGGTAGTTTCGAACTGCTGACCTTGCGGCCCGCAGCCCGATTCGTAACCACTACGCTACCAGAGCTCCTTAATTGTGTTTAGCTATAATTAATAAATATACCTTAATATCTGAAATGTGTCTGATCCTTGTTTTCTAGAACTGAAAGCTTAAGTCTTCTGTTCATTTCCCTTTAAAACAACTCTCATGGCATCTCCTACCTTACCAACTAAAAACTCTTAATGACTATGCTGATTCTTATGGAGTTTTTATGAGTTATCATTTATAAAGTAACTATGGCTATTAACAGCAGACTCCAGCATAAAAGCCAGTTTAGGGTCCATTTTCTTTCATATTACTTGGGGGCAGAAATCTCATTGCATTAAATAGGATTTGGTTTGCCTTTTTGGGATTTGTCTTCTATAGTGGGTTTTTCTTGAGACTGTTTTTATATTCAACAGGAAAGTGTGTGGGCATTCAAATTCTTCCACATCATAGCCTAAATAAGTTATGGTCATTTGAAAGAAACATCCGGAGACCAGAAGAAAAGTCTGACTAGAAATTTCAACACTTTTGACGACCAGAAAACAAATGTTAGTTTTTTTTTTTCCTCCAAATTAACTTTCTTCCCTACAAGATACTCTTTCTATTTCTAGTCTTCTTAAAGCAGTTTCTCCTTATTTGTTCCATGTCTTCTCTTGAATTCTGAAACTTGCCAGCTACAAATTCGGACACGCCAAGGGCTCAGCTATATTTTGCCCCATCAAGACAAAGGTAAAAACAGAATCTTGGAGCCAGTAAGGATTATAAACATGTTTCTACACTGTTGGTGTGCTGTTTATAAAGAGACCTCACTTAAAGACTTTAATAAGCCCCTAAACTTCATTATTTTGCTCTCCCTCCATGTACAAAGCGCAGATGTTTTGGCATGTTGGAATTCTAAGTTTGGAATTTTCAGTAGAGACAAGTGTGTGTGGGCAAGAAAATGGCACCAGACACAGGTTGAGAGGGTGAATAGCTACCCTGTTGGACATATTAAAACCACTGTTTTATTGTTTTACTAAACAGAACTACTTCTAGAAGATCGAAAAATTTCCAGTTATTTAAAATATGAAAAATCTAATCAAGATTTGTAGAATAAAACTGTCATTTTCTAATCCATCTTAAAACACAGCTCAATTTAATTTTTAGACAGTGAAAGTAAGGAAGTCAATTAAGATAAGCAAAATTAGGAAAGGAACATAGATTTTTTTCAATTCTGTAAGATTTAGATTGTAAACTTTATAGGTTAGGAACTATGTGGCCAGTCCTCACTACTGAAAACAATGCTTGATACAAGCTTAGTTTTTAACAGTGGTTTCTGCTGGGAATTTGAATTTTTCCAGAGCTCGCTATGGGTCAGAACCGACTCGACAGCACTTAACAAACAACTAGAGGCAGAGTTTAATTGCTTGGCTGCTAACTGAAAGGTGAGTTTACCAGCCACGCAGTGGAAGAAAAATATAGCAGTCTGCTTCCATAAAGATTAAAGTTTTGGGAACCATGTGAGACAGTGCTACTGTTCTATAGGGTAAGCACTGGACTGCAAGGTCGGTTTGAACCACCAGGTAGGCAGTTCAAACTCACCAGCCGCTCCTCAGAAACATAGTTGCTTTGAATTGGAACCAACTCAACGGAGTCATGGTGCGGTGTTATGGGTTAATGCGCCAGACTGTAAAGCAGTTAGAACTGCAAGGTCGGTGGTTCAAGCTTACCAGCTGCTCTTCGGAAACCCTATGCAGGGTCGTTATGGGTTGGCACCGACTCGAAGATGCTTCACATACAACAACAATGGCACTTAACAACCATAGCTTCCCTACGCGTTAGAATTGACTCCACACCAATAAGGTTTTGTTACGTGCGTTGAGGAATAATAGTAAGAGACATGCGAAGTTTGACTTTCCATTTTATAAACTGTTCAGGGTTTTATTTTTTTAACTGTACAAAAGCAAAATGTGCTTTAAAATTTCTTAATTAGTGAAAAGCTCTTAAGTTGAGATTTTTTTATGATGAACTATAATTGGTATTTCTGAAAGATGAGCTTGTCTTCCCACCGTCAAGCAGTGTTTGAATACCTCATAAATTTATACAGACATTAACTCAAATTTTCCATGGTAAACAAACATGTACAGACATGTATACAATGATTCTCAACTGGTCAAATATTAGAAATATTGACACTATCACACCATCAACTGGGAGATAAAGAGAACAAAGTTCATGCAATTTACCTAGTCACTTATTTTAGGCAAATAAACTTTGTTCATACCTGTAGTTGCTGCCACCCTTCCCCGAAAAGCAACTGAACTAGATAATTTACTAATACTTTCCTAACTTGGTTCTTTGCTTTGTGTTATCTATGTAAGCAATTTTAATGAGCTAAACAAAGTATTGATAATGCATTTTATATTTAAAACTGTAGCATCCTATAATTATTTCACTCCCTTTGAATGATTTTTATTCTCTGGATTGCTTATTTTCATGTCTTGGAATTGCAGTACGATAGGTTTATTTCATTCTTGTGTGGTTGTCACAACACCTACTCCACACTTACTAACTCATTAGCTACCATTTTGCATTTACAATAGTAAAAATCTATTTTGTACATTAACGATGTACATCTGGCAGTAATGAATTCTGGCTGTTACATTTGTTTCAACTTGGCTGGGCCGTGATTCTCAGTGACCTGGCAGTTTTATAATAATGTAATTTGGCAGTTATATTAATTTTGTGATCTGAATCCGCCATTTTCACATAACACTGAGTTTAATGAGCTGTTTTGGAACTTAACCATGTCAGTAAGCGAGGTGTAAGTGAAACTCACATTCGTTAATGTTTTTATCTCCAGAAGACCCTTCAGCTTTACAATTTCAGCATCTTTGTTCACAGTACTTAGTTCTGTCATGTACACCAAATCAAAAACCTGTTGGTGAATCAATTTCAACCGTCTAGGAGAGTACTACGACTCCACATGGTTTCTAAAATTGCAATCTTTATTTATAGAGCCACATCCTCCTTCTTCCACGGAACAGCTGGTGGGTTCAAACTGCTTTCCGTTTACCACTGCACCACCAAGACCCTGACATTCTGGACCTTCAAGTTGCCTCCAACTCATAATGGTCTTGTATAGGGTTTCCGATGCAGTAAGTCTTTATGAGAGCAGAAACCCTGTCTACTAAGTTTCTTTTTAAAAGCCCTATCAAATATATTAAAGTTACATATACTTGAATCTTGTTAGTTGGATATTTAAAAATATTATAATGGTGCAAGCACTGTGGAAAATGGTAGACACTTATTTGGAAATAAAATCTGTGAAACGAGTAGATATGTGCACACCCATGTTCATGGCAGCACTATTTACAATATCAAATTGATGGAGATAGCTTAAACACCCACCAACAGATGAATGGTTAAATAAACTTGGGTACATATTCACAACGGAGTATTACTCAAGATGGAAGAATAACGAAGCATTTGTAAAACACCTTACCACATGGGTGAACCTGGAGGACATTATGCTGAGTGAAATTAGTCAATCATAAAAGGAGAAATATTGCACAAGACCACCACTGTAAAAAGTTAAGAAAATATTTTCTTGCTAAAAGCAACATTCTATGATGCTTACAGGAGGAGTGATGGCTTCGAAGAGGAAAAAAAATAATAAAGTGAATAGAGGTACAATACTGTTAACTGATGGTACATGGAGTGGATTGCAAATATTGTAATGACACAAAGTATATTATTTGTTGAGTGGGACTGATGATCTGGTTCTGTAAACCTTCATTCAATTCACAATAAAAAGTAAAAGAAAAAAAAAAATGTTATATAGAACCTGTATTGTTGTTAAGTGCCATGAAGTAGGTTCTAACTCATAGTGATTTTAATCCAGTACTTATCCTAAAGCACCACACCAGGACTCCTATATTGTTGTTGCTATTGTTAAGAGCTGTCGAATCGATGCCGACCCATAGTGACCCTGTATAGGGACTTCTGTATAGAACCTAATTAATAATGTCCTTTTAAAGATTTCTAAAAAAGTGAATCTTATGTATATAAGAACTCCTAAGTAATGAAAATGTCATGGTAATTCAAATGTGAATTAATAAAAATGAATGATTTAAAAAAGAAATGATCACATGAAATAACAAAAGCTATCATTATACTAAATTAAAATTTTATTGAATAAAGAACACTCTCCAGAACACAACACATGGTATGCTGAACTAGTTCTACATTACATGCAATGAAGTTGAACATGACAGTAGTTTAACATGGAATGTCAAACAAATTAATATTTCTCACTGTATAAAATTGTTTCTGTAGCTGACTTGCAAGGAAAGAAAAAGTATGATACTCAGTATTTCCACGAATCATTTGTGATGAGTTGTAAAAAGGCACTTGAAGAAACTGGTAGACTTCTTTAGCATATATTTCAAATAAATTAGTTACATGTGTACTGCTGAAACTCCTTTCAACCTCTCTTGTATTCCAAATAAGTCTTAGTGCAAACTTCAAAGTTGCTGGTCACTCCACAAGACTGTCAAACTCAAAATAGTATACAAATTCTGAAGTAATGTGTATTAAGTAGGACAAAACTAAGAATACCAGTTACAGCAAAATTCATTAGGCACATTTAATAGTCCACTCTATGTTTTTCTTCTAAGTCTCTCACATTAATGACTAAAGCCTGTTTACAGTACTAAAATTCTATCATTCAAGCATCAATGATTACAATTCAGAAAAAGGAAATCATTCATTTCAGCAATAGCATTATTGCTATATTCTAAAAAAAAAAAAAAGAGAGAGAGAGAAAAAGAAAATAAGTCATAATTAACAAAACCAGTATCCATAATAGGATACACAGGGAAAAACAATTTCAGAGGGGTGGGGGGAAAGTGTGCTTGACTTGCACAGTAGGAATTATATAATGTAAACACCACATTGGCCCACACCACAAAATCCATGAGAAAGGCTCAAATTGAACACTTGTGGGTGCATTATTTTCAAATATGTGTTTGTGAGTTTATACTGCATCTGCTTGTACCAATACATGACAAATAAAACACATTCTTCTACACACATACATATACAAGTGATTGTTAAATAACTGAGTATGGCTTGCCTCCCTGACTCTAACTCAAAAAATGTTAAGTGACATCCACACTATTTTAAAAAATGCTTATAGAAACCATTAAATGAATGTGAATAGTAGCTGAGGAATGATGACAAAGGAGTGATGGTAATGATATGATGCCAGTGGATGGAAAACAGAATGTACACATATTTGGCTGAGATTCGCAGTAAGTCTTTCTGCGGGCCTTGTCTGAACTTTAACTGATAACCAAAACCAGAAATTATAGTAGCATAAAATCCATGGACACCTGGAGGGTCAGGCCTAGAAAAGCTTACCTTCAAAGTGCAAAAATTAACAATGGAATGTTGTTAACAGGGACGTTAGGACCATCTTGTCTTTTTCTCATTGAAAAGAAATATGTACAGGAAACACTTTTTCCTGGCCAAAGTTATTTCAGTTTCTTAGTAAAACAAAAATTATTTAGCCATAGATTACCACCCACTTTACATACACAGAGCCTAGGAAGGTATGGGGGGAGAAAAAGCCTCTGCCTATGTATTAGCTACTCCAACGTTTATTTAGAATTAAGTTCTTTGAATCAACTACTTTAAATACCATGTACCTCCCTTGTACCCTCCCTCTCTACCCACTATCTCCCAGACACCCTCAATGAACCCAGGTATTCTAATGTCTTAATGTTTTCTAGGCCTCAGGACTGAGGCTGTTGAGTACCACCGCTACTAGGACAAAATTAAAACCTCAGGTGCACTTTCTGCAGCACCTTTTTTGTTTCTCCACAACTGAGTGGGGTCTTGACATTCTTGGGCCCGGAGCTAAATCTCCAGGTCATCAGGCCGAGGTCTGCTGCTGGCACGACTGCTGGCTCTGCTGGAAGGTCGTTGGTCCACGATGGCTAGTGGCTGTAGTTCATGCCCAGCAGCTAATTTTTTGGAATTCTCATTATCATCAGGGAAATCAAAAGGCTGTGCGTGGGAGTTAGAGATGGTACTGCCTGCCTGCCCCATTCGATTTTGCTCTGCACTGTAATTAGCCCAGTTTTGCTCACTTGCTTGCTTATTGTAATTGCGACAGGAAGAATTGTTTCTGTCTCCAGTAACTAGCTTGTACCCAGGAGGAGACATGGGCGAGAGTGGAGCAGTTGGTGAAGAACAACCATTGAAATAAGCATATTTTGGAGACCCACAGTCTTTGGTGGGGCTTAGTGGACCGGTACTAGCATGGTAAGGATCACTCTTTCCCTTCACACGATCCTTAACACCCTTGAAAAAAACATAGAAGAGTTCAATTATGTTCAAGGCAAGCGACACCAAGGACACTACCAGCATGAAGATGATGAAGATGGTTTTCTCTGTGGGACGAGAGAGGAAGCAATCCACTTGATGTGGGCAGGGATCTCTTTTGCAAGTGTATACTGCACTCAGGCTGAATCCATAGATGTACCACTGGATCAACAAGAAAGCCACCTCAAAGATAGACTTGAAGAGGATACTGATGATGTAGGTTCGCAACAATCCTCCCCTCATTTTCACCTTGCCGTGTTCCTCAATACCATACTTAAATTTCTTCATTTCAATTTGTTTCAGGTGCATGTCCACATTGACGCCATCAGTTTGGGCAACTTTAAGCTCCTCCTCTTTTTTGTTCAACTTCTCTTCTTTTCTCATCACATAGAACACATGAGCCAGGTACAAGAGTGTGGGTACAGACACGAATATGATCTGCAGGACCCAAAAGCGCACATGAGAGATTGGGAAAGACTTGTCATAGCAGACGTTTTCACAACCAGGCTGTTGAGTATTACAGCGAAAAGCAGACTGCTCATCACCCCAGGCAGACTCGACCGCTGTCCCCAGTAACAGGATTCGGAAAATGAAAAGGACTGAGAGCCACACCTTCCCTCCAGCCGTGGAATAGGCTTGGACCTTGTCAAGGAGTTTTCCTAAGGCACTCCAGTCACCCATGTTGCCTGGGTGCCGTCTGAAAAGAAACAAAAAGACAACTAAATGATTACAGATTTCAAGTTGTTTAATATTAGTCTCTTTCAGTCAACAGCCACAATATTGTAAAAGTTCTCCTATCTTCCTAGCACTCTTCCAAAAACACAAAGCACAGATTCTTCCTGTTCCACTTTGCCCCACATATAGGCCTCGCATATTTTTTTGGAGACAATTCTTAGACGCAACAGGGCCTATGCAGCCAAGAGTGAATTGCAATTTTAACCTGTGAAGATGTATTACTTGCTCAACCACTGCCTTGCCATGTGATTTGAGAAGCTGTCTGTGCTAAGTGGCTATGCTTATTTTATCCGTCTGATAAATGAGGACAGTTCTTGCCTGGTAGGCCTGTGTCTGGACATATGCCCAAGTGAAATGCTGATGCATGTTATTCAAAACACAGATGTCTAAGAATTGAGGTAAAATCACACATAACACATGCACACACATCTTGATTACTAAACCTCGACCCAGTTATATATCACTTTTTTCCTAATTGTTCTCTGAAATGTTCCCTTTTGATGTATCTCTGTACTTTGTACATAAACTCGGTTACACTCATTTATACTTTTCCATTTCTTCTGGAGCGTAGTATCGTATGTGGGTCAGAAGTCTATCCTCTGCCCAGAGAAAAATTTGTTGTACTAAAATTCACCAAATTCACCATTTTGGCACAATTTGTTATTCTTATACAAGAATCTACTTTCAAAATCTAAGACTATATATATGCATATCATATTACAGGTAAAAATATAATTTTTCTCGATCTTAATTAGTGTTGTTGTTTAGTGCACTGGCATTGGTCCCAAATCATAATGACCCTGTACAGGGTTTCCAAGGAGCAGCTAGTGAGTTTGAACTGCCGGCCTTGTGGTCCAGTGCTGTAGCCAGCAGCGTCACACCAGGACTCCCAATATTACTTGTCACATGAGAAATAAAAAAGAGCAAATTAGAGTGTGTTCTCACGAAAAAAGTTTTTCTTTTTATCTGACTGTTGCACATGAGACATCCTTTATAGGTTTTGGATCTTTAATCTGTACATATAATTTCTAAAACCCATTGTTGTTGAATTGACGTGATACACAGTGACCCTATAGAGCAGAACCAAACGGCTTCAATGGGTTTCCAGCAGATAGCTGTGTTTTTCTCCTTCCTATTAATAGCTAGATATCTTAAAGCCTAGGATAGACTTATTTTGGGGATGAGAAAAAGACGCAAGTCTACAGGACTGACAGAGATTCCAAAAATCATTTATCTACTCCAATGTAGACTTCTAATTGCCAATAACAGTCCATTTATCTGAGGAAACGCTGAGCTCCAAAGAGTATAGGAAATATTCAGCCATCAGCTAGAAGAAGGCTCAAGCGTTCATAATCCCTAAACCTATGCTTTCTAATACATCACACTGGTTTTTAAAAATCCTAATAAAATTGAGTTTGGGTCTGCATGCTTTTGTATATAAAATCTTAGCAAGGACTAAGTAAAAATGTTACTAGTAAAAAATGTCACTATGATATGTTGCAGGCATAGAAAAAACAGGCATACCTTGTTTCACTTCATTGCATTGCACTTCATAGATACTGCATTTCTTACAAATCGAAGTTTTGTGGCCACTGTATGTTGAGTAAGCAGTACTATTTTTCTAACAGTGTGTGCTAATTTTGTGTCACATTTTGGTAATTCTCACAATATTAGAAACTTTTTCATAATGCAATTGTGTACTTAATAAACTATACTATACTGTAAACATAACTTTTAAAAGCACCTGGAAATTAAAAACAAAATATATATATATAAACACACACACACGACTTGCTATATTGCAGTGGTCTGGAATCAAGCCCACAATATCTCCCAAATATGCCTGTACAGGTTAACTTTCAACAGATATAGCCATTGGGAGCTAGTCAGAAATTATTTAATAATTAAAAACAAACTAGAGACTTTGCAGGAGCCTAGTAATGAATTTTAAAGAGTGTAACTAAAAGTAGGATTATGTGGACTTCGCTATCTGAATATAATAGAATTTCTCATCTGGTACAGAACTATGTGCGGTATTCTCAATGCAGGAAATAATGAAATCCAGGAGAGACTGCTTTCCTACCATGCAACATTACATTTCTGTTCAATGACTGCATCTACTGACTACAGGGACCATGAACACATGAAATGGAAACCTAACGTGGGATTTCCTGAATGGAACACAGAGATGACTGATTCATAAAACTAAATTTTAACCCACTCCCTAACCCTAGGTTCCTGGTGTGGAGCTCTTGGATCAGCACATGGCCAACAGTTCAAAACCGGCAACCGTTCCTAGAAGTCGCTATGAGTCAAACCGATTCAATGATACCAACCAACCACCAAGTGTGGCGCTATAGGATAAACACTGGACTGTTAACCTCAAGGTCGGTGGTTCAAACTCACCAGCCACTCCTTGGAAACTCTATACCAGGTCTCTAATGAGTCAAGACTCAACTTGACAGGACTTAGCAACAACCCTCAGTTGTTAGGTATCTTTGATGAGAACCAGAGACGGGTGTAAAAAATTCTGGATAAGAGTGGGGGAAGGGGAGGGGGGAGAGAGGCCACAAAAATAATGCTGTCACAATGGTCCTACCAAAAAAAAAAAAAAAAAAAGGGAGTTTCCCTTCTACCTTTAAAGAAGGACATTCGTAAATTCTGAAGTGACAGGTTAGATAGTGAAATCAAAGTGTGGAAAGAGCAGTCAAGCAAGAACAAAGGCTTACGGGGTGGATGGACTAAGCCAGGGAAAGGCTTGAAGTTTGAGGGAGTAATTCAGACTTGATGGACAAGAAAAGCAATTTAGTATGATGGTAAGAGAATGTAAAAACATGAGAGTCTACAAGCATAACAGAATTTTGAGCTGTATCAATGGATAGTTTCTATGTGATTATGTATAAATTGACCCTAATTCTGTTTGTCAAGAATTGCAATATGTACACAGTGTTGTTGCTTTTGCGCAAAGATTCCATTTGGAGGGAGGCAATCAACAAAACAATCACGTTTATAAGTTTATAAAATGATAGTGTTTGCATACATTTAATCATATTCACACAATGATAGAGCTCAAGATGTGTTTAGAAATGTGGACTGAACACAGAGTCACCGTTTTAATCAGTACTTCATGCTTCAAGGCAGCAAGTTATGGTTGTGTAGAACAAGTTTTGCCAAATCCTATGGAAAATAAAACTTTACTTTGAGATCCTAAAAAATACTCCACAGTATGTGAATTGGGTCACAGGGAGGTTCTCTAGGTAGATCTTCATTTATTAATACACGAGAAATTGAATTGCAAAATTGTCTTTTGTTTAAGTTGTCATTTGCATTAATGAGTTATAGCTTTCATCTGAATTAAAATATGAATTATCCAATTGGGCATCAAGTATCCTGTAACACACTAACACTTGTCATTATCACCATCATAAAACCATCACATAATGGTTACTGAGATGGCTCAATTGCTTGTGATAGATTTCAAAGAAGATGGTTAAGAAAAAAAAAGTTCCCTTTTTGAGGCAATTGCTCACTTTGCCATAAATCAAAAGTTTTATCAAACTGCGTGTTTTATCCCTGTTGATATTTTCAGTTTTCCAAGCCTGAGTTGAAAAATTAGTTATATTCTAAATGTATAGAATTCCTGGCATTGATTTACAGACTATATACCTCTTTAGTATTTGACAGTAGGAGACAAGAATCTTCCTTATTTAATATCTAAGAAGATCTAAGATCGCAGAGGAGTCCTGGTGTGGCACTGTAGGTTAAGCACTAACTGGACTGCACAGTCAGTTTGAATCACAAGGTCAGCAGTTCAAATTCACCAGCCGCTCCTCGGAAACCCTACAGGAGGTCTCTGAGTCAGAACCCACTTGATGGTTCTTAGCAACAAGGCAGATGAAGGGAAGCATGTAAGATAAGTACTGAACTGAAAAACCACAGAATCAGCAGTTCGAGCACACCACTGCTCCGAGGGAGAACAATGAGGCTTTCTGCTCCCCTAAAGATTTACAGCCTTAGAAACCCTGTACATAGTTTCAAACTGCTGACCTTGAGGTTAGCAGTGTAACTCATAACCATATATAGCATAGCGGTTATGAATCGGTCTACGAACCCCAAGGTCAGCAGTTCGAAAACTACCAGCTGCTCCGCAGGAGAAAGATGAGGCGTTCTGCTCCCGTAAAGATTTACAGCCTCGGAAACCCTATGCAGGGTCACTATGAGTCGGAACCGACTCCACGGCACATAACAACAACAACAACCATAGCTCCTTATGTACACATACATATATTCACGGTGTCCTGGTGTGGCACTGTAGGATAAGCACTGGACTGCTAACTGCACGATCAGTGGTTCAAACATACCAGCCTGCCTCTCCTTGAAAATTCTATACAGGGTCTCTATAAGTTGGAACTGACTTGAAAACGCTTAGCAACAACAACATACACATCCACATTGATGGGATTACAACTAATACCTGGAGTAAAAATGTATATAAATTATTGAATAGAAAATGAATTTCCTTAGTAAACTTTAAATATACAGCCATAAAAGGGTGAGTCAAAAAGCACTGCTACGAAATTATAAACCTTTATTGAAAATATGAACTTATTGCTTCTCAGGTAATGTGTCTTTCTAGTGTTTGTTTCCCTGAAGAATCGTGTACTCTTTCTTCAATTGACACCACATCAAAACAGGAGTTTGGGCACTCAATGTTCTTTGAGTTTGTGGAACAAAAGGAAGTCTGAAGGGGCATGATCAGGGCTGTAGGCTGCATGGAGTAACATTTCCCAACTAAACTGCTACCCTCAAGGACTGAGCAGATGCACTGTTGCAATGGAGAAAAATCTCTCGGCACAACTTTCCTGGCAATGCATTTACCAATTCTAAAACTTCTTCATTATATAAGTCCCCGTGATCATCCTATATCCTTCAAAACAAACAAACAAAAAATCTATCACAACTACCCCTTTGGAGTTCCCATAAACAATTGTCAGAAACCTTCTGAGCTGACCTCTCTGTCTTAAAGTTAATTGGCCCAGCATCTCCTTTGTAGCCACTGTTTCAATTGGACCTTTTTTTTTTAATAGGCACCCTGAAGAGACCAAGACAAGTGTATTACTGAAAGGACTTGTCTATAATCATCCACTGATTGCAGAAACATGTTGAGTCATATTTCATTTGGAATAAACCCATGTGTGAATGAATTGGAACCCTAGTAGCAATACTTTTTAACTTACCCTCATTTTGTGCATGTGTGTATATATATATATTCATGGAAAATAGACACACACATACATACACACACATATACAGTTAAACCTGGGAAAATGGAACCTGCGTAAGACATAAATCTTTCAAAGATGGAAAATTCAAGTATTTTCAATAGAGAGCAAAAGAAAGGTGCACTCTGTCAAAGGCAGAAACTTGTGAGACTAGGGAAAACAAAGCAGCCCTGTCAAATTCTGGCTCTCCAATGTTTCAGTGTATATATATCTATATCTATATCTATATCTATATCTATATCACCAAGTTCTGGTGGTGGTGATGTTGAGCGAATCATAGTGACCATGTATAGGATTTCTGAGGAGAGGCAGGTGGGTTTGAATCGCTGAACTGGCAATTAGCCAGATGACTTATCCTTCAGTGCCACACCAGGTCTCCATCTATATATACATATTGGAGTCCTGGTGTGGCGCGCTGCAGGATAATTTGACCACAAGTTCTGCGGTTTAAACCCACCAGCCACTTCTTGGAAATCCTACACAGAGTCATTATGGGTCAGAACTGACTCGACAGCGCTTAACAACAACAACAAATACTTATATATATTAAAAGTACTGTGTGCCATTGGGTTGATTTCTACTTAAAGCAACTCAAACTGACAAAGTAGAACTATCCCATAGGTCTCCTAGGCTGTAATCTTTTATGGGCGGAGACAGTCAAATCTTTTCTCCTGAGGAGCCACTGGTTAGCAGCTGAGTACTTACAAATGCCCCCAGTTAATTCTCAAGAATGGTTTCAAGTAAGCAGACAATGATTGGTTTTCTGTTTTTGTTTTTGCATTTTTTGGCGTTTTCTTGTTCAAAACATCTAGGAGTGGAGGAATGTCAGTAGAATAGAAAGGCGCAAAGTGTGTCCAAAAAGGCCAGGGAGCTCAGCACAAAAAGCAGCCACTCTCTGGGAATCTAGGAACTGAGATCACTCTTGGCTACGTGGCAGAGGTCACTCCCTGCACCTTCACTTCTGCTGCTTCCAGAGAGCACAAGGACTCAAAAATAAAGCTTTCATTTAAAATCATTTGTACCCAACCTTAAAATACAAGTTACCATGTGAAAGCTGCACTCACCTGTCTCCATGTCATCAACGTGCTAATAATTATTAGAAAAATAAAATAATTTACTTTCAATTTTAAGGATTTTTCCCCAAGAAGAAACAATTGTTAAGAATTGAGAGTGGCGACTTAAAGAACTAAAGGTAATAAAATGATTGAAAACCCAACAGAGATTTGATACTTATCACCATTTTATGATTAGAAGTAAACACTTAGAGGATGAAGGTCATCAACATTTGAAAGGAAAAATCATGAAATCTAAAAATTAATAAGGAAATGTTTATGGAAGTTCCTGATTAAATCCTGTAACATTGTTGTTTTTTTTTTTGAGGGTGTGGAGAATGCCATTTGTGTTTGTTTTTAATATACTCAAATCCTAAATTTCAAAGCCCCCTAAGTAAAATGCAAACTATTTTCTTTAAAACTCATTAAGAAACCCTTTTCCCTTGTAGTAAATGTCTTTAAGTGATCTCATTTGTGATTATCCCATTATATTTGTAACAGTCAGATCTTTTTTGCTAGTATTTATACTCACAATTAGTAGACCCCACATTCAATTCATTAGCAAATAAATACTAGTGTGGCACTGTGGGTTAGTGGGCTGGATTGCAAAGTTGGGTTTGAAAAGCAAGGTCGGTGGTTCAAGCTCACCAGCAGCTCCTCAGAGACCCTATTGCAGGGCCACTATGAGTCGGAACCAACTCGACAGGGCTTAAAAACAACTTGGCTCTGGACTCCTGGTGTGGCACTGGAGGATCAGAACTGGACTAAGAACCACAGGTTGGCAGTTCAAACCCGAGATAGAGTCGATTCTGAGTCCAAATCGAGGTCTGGTAGCGTAGTAGTTACGAGTCGGGCTGCGAACCTCAAAGTCAGCAGTTCGAAACTACCAGCTGTTCCAGAAGAAAGATGAGGATTTCTGCTCCCGTAAAGATTTACAGCCTCGGAAACCTTGTATAGGGCCGCTATGAGTCGGAATCAACTCCACGGCACATAACAACAACAACAACAACAACAAAAATATATAGGCTCTCTCTTCAAATTACAGACTATCAATAAATTCACCACCATCCCTGCCTCATCTTACCTATCATGATCTTTTTTCAGGTTTCAAGTTTGCTAACTCTCTTGTCCACCTGTGAGCGATTTTCAAGCAAAGACTCAATCTTAAACTAACAAAACTAAGCCCTTTGTTGATGATCAGCTCTGCACCTCTGAAGTGGTGGCTGACTTCTTCACTTTTTTGTTTTTTAACTGCCCTCCCCCTTCCTCACCCAAGCTATGTTATTATTCTCAACCTGGGCCATCCTGTCCTCTCCCTCCCACCTGACTTCTTCATTTCTTTCATGTCCCCTTTTCTGCAAACATTCCTGACTACCTAGTATGAATTAGTTAGCACTTCTCTTTCTAAGCCCTGTCACTTCCTATACCCCAAGGATTCATTACAATTTGCCTTCCCTGACTAGGATACAAACTCCATATGAGGGAGTCTGTTTTATCTACTACTGTATCTATCCCCAGTGCTCAGAAGAGTAAGATTATCAAGGACTACTCATTGGATAAGTGAAACAGGACCTGTATGAAAAATACTATGTTAAAAAAGGGAGGAGGGGGGCAAAGTTTAACCAATTTTTCTCTTACTCTTCTTGGGATTCTCTTAATTGTAGTGAATGTTCGTTATTTTTGTGGTTGTTAAGTGCCGTTGAGTGAGTTCCAACACACAGCAACCCTATATAAGGTTTCTGACGAGCAGCTGATGGGTCTGAACCACCAACCTTGTGGTTAGCAGTCCAGTGCTTATTCTACAAAGCCACACCAGAACTTTTGTTTATGTTATAAAGGATCTTATATCAAGGGGCTTCAAAAAGTTCATGGGGAAATGGAATTGAAAGATAATGGGATTTCCTCATGATTTTTTGAAGCCGCTCATATAGCCCAGACTTGAAGTTTCTAAATAATGTCAAGTCAGTATTTCACTAAGTAAATAAATAAATAAAAGTAATAATGTCAGCATTTCATACTGTACAAACTGTCACATTTCAAGTTGACAGTTGCTGAAACAGAACTGTTTTAAGCATCATGCTGCAAAGGACTCCTGAGCAGGTAACAGAACTGAAAACAGCTTCTTGAATTTCTTAAGCCAAGATCATACTGACTGGGGATTCTTTCAGAACTGCAGCAGGTATCATGGATGTTTATTCAGCATCATTCTTATATTGTTGCAGGTTAAGATTTTAAAAGAAAACAAAGTCAAACAAAATGTGTACTGATGTCCCCCAATTCTGTAGCACTCTAACTCTGTCCCACACAATTTTATTATAACTGAGGGCACTACTGCAAGAAGAAACAGGCTGCTGAAACCTGTTTATTTTAAGAATGCCAAATCTTGAAGGAAGGTTGGGACTCTGGAGGGGAAGAGCAGCTGATATTAATTCCAGTTAATATAGCATCTCTATATAACCAGCATCTACACAGGAACTTTAAGTGATTTGAATTGAATCAGATTCCATAGAAAATATTCCCTGACTAACCCAGTTCATAACATAATACCCAACTCCCTTCTGCCTGGAAGTTAGATGCATGTGGTATGTCAAATCTACTTCATGGAAACATCAAATTAAATCTTCCTCACAGTTCTCTGATTATCCTCAGATTCCTTTGTAAAAAAATGACCTTTCTGACGATATTTGATGCTTGGCATTGACTACCCAAAAGTTTTTTGGGGGGCAAAAAAAACACAACTCACTAACAAGTATTTCTTTCCTGGTTTTCAGTCTCCATGTCATGCAGTCCGTTTACACCAGTCTCCATTGCATAAGGAGGGGACAAGGAGGTTGAGCGGTGGACAGACAACTCCATTCAAAGAGAGGAAGATGCCACCAAAACGCAATTCCCATCCTAGTTAAATAGCTATCTCTCAACTGTCCACTAGCAGAAGTTTCTCAAGGTCTTTTGGGATGCTGGTGGAAAAACCAAAGTCAGAAACTGTAGGTTAAAAACTGATAATTGATGAACTTTTAAATTGAGTCCATTAGTTCTTAGTGTTTTCCACACCATCTCCATCTCCAAACTGACTATTTTTATTGAACAGACTAGTTATTTTATCATCAAATAAACACACTCTTAGAGATCTCATAAGTATATTGATTAAAAGCATTCTATTTCCTCCAATAAGTATTGAATGAGATACCACATGCTGTGAGGCTCTTTCTTAGTAGCTTAACAATAAAGTTTAGCTACATAACTCTTCAAAAGATCTTCATATCATATAGCTCATTTATTTTCTAATTTTGGCATATTTTCCTTAGCAAAATAGAAATGAATAGCATTTTTCTAATGATTATCAAAATTCACTTTCGAAATGTTCTTTTAATATAAAGTACAATATTGCTATTTTAGCAATCCTATGCATAGTGGTTACGAATCGGACTGCTAATCTCACGGTCAGCAGTTTGAAACTACCAGCTGTTCCACAGGAGAAAGATGAGGCTCTCTGCTTCCATAAAGATTTACAGCCTCGGAAACCCTGTACAGGGTCGCTATGTGTCAGGTCCGATTCCACGACACATAACAACAGATTTATGTAGTTCTGGAGTGACGTTGTGGGTTAATGCATTGGACTGCAAAGTCAGCTTGAACCACAAGGTTAGTGGTTCAAGCTCACCAGCTGTTCCTTGGAAACCCTATGTAGGGTTGCTATTGGTCAGGACCAACTTGATGGCACTTAACAACATAGCAGGTTTATGGGAAGACTTTATACCCTTTGTTAGAATACTCGTATAGCGCTGTAGGACAAGAACTCGATTGCAAAGTCAGTAATTCAAACTCCCCTGGAAACCATATACAGGGTCACTAGGAGTGGGAACCAACACAAAGGCACTCAACAACTTAATAATGGTTTACCTGTCTTGTAGTTGTATTTGTAGGCACCATCCCAAGTTATGAATTGTAGGCAAAAACTATATTCTATCAAATGTATCTAGTCCTGGTGTGCCGCTGCAGAATAAGAAATGTACTACTAACTTCAAGGTCAACGAGTCAAACCCAGCAGCCGCTCCTCAGAAATCCTAAACAGGGTCGCTATGAGTCGGAACCAACTGAATAGCATGTAACAACAACCAACATAGAATATATCTGGCCCACAGAAATTACTAAAAAAAAACAAAATCTCTTTTTCAATATTATTGTAAATTTGAAGCCTTCTCTAAAACATACATTTTCTAGAAATTACTCAGGAAGCTAAGGAAAAGTAGATGTGAAAATTATTGATATATGGGGACAAAAAAATAACCTCATAGGGTTTGTGATGGAATTTTTTGGAAAGACATTGATACTTACATATCCAAAATGGTGAATTTACATAGCCAAATTAGTTAAACAGACATGTAAAATGGAGTATTGATAGTTATTCCAAGAGTTCAAAATAAATACAGTAAAATCAACTCCCAATGGAGATATTTTTCATTATCCGCATTTAATATTGATATGAATTATTAACACTAGAACATTACTTTTTTCTCCAGAACTGAATTACTGTGTGTGGATAAAGCTCCAACACATTTACTCAAACAGAGAATCTTAAAGGGAAGTCAGAACAGGAAAGGTGGAGTAGAAGGTACTAATCCCTGGGGACTTTCTAATCATTCCCTCCGGCAGGATATCATATATAAAAGCTAAAAGGCTCATATCAAGCTACACCTCTGGATATTTGAAAAGGAATATGCTATATCCTGAGTTTTTTCCTCCCCTATGCAAGAATAAAACACCCTCAATATCAGAGGTCACAGCCTTTTAGATGATTGCTGTGAAGTATCTTTAGAACCATGCTTCCGAAGCATGGTAAAACTACCAGCTCTTAAGGGTGAGGAACTCAGTGAACCGAGCAGCTCCCGTGATAAACTTCAAAATGTTGGTTTTGTTTTTTTTTTTTAAAATCAAAGTCAAACATGTCTTGCTCTGATTCATAGCGACCCTGTCTAGGGTTTTCAAGGAGTGGCTGATGGATTTGAACCACCAACATTGAGGTTAGCAGTCCAGTGCTTATCATACAGTACCACACCAGGACTACAAAATATTTTTAAGCTAGTAAAAAAAGTAGCAGCAAAACAGTACCAGTTTATTTTCCAGGCAAACTACAGGTGACAACTATATCTGCCTTTCAGAAGTCCAACTCATCCTTACTTGGGGTAACATGTTTTTCAGTTCTACAGAACTCATCACGATGCCAAAACTGAATCTTCCTTCCTGTTCTAGATAGGATTTTTTTATTATTATCAATTTAGCCTACACAGAATTAAATCACTTTCCCCATTTACCTACCTGGCTTTATTTCCTCCTTGGGGATGGGGTAGTTTAATGAGATTTTCATTGCATTACCACAGGTTTTTACTTTCAGCAAGCCTTTCAAGAGGAAATTTAGGCATTCTTTTAATTCTCATCATCTATTCTTTGAATTGCCATGGGTTTACAACTAAGTTTAAATGTGCCCAACTTTCCTAAGGTAACATTGAGCATAGTTCCGCTAGTTACTGACTTCCTTCAAGAAGCAAAAGAAACTAAGCCCATCTCAAGGCAGAGCCTAGACTCTTCACACTTCCGTGCCTCCCCTCCTGCCACCCTCACTTTATACTTCCAGAGGGAAACGCCTTAAGGTAAGACAAATGTTCAGCAGTGAGTCTTAGCTGCATTTCATGGGTAACTAAGAGGTTAGGAGCCCACTTGGCACAGTGGATTACAAGTGTGACCCATCCGAACTCTAATCGGTTTCAAATTCTGCATCAATCGTGATTTGCCTTTGAACACGTCATTATCTCTGTTCTCATTTCATTAAGGGGCCATTTATTTCTCCCCCACTTGGTTCCTGGAAAGTTTCAAGAACTTTAAAGAGTGCAATTTAGGCACCGTAACTCCCAAGGTACTCAGATTTTCTTTACCAACGCAACTATAAGAAAGATTCGGTAAAGGACACTGTGGATGGGAAATTGGATTGATGAGTTTAATTAAGTCAATCACTTTGCTCCTCTTTTACCATTTGGCATGCAGCCCACCTTCTCCTCAGCTCCCTACTCACTTCCTTTTCTGTGGGGAACTCAGATCTGTGCTCCGTTGGACTTGAAAAGTTTTGAAGGAAACTTCTCAGCAAACATCTCAAAAACCCCAGAGGTTTGGGCAGCTTGGGAGCCCAGGGTGAGTAACGCGATGCTAAAATGAAAGGAAGGGCTCCACACGTGCCGGGCCAACGGCCACGACAAAAGTTTTTTTCTTTTCTTTTTTTCTGCTTTTTAGCATTACCGGGTGTAAATACTTTAAACTTCTGGGTCACACCGAGAATTTGCGCTAATTACTTTACTCTGTGGATCCAAACAAAACAGAGACAATCAATCCTTTCCGGGTACAAAATCCAGGGTTGCATTTCTGGTAGCCGAATGTGTTACCAATCAAACATTAAAAAAAAATAAATCAGTATAGTTTTTGCTTATTGGTAGGTACCCTAGCAACTCGAACTTCTTAAAAAAATTACCAAGTTACAGGTTCGGGCAGGCAAGGGGGTTGGGGTGTGTGTAGTGATAGCTCAGTCTACTCTAAGGCGCTGTTTAAAAAATTCCTTTTTCCCTATTCTTCCTAAATGCTCTTGTCTTTGAAGATGGTTTTGTAAAATGCACCGTGATATACACTCGTCTGTTCTCTAATGTTCTGGAAGTAACCGCCACCCAACTCAAGGGAATTCATCTCCAGAATTGCCAACGTGGTCGGCGAAAAAGCTTCATTTCCTTGAGGGTCTCAAATCTTTCCATAGTAGTTGCTAACGCAGAAATTATATGCTGTTGCTTTAAAACCCTTACTCTTACAATTCTGAATTTTATACTTTTTTGTTTACTGGGGCAAATACTAGGAAGCGACCACGTGGAAGTCTAGTAACCACAACATTTTAACAAAGCACTTTGTTCAGGAGTTGGCTTTGTAAGGCTATAGAACTTCAATCATGATTTCCATATGAAAAAGCACAAACTCTAGAACTCCATAGGAAGCAGGCTAAAAGCAAACTTACACAAGAATTTTAAGGGTAGTAGTCAGTCAGCTCCCCAACTCAGGCCCCTCGCCCCAACACTTTTAAAAAGCCCCTAGACTATTACTGATTACAAAAAAGCAAAAATTTCCTCTAAAACAGCTCTACTTCAGAAGTACCAAATCATCAGTAAATTCGTTCTTTCTGCTAATCAGAAAGATCTGAACCTTATTTTACCTGTGGCATCATTAATGGAAACCTTTTCTTAAGAGACAAAATACAAATTCAGTACAATTTAAACTTTACAACTACAGAAACACTTTCAAACCCATTATTCCATTTATAGTTATCACAAGTCAAAGCTATTTTTAACACATTTAAAAACTTTTTTAAAGTCTTACTTGTAGAAAAAGAAACTAATAGATAAAATGGTGTTTAACTCACTCTTTTGCTTAAAAGAAGTGTAGCAGGCACGCCAAGTGATTCAACTCTTTGGAAGATGAAGTAAAATGAAAAAGTAAGTTCAGGCACTCATACCTGTCTATTTAAAGTTTAAAAGTCTGCTGTTCGTTGGTACTTTCCTCTCTTCTTCCCTCTAATGAAAGAAAAGTGCTGATATCTCGTAAAAAGCTTTTTTCTAACTTGGAGCACAGAGCTTTTAAAACTTTCAAGCCACTGACTCAACTAGAAGGAGGGGCTAGAAAAAGGGGAGGGAATAAAGGAAAGGAGAACGTGAGGAGTCTGGTGAACGTGGAAGGGTGGGGGAGAGACAGGGGAAGAAGAGTAGCAAGGTTGAGATAATGTTGTGGTTTAAAATTGCTGACTGGGGGGAAAATACCATTAAATAGCAGCGTGAATGCCACTACAGGGAGATAACAAAAGATGAATTTTATTCCATGTTTCACCAAAATTCCAGGGAGAGTGAAAAAAAAAAAAAAAAGTATATGCTGTAATGTTACAACCGTTTCTAAAATGAAAGAAAAATATTTTAAAGTAAAAATGTTGACAAAGAATTTAGTCAGTGCAAACTAGCTTCACATTGGCCAAGGTGTGTGGGTGTTAAGTGACCTATTCGGTGATGTAATTCCTTGTGGCTTAAGTAGAGACAATTAACAAAGGAAATGGTGGGAATGGGTCAGGAGCATTTAAAATCTGGATATATATGGTTGCATATTCATCCCCATGTTCCAAATCTTTTGACACCTTAGAATGTTTGTTTTTTTTTTCTTTTAGTTTAGCCAAAGTAAACCAGACAACGTCAAAAAAAAATTCAGAAAATTTTACTTGTCTTTTAATTCCACTTTTCCATGAACATTTTGAAGTCCCCTTGTGTATACAGATGGTTGACTTGTGAAATACTGATTTCTAATCTATAACAGCTCTCCAGAGAATTGACAATGTATACAATATGATCTTAGACTCATGTATGGCAATACACTAGAAACAAAATATATTGTGAAAGAGACTTGGTGTGATGTCGCAGGATAAGACTGGACTGCTAACCATAAGGTCCTTGGTTGAACCTCACCAACTGCTTCTCTGAAACCCTATACAGGTCACTGTGAGTCAGAACCTTCTCAGCAGCATTTAACAGCAACAACAAAATTAAAGTGAGAATTCTGGGCTATTTCTTGAAAACACAGGCTAAAGTTGCCTGATTATGTTACCTTAGCATTGATGAAGTCCAAAATCTATTCAATTCTCCCTGCTTAGATCTCCCTTCAAATCTCCCTCTATCAAACCCACCAGGAGAATTTTCTGCCGAATGATAGTGAAGCTATACATATAATCTTTATGTGCTTCTCTAGATGGCTCTTCAGGCCTCTCCAGCACAGGTTTATAATGACCTGATTCATGTGGCTTCATTCTTCTTAGACTGGACAGCTCCTTGTGGGCTCTTTATGTGCCAGGCAGAGGACTGTGGTAACACAAGTCCCCATAAACAGGCTTCAGTGATGTTCCTGAGAGTAGACAGAAAACTCTTTGCCATTATTCTCAAGAAACAAAGCATACTCCCCAGCCTTCATTATCCTAATTCATTTCTCAGTATACAAATAACAAAGAAAAAAAGAATGGAAAATATTTCTTGGAGTATGCCTTTCACCAAATATACTTTCACTGAAGTGACTAATTAGACATCTTCAGAAATGTAGTTTTTTTTTTTGCACTCTCATTTTCTAACTGCACAATTTCCAAAGGTATGTTTTTCTTTAAGTTAAGGAAAATAAGATATTGTGGAAATAGAAACTGTAATCTGGCTTCAAGTCTTCAAGCTCAACAACCCATAAATAATATTGTTGGTTTTGTAGTTATGTGGTCCTTTCCTTCTTCAGCAGTGTATATCTTTTGAATTAACTAACAGTTATTTCATTGAACATATGATTTATTCTTTTCATTATAAGAAAATGTTTTCCCCTTTATAAAAGAAGTTAATGCTTAATTGAATTTCCATACCTATTTGGTTTGTGTTGTTGTTAAGTGCTTTCTAGATGGTTTTCATTCATAGCCATCCTGGGCAGGGTTTCCAAAGAGTAACTGGTGGGTTTGAACTGCCAACCTTAGAGTTAACAGTCTAGTGCTTATCCGGCAGTGCCACATCAGGACATATCAAGTATAACTATTACTGCTATTATACATTTTATTAAAAGGATTACCAAGGTTCTAATTCACAGTTCGTCGTATAAAAGAAAGGTTATAATTGGGTTTCTATGACGGGATTTTCAAAGCAAACCTTGAGTTTATTGTGAATTATATTTTCTTACGAATCGGGCTGCGAACCTTAAGGTCAGCGGTTCGAAACTACCAGTCGCTCCGCGGGAGAAAGATGAGGCCTTCTACTCCCGTAAGGATTTACACCCTCGGAAACCCTGTACAGGGTCGCTATGGGTCGGAACCGACTCAAAGGCACTTAACAACAACAACAACAAGTTCTTTAAAAGGATATTGACATGTAACTATTGTGCTACTTTTTAAACCTATAACCTGTGTGACCTGTTGAAAATAGAAGTAAATAGTTTATCTGTGCCAAAATGTATTATTCATGAAAATTTCTTGAACCATTTTTTTTAACCAAAGGGACTAGTTATAGCATGAACCATCAATTAACTTCTCAACATTTAGCATGTACTGTGCCTTCAGTTTTCTAAGATGATTTTCTCATAATCATTTATAGAAGATGAAGACTTAACCTTGTGATCTTCACTTCTTTCAGAATAATGGCACCAAAATGTGATCCTAAGAGAAACAATGTTCAAGGGGAGTTACATTACTCTGAATGGCTACCCTGTCGGAACAGGGAAAACACAGTTTTCTCTCACAGACACTTCGCAGCATCTCTAAAGGACTAATAGTAACTCCTGTTATACCTCAGACTCTAGCAGTGCAGATAACTTATATTTTAACTAAAAATATAATTTTTAAAAGTATACCATTTATCTGGCATTATAAGTTTGTTTCTATTAGAAAGTTAGCGTGACAAAGATATTTTTTAAATGTGTTGTTTTTCCCTCATATTCTCAGAAATCCCAATGTCATTTTGTTAATATAAACATTGACTTCCCAATAACAGTGTCTTTTCTGATTGCCAGACCTTGTCTATGTTCAGAAGAAATAGTGTTGTTAGATGACATGAGGTTGCATCTGACTCACAGTGACTGTGCACAACCGAACGAAATGTTACCAAATCCTGCTCCATCCTCAGGATCCAGGCTGTCTGAGCCCATTGTTGGACCCACTGTGTCAATCCATTTCACTGAGTGTCTTCCTTTTTATGATAACCCTTCTGTAGAGAAATACAAGTAGATACAGTCTAATTTATTAACCAGGTAACACTAAACTGTCATTTGAAATTTCTGTCATCTGTACGACATCTTCAGGTACTATCATGGGCCAGGCTTCAGATTCTACTTTATCCATGCTTTTCTGTGCCTTGAGAAATATTAACTCTTGGCATAATGGCAAGTAGACTGCTTTTCAAAATATGTTGTTGTTGTTGTTAAGTGCCATTGAGTCCGTTTCAACTCATAGCCACCCTGTATAGGGTTTCCAAGGAGTCTGAACCAACTACCCTTGTGGTTCAAACCAACTTTGCAGTCCAGTGATTTATCCCACAGCACCACATAGAGAAGTGAATTATAAGAACGCGAGTTATGGTTCTTGAGTCAAATTGACTAGGATTTATGGTGAGGATACTAAGAGTAAGAAAGGAAAGAAAGACAAAAATAAAATTGGAGAAATAGAATTCCCAGAGTTTGATGACAGGTTGAATCGGAAGGAAATGGGAAGGACAAGAGAGAGGAGACAGTAGAAACTGATTTTGGAGTCTTGATTGGAAAACTTGTAATGCTACTACAAAAATGGAGTTCAGAGAAGGGACTAATTAGAGGAAACTGGTAAAATTTTAATTTTTGCACAGAGAACTGAAACACCTAGGTGAAGCTATCTGCCTAACAATGTAAAAGGTGAGCTTTGAAATTCAGGTTCACATTGTCTGAGATTTGGATTACACTCATGGAATTAATTATTGATGCCACAGGTAGGGAAGAGATTACTTGGAAACAAAGGCAGTAGCTAAAAGGTCAGAACACCAGCCTCAGGGGATTTACGCACTTAAATCAAGCACCAAAAAAAAAAAAAAAAAGCAGCAGCTGCGGAAACCAGGTAGTGTAGGGGAAAGGTTGTATTATTTGTAAGAACACTATCTTTGGCGAACTTTGAATAAAGGACAGTATTCCTTAAAACAAGAATGCATGCAGACCATAGAAAAAAATTGTGTATTAAAGCTTTTATTTGAAGGTAGGATAAACTCTGAATTACTTATCGTTCAAATCTACCAGCAACTTCCAAGGGGGAAAGATGAGGTTTTCTCCTGATGTGGCGCTATAGGAACCGAAAGGTTGATTTGAACCACAAGTAGGCGGTTCAAACTCACCAGCCGCTCCTCGGAAAGCCTACACAGGGTCACTATAATAATAACAACAACAACAACAACAACACAGATTTACAGCTTCAGAATTGATATGAGTAAGTATGGATCCCATGGCAGTGGATTTTGTTTGTTTTCTTAAGAAAAATAAGTAACAGATGCGGTAAGGGGAGCTCTGATAGTGTAGTGGTTAGGAATCAGGCTGCTAATCTCAAGGTTAGCAGTTCGAAACTACCAACTGTTCTGGGGAGAAAGATGAGGCGTTCTGCTTCCGTAAAGATTTACAGCCTCGGAAACCCTGTACAGGGTCCCTATGAATCGGAACCGACTCCACGGCACACCACCACCACCACCACCACCACTACCAAGTCTGAAATATCTTTGTTGTTGTTATCAAGTGCAATTGAGTTGGTTCCAAACCACAACCTTGCAATTAGCAATCCAGTGCTTACCCTACAACACCACACTGTTGTTGTTGTTAAGTGCTGTGGAGTCAATTCCGACCCATAGTGACCCTGTATAGGGTTTCCCCAAGGAGCAGCTGGTGAGCTTGAACCAGTGACCTTGCAGTTCAACTGACTTTTCAGTCTGATGCATTGGCCCACAGCACCACACCAAGACTCCAGAAAGCACCACACTATGACTCTAAAATACCTTTGTTGTTAAGTGCTGTCAAGTTGATTCCATCCATTAGTGACCTTGTATAGGGTTTCTGAAGAGCAGCTGTTAGGTTTTCAACCTTGTGGATAGCAGTCTAGTGTTTATCCTACAGCATCACAAGGAAACTCTAGAAAAATAAAGTGTTATCTAAGACAGGAAGAAGTTGGCATTGTCTAATAGATTTCTTTTCATTAGCATCAGGATAAGTGAATTTCCATGTCCATGCATCAAATTTCCATTTTATCTAATATTGATTGGACAAGATGAAAGGAGTAAAAGTTTAAATCGAGCTGGAAAGTATGCAAATCTAGAAATGCTCTACTCAAATTGGCAAAGTCAGCCAGAAAATTGTGTTCTTGATTGTTAGTCAACATTTCCTTCACAGTAGTGAGATTTCATATTACACTACCAATTTGTGCTAGAATCCTTTTTTCTAAAGCTATTAATTCTGAGTTCTGACGATTTGTTTTGTAACTGCATAGTATTCACTTATCTGAAGCTTGTTGTTACTCACAGCAATGCTGTCTAGGGTTTCTGGGAAGCAGCTGGTGGATTTGTATTTTATCACCCTTGAAAGAGATTTCAAGATCAAAGCTTGACTCTACCTGGTTAAAAGTTGAATTCATTTCTGTTGTTCACATCTGTTTCCAGGTGAATCTCACTGTGAAGTTATAGAAAAAGGATTTGTCAAGAGAAGGAAGAAATGGTTTGTTTTATTTTGTTCAATAGGATAAGAATTCTATGCAGTAGATAAGTATGTCTTTGGCGCCACCTGCTGTACAGAGTGAAAATGAACTTCTTGAAAGTAACTGGTAAATCATTTACTATTACTTTCATGTTTGTTTGCATAATTTCACCTTTTTAATGAAACCGCCTCAGTTTTTATGATAATTTTTGAATATTTGCATTCATTCACTCAGCAAATATTTATTATGTGCTAGATGGTAATGATGGTTTGGTGTGGTTTTTGGTTTAGTGAAAATACAAACAGTATCAAAGTTGTATTTCATTCAGCTTTAAAAGTTTATTGAATTGAATTTTGAAATACCAACTGTGCAACAATAGAAAAAAGAAGTTTTTTTGTTTTTGTTTTATTTTTTTAAAGGGATAAACCCTATACTCTGGGACCGGGGGTGGTGAGGGGTGAGGGGGAGGACAGGGAGAAAAGTGTTGCCATTTTTAAACATCTGGAGTCTACTTAGAAACTTTGTTGTTGTTGTTGTTGTTGTTAGGTGCTGTTGAATCAGTTCCAACTCAGCCACCCTAGGCACAACAGAACTGAACACTACACGTTTCCACGCAATTGTTGCTATGTTTGAGCCCTTTCTTTCAACCACTCTGTCATTCCATCTCTTTTAGAGTCTTTCTCTTTTTCTCTGACCTTCTACTTAGCAAGCATGATGTCCTTCTCCAGGGAATGGTCCCTCCTGATAAAATATCGGAAGTATGTTAAACAAAGTTTCATCATCCTCGCTTCTATAATAACTATTATTTTAGGGGCTGGTGATGGTTCAGACGCCTGGTGTGGCACTGTATGATCAGCACTGGACTAGGAACCACAAAGTCAGCAGTTCAAACCTACTAGCTGCTCCTTGGAAACGCTATACAGGGTCGCAATGAGTCGGCACCAACGCGATGGCACTTAACAACCACAAAGTGATGATTCAGTGGTAGAACTTGAGAGAGTAACCAGAAGCTCAGCAGTTTGCGTTCACCAGCCACTCGGCAGGAGATGAGGCAGTCTGCTTCTGTAAAGATTTGTAGCCTCTGAAACTCCATAGAGCTGTTCTACTCTGTCGTACAGAGTCACTATGAGCCAGAATTGACTCAGTGGCAGTGGGTAATATGAGACAACTGGATTAATACCTGACCAGTGTACATCTGTCAGCAGAACTTCTAGACTCAGCCAGACTCGGTGGAAAGGCGTAGTGATCTGCTTAGGAAAATGAGCCAGTGAAAAGGCTATGGATCACAATGCTCCAGTCCGCTCCAGATGACGGAAATGGCACAGGGTCAGATCGCGTTCTTCTATATGTGAGTGGGATCACCATGATCAGGGTCTACTAGATTATTATTCTGCTCATTAAAAAAAAAACAAAAAAACCAGAAGCTAAGCTGCCAAGTTGAAGGTTTTTCATTTGAAACCTTGATTTCATATATAGATGAAATCCTGGGAGTGTAGTGGATTGTGAGCTGGATTCTGCAAGGTCAGCATTTTGAATCTATGAGTCCCTCCGCAGAAGAAAGATGAGGCTGTCAGCTCCTGTAAAGATTCACAACCTCAGAAGCCCTGTCCAGAGTCTCTATGAGTAGGAATTAACTCACTGAACAGCCATGTTAGTTTTGGTTTTACAAAGAAATTAACTAGGACAACAAGGTATTTGTAAGGATTGAGAGGTTAAATTTTGCCTGTGCTAAGAATTTAAGATAGCTGAGAATAATAAAACAAATGAGAAAATACTTTAATATTTTTATTTTAGGGTAGATAAACTGAATATTTTTAACAATCGGCAAAGTTGTCTCTTCAGCATTGTACTAGACGCCGTAGAAACTTGAAGAACTTAGAGGGCATTTTATAAATGGAGGTGATTCATTACGTACAAAATTTTTACTACCTTAACCAGAAGCATGAACAAATGTATAGTTAAAACATCTAATGCATGAGCAAAACTGTTTATATGCTTGGTTAATTGATGCCAATGAAAAAGAAAATAATTAGCCTTGCTTCAAAAATCTGCTGAGATAAAAATTCCCAAATGAAATATTTACATGCTTGGTTATAGCACCACTTACCAAAGCTGTTAAAATGCCTTTCTGTTGTATGTCTAAGTCTTTTGGGGGGAACTTTGTTGGTGAAAGGAGCTGTGCCTACGACCAATTTTATATAGTACATAACCTTTATAGGCACCACTTAATTTAATATGATTTGTATTTAGGATAGCATGAAACAGCACAATTATCTGCAAGACATTATACATCCTAATAACTGTAAATTCTATGTGTGCTAAAAATATTGTATCATGCATGGCTCTAAGAATGATAAAAATTATAAAAATAAACCTTTAAAAGCGCCTGCATTTGCCTTATTAATTAATATTAGCTACTTGAAGTGGATAGGAGTCCTGGTGTGGTCCTGTGGCTTAATGTGCTAGACTGTAAATTCAATTTGAACCACAAGGTCTGTGGTTCAAGTTCACCAGTTGCTCCTTGGAAACCCTATACAGGGTCAGTATGGGTCAGAACCAACTTGATGACACTTAACTAAAACAACAACACTTGAAGTGGATGGAATCCTGCTAACCACAAGGTCAGTGGTTCAAATCCCACTAGCTGCTCCTTGGAAACTATGCAAGTTTCAACTGTGTGGATCATGACAAGCTATGGATAACTTTGAACTTCAGAGGAAATGTTAATGAAGTGGATTGAGAGCTTGCTGTTTCCTTTATATTGAGGTGCAAACCATATCAAAGGTATACAAACAGTGTAATATAAAACAGATGACTGGTACCTCCTAAAAATTAGACACTTATGTGCATCAAAACATTTCACCAAAAGAGTCCAGAAATGGGGAAAATTTTTTTGCAATGATGTATCAGACAAGAGACCAATCTCTGAATTTCATAGAAAACTACAACACCTCTATAAGAAAAAAATAAACAACCCAATTAAAATAGAGGACATGAGCAGACACTTCAGGAAAGAAGACATTCAGGTGGCCACACACATGTGAATCAATGTTTATGATAATTAAGCATGTTTGTTGTTGTTGGTAGGTGCCATGGGGTTGGCTCTGATTCATAACAACCTAATGGTCAACAGAACAAAACACAGCCCAGTTCTGCACCATCCTCACAATTGCTGCTACACTTGAGCCCATTGTTACTGCCACTGTGCCAGCCCATCTCATTGGGAGTCTCTTTCTTTCTCACTGTCCCTCCTCTACTTGATCAAGCACGATGTCCTCCAGGAATTGGCCCCATCCTGAAAGTATGTCCAAAGTATAGAGATGAAGTCTGGCCATCTTAATTTTAAGGAGCATTCTGGTTGTACTTCTTCAACACAGGTTTGTTTGTTCTGGCAGTCTGTGGTACCTTTAATATTCTTCTTCAATACCATAACTCAAATGCATCAATTCTTCCATGATCTTTGTTATTCACCTTCCAACTTTCACATACTTATGAGGCTATTGATAATACCATGGCTTGGTTCAGGCTCACTTTAGTACTCATACTGACATCTTTGCTCTTGAACACTTTAAAGAGGTCTTGTGCAGCAGATTTGCCTGATGCAACACATCTTTTGATTTCTTGGCTGCTGCTTTCATGAGTGTTGATGGTGGATCCAAGCAACAACTTCAGTCTTTTCTCAATTTATCATGATGCTATTCTTGATCTATGTAGTTTCCTCATGAGCACAATTGAGTGCTCCATAATACTTATTCTCCACAATGTTGTGCATTTGTTGTTGTTGTTGTTGTTGTTGTTGTTAGGTGCC
The DNA here is from genome assembly GCF_000296735.1 of Chrysochloris asiatica. Classification (NCBI taxonomy): domain Eukaryota; kingdom Metazoa; phylum Chordata; class Mammalia; order Afrosoricida; family Chrysochloridae; genus Chrysochloris; species Chrysochloris asiatica. The sequence continues at coordinate 841,817 of NW_006408545.1, forward strand.
ATCGAGTCAGAACTGACTCATAACTACCCTTTGCCCAACTGAACGAAACATTGCCCAACCCTGAGCCATTATCCACACAGTCAAAAGTCTTTGCATAGTCAATAAAGCATAGGTAAACATCTTTCTGGTATTCTCTGCTTTCAGCCAAGAGCCAACTGATGTCAGCAATGACATCCTTCCTTCCATATCTGAATCCAGCTTGAAGCTCTTGCAGCTCCTAGTCAATGTACTGTTATAGTCAGTTTAAAAATTATATTTAGAAAAATTTTATTGCATATGATATTAATGATTTTGTACGATGATTTCTGCATTCTCTTGGGTCACTTCTCTCTGCAAAAAATGGGCACAAATATGGATCTCTTCTAACCAATTGGCCACATGCCTGTCTTCCAAATTTCTTGGCAGAGATGAGTGAGTGCTTCCAGTGCTGCACATCAGCTTTTTGAAAGATTTCAGTTTGTATTCCGTCAATTCTTGGTGCCTTGTTCTATGCCAATGCCTTCAGTGTACATTGGGCATCTTCTTTCAGTACCATTGACTCTTGATCATATAATATCTCTTAAAATGGTTGAACATTGACCATTCCTTTTTGATACAGTGACTGTGTATTCCTTCCATCTTCTTTTGATGCTTTCAACATGGAGTCCTGGTGTGGCGCAGTGGGCTATTGTGTCAGACTGCAAAGTCATTTGAACTGCAAGGTCGGTGGTTCAAGCTTACCAACTGCTCCTTGGAAACCCTATACAGGTTCACTATGGGTCGGAATTGACTCAACAGCACTTAGCAACAACACATCATTCAATATTTTCCCCAGAGAAGCCTTCAGTATTAGAAGTCGAGGCTTCTTCCACCTTGAGAAATGTTGAGCGTTTTCGTGTTTTGGTTTTCTAACTCCAGATCTTTGTACATTTCATTATAATATTTTACTGTGTCTTTTTGAGCTGCCGTTTAAAACTTTCTATTCAACTCTTTTACTGTCTCATTTCTTCTATTTGCTTTAGTATCTCTATACTGGAGAACAAGTTTCAGAGTCTC
>NW_006408545.1:849699-861293 GCF_000296735.1 Chrysochloris asiatica
AACATTAACCATTTCCTTTTGGAACAGTGACTCCGTGTATTCCTTCCACCTTCTATTGATGCTTTCTGCATCATTCAATAATTTGCCCAGAGATTCTTTTAATAATGAAAGTCGAGACTTGAATTTTTTTTCTTCAGTTCCCCCAGCTTGAAGAAATGCTGAATGTATTCTTCCTTTTTGGTTTTCTGATTCCAGGTCTTTGCACATTTTGTTGTAATATTTGGATTTAAATAGTGTTATTTACACAACCCTGGAACAAAAGTGTTCTGCAGGCAGATACACGGACAAATACATAGGCTGAACAAGAATGGTAGGAAGAGTGAGAGTGTATCACAAATGTATTTGTACATGGGTATTTATCTTTGCTGTAAGTATACCTATGACTGTGGTGGAGCATATAGGGGGCAAAATCATGAAAAATTCTCATATATTATCAAACATCTTAAGGCAATGAATTCCTGGGCACAGGGCTCAAAACTACAGCCTCAGGGAACTTAATGGTTAATTGGCATAACATAGTCCAAATAGACAATGTTCTATAGTCTACTTTGGTGAATGGCGACTGGGCCCTTAAATGCTCATGTGCAGTCATCTAAGGTGCAACTGTTGTTCTCTTCATGTGCAGAAGATAAAAGAGTGATGATAATTGATTATGCTTGGGATCAACTAGTGCAATATATAGGTGGAGCATATAAACATCAGTCACCATGACTCTGAGACCAGGAGAATTCTATGGTTCCTGAATAGCACTACCAATTGTTTTAAAAGGATCACATTAGAATACTTCAGACAGAGTGGGAGAAAATAAGGAATAAAACTCAAAATTATAAAAAAGACTGGGTTTACTGCTCAGAAAGAGACTCCAGTCTGAACCTGAGATTATGGCCCTTGACCACCCTTCAGATTTGAAAGGGACTCCCACTCATGGTGGAATTTTCAGTCAACCAGTTGTTGTTATGTGCCGTTGAGTCAGTTTCCAAGGAGCAGCTGGTGAGCTTGAATCACTGACCAACCGATTTTGTAGTCCAGTGCATTAACTTACAGCACCCTAAGGGGTTGGGGGATGGGGCCAACTACACTAGTAAGGTATGCTCAGCATGGAATGGTCATTTAAGATCAAAAAGGTAACATTTACCTAAGGACAAAGATAAGAAGGGAGGGGACAGAGTGGAATGAAAATAGGAGCCACAGGGAGGAAGTGGGATAAATGCTGTTGCATGGAGACTGTAACCATTGAGCTGAAACAAAGTTCATCATTTTTTCATGTAAAACAGATGATCTTCTCCATAAACCTTCACTTCTTGTTGTTAGGTGCCATAGAGTCGTCGGTACTGACTCATAGTGACCTTATGCACAGCAGAATGAAGCACTGTCTGATCCTGGGCCAGTCTCACAATTATTGTCACACTTGAGCCCATTGATGTTGCTACTTGGCCCATCCATCTCACTGGGGGTCTTCCTTTCTTTCTCTGACCCCTCCTCCACCTTACCAAACATGATATCCTACTCCAACGACTGGTCCCTCCTGACAGTATGTCCGAAGTATGAGAGACGAAGTTTGGCCATCCTGGCTGGCTTCCAAGGAGCACTCTGGCTGTACTTCTTCCAACACAGATCTGTTGGTTCTTCACTTAATTCACAATAAAGAAGAAAAAAAATAATAAACAGATTTTATTGAGTGGCAAGGCAATCTTCAAATTAGGAATCACAATGTTCTGAGGATTCTGAACTAAGTGATCCAGGAGGAGACAGTTCAGAGAATTTTTATAAGAAAATATAAGCAACCTTAAGAAAAATTTAGTGATTGTTTGGCATTTAGGTAATTGCTACAAAACTGGGTGAGGTTACATCTGATTGGTAAGAGATTACAAAAAATTCTCATTTTAAATTACAAAGTAATCATTAAATTGGTTGCATTTCACCTTGAAACAATTGTGAGCCCATCCTTTTGTTACCTCAGGGAGGACGTGTGTAATTTTTATTTCTAAGGTTTATTTTGAGTAAGTATCTGTGCTGAAAATTGTTTTGGACCCTCTGCCTGAACAGGGTGCATTCTTCTTCTTCTTTTTAAACTTTTTATTGTGAACTGAATAAAGATTTACAGAGCAGCTCATTAGGTTTATAGTCAACAAATCATATACTTTGCTTCATTACAATGATAGCAATCTCCTCCATGTACCCTCAGTTATTACCTCTATTCACTTTAACTATTGCGTTCCTCCCTGTTTTATGTTTACAAGGTTCAGGTGGCTTTTTTTTTTTTTTTTAAGTTTTTATTGTGAATTGAGTGAAAGTTTACAGGGCAGATCATCAGTTTTACATTCAACAAATCGTATACTTTGTTTTGTTACAATAATTATAATTCCCTCCATGTACCATCAGTTAACAGTATTTTTCTCTATTCATTTTAGCTCTTTTTTTTTTTTTAAACTCTCAGGCATATGTAATAATTTAAACCACCAAAGGGCACATTCTGCAAGTCTGCCTCCTGGCCACCAGCTCTCAGTCCCTCTCTTCCCATGGATCTAGAGTCCTCAGCTGCTACATCTCTCCATGTCCTCATCTCTGCCTCCATCTTTGGTGTTGCTGCTTCTTTAGATAAGGTCCTGCATTCCGCTTGTGCTCATCTCCCGTGATGGTCCTAGGGTCCTCTGTTTCTGGACTGTAAGATTAACCACTCCCTCGTTTTTGTTCCAAAACGTCTACCTTTACAATTGTGACGTTCCTAATTAGTCATGATAACTCACTATTGAATCTTAAGAATCTTACCCCAACCTTTTTTTTTAACAGACCCATCTAGACAAGATGAAAACTGTTCTGTGGGGACTCTACCTTCCCTCACACACTCTTAAACTAAACTCCCTCTTGAAACCTTGTCAGCCAGTCACTTCGAGCCTTTATCACACCCTCATTTTAGGTAGCCAATGTCTAAGTTGCCCTTATTTACCCTGTGTACAGAGGAAATAGCATTGATACTTAATGTGAAGACCCCTCCCTGTTGGTATTTTGAGCCACTACTTCCATGTTGTTGTTGTCAAGAGCCATCAAGTCAATTCTGATCCATAGCGACCCTGTATAGGGTTTCCAAGGAGCAGCTGGTGAGCTTGAACCATCGACCTTGTAGTTCAAACGGCTTTGCAGTCTGGCGCATTAACCCACAGCGCCACATCAGGACTCCTTGAGTATAGGTCAATTTCATTAAATTGTAGCAATTTACCCTCGTTTCCTTTATCAAAAAATAAATAAATTTTTTTATCTTCCTCTAATTGAGTTCTGATTATCAAGCCATCCAGGTGAAGTCAAAATGGTACTATCTACAAGTTTGGGTGTTCTTGTGCATCTCCCCTCACTTCATATCCGCTGGATGCTTCACTCTCAGCTCTAGCTCTCTGTGGCTATGTCCTTGTCCATGGGCTCAGATGTCCCCAAATCTCACCACACTTTGGTCAGGCAACTTTTTAATCCCTTGAAGATTCTTGTGCTATTGAGTAGGATTCATTCCAATACAGACTCATGACCAGTACTTTTAGCAGCTTTTTAAATTTCCATTCTTGAAATATACTATTAATTTTAAAATATTAAAATGTAGAAAGTAAAAGAAAGGAAGTAAATATAATAGATTATAAAACATTTTTTAAAGTTCTGAAGCATGAATAAAGAGACCATGAATATAGTTCAGTGATATGATTCTCATTTCACAGATTTCATTATAGAGGTTTTCAATGAAACAATTTACACAAGTTGTAAATGCTGCCAGGTTGTGAATCAGACCTTTTGATGACATCTGTCTATAAAAAGACAGCATATTGTGTGTTTAGACTAAATTCTAAAATGTAGCCAGCTTTAATAAACATTTTAATGAATTGACTATTAAACCAGGTAGGACATAAAATCAATCTTAATTTTAGAGCTTAATTAGGCAATGAAAACTGCAATTTTGGATTCAGATTCAAGAAACAATAAATCATGGGAAAGCCCTTTATTTCTTTTAACATATTTCTGGCAATCTTGATAACTAGGGCCTCTCAGATGTTAAATCAGATTACTTTTGTTTTTAGATGCAATTCATTTTGAAATGAAAACATGTGACAGAATATAAAATGTTTGGTGAGTTTTAAATATTTATCTTAATTAGTTAACAATGTTAATACAAAGTAGTAGAAAACTACATATAATTTTGCTATTTATCTGATATTTATAGTTTTTAAAAAATAAAATTATCTTTTATTATAGTGCAAGATGATCCCATAATATTTAAAGTTCTTTGATGAAGATATCATTTTCAAACTGTCAGTTTATTGCCTAAGTATATACACAAGAGGGCTTCAAAAAGTTCATGGAAATATTCCACCATTTTTTTATTCCATTTTCTATGAACCTTTTGAAGCTCCTTCATATAATCAAGGAGACCTGGCAGCACATGATTAAATGGCTCAGCTGTTAACCCAAATTTTGGTCATTCAAACCTACCCAGCAGTTCTGAAAGATGATCTACTCCAGTATGTAAAGATTTCAGCCTAGGGTGCAGTTCTATTTATAGGGTGGCTATGAATCCAAATCTACTTGCTGGCACAGAGCAATAACATCTGTATTCTTATTTGGAAATGATGTCAAAATGCCACATTTGAGGCCCTTCCAGGATTGGAGACCCAGGCCAAATGGCCCTCCTCATACTGGTCTCTCATATCAACTAGATTCTTGGAGTGAAAGGACCCAGATTCCAGATTAGAAATTGGAGCTTCTCCTTTGCCATTGACTTACTACTTACTTTGGCTTCAGATAAGTCTCTCTTTTTTTAATACCAATGTTGTGAAGAATACCCTATGTACAGAAAAGGGAGCAAATCCTAAGTGTGGTTTGAAAGAATTTTTGCAAATCAAACAAACCTGTTCTGCCAGTACCTACATCAACCAAAAACAGAGCATTATATCCTTGGTATCCCACTACACCTCCTTGAGACCTCTTTCCCCATATTGGTAACCACTGTTATGATTATAAGGAGCCCTGGTCATGTCATGGGTTATGAGCTGGGCTGCTAACAACAAGGCCAGCAGTTCGAATCTGCCAGCCATTCTGTGGGAAAAAGATGAGGCTTTCTGTTCCCATAAAGATTTACAGCCTCAGAAACCCTGTACAGGAATGCTATGAGTCGAACCAACTTCATGACACAAAACCACCACCACTACCATCCCAATTATAACAGCACAGATGGTTTTCCTGGTCCCCTTCCCCCTTTAATTAAGTTGAACCTTAAAAAAATGTGCTTTTTAATTGGTAGCAGGATTAATTATGACCATCAGAACTGTAATTGTAGAAGATGTGTTATAATTCTCTGAAAAACTAAAAAAAAGGAAAGTAGTTAATCTTTCATTTCAGGAATGGAGGATCACAGGATCATCCAAAAGGAAGCACATGAGTGAAGCGTGACATCCTACCTAGGAAAGCCGTGACAGCAGAGATGGTGGCAGAGGCGATGGCATGGAGAGACAGAGCAGCCTCAGGCTCTAGACTAAGAAGGCTGTCAACCAGTGGGCAGGAGTCTGGCTTGTAGAATGTGCCCTTTGGACATTTAAATAAATATGTGTTTTTTTGTTTTGTATGTGTACATCAAATATTTTAGCTTTGTTGATTTGTGAAATATAATATGTAAAAGGGAAGCCATTGGCAGGAAATTGGATAACCACTATTGCAGGGAGGAGATTGTAATCTTTGAGAAGATGCAGGGCATGTATTTTGTTGAATGGAAAGCCAATGATCTTGTTTGTTAACCTTCACTCAATTCACAATAAAAAGTAAAAAAGAAAAGAAAAGAAAGAATGTGCTTTTTATGTGTTTATAGCTTCTTTTACTTTCATCCTTATTGTTGTACACAATTGTAGGTCATTATTATTGTGTGAACAGCACCATTTATTCATCTTATCTATTGTTGATAGCCTTTTGGGTGGTTTCAATTTGGAGATTTTTAGGAATAATAATGCTCTGAAAATTCAAGCACAGGTCTTTTGAATTGTGATTTTATAATAACATTTTATATAGAATCACATATAGGGATTCTTTATAGAATGTGGCTACTAGTCCTTTCTCATATAAGTGTATTGTGAATATCTTCTCTTCCTCTGGATTTCTTTTTTACTCTCTTAATGATTTCTTTTTAAATAAGTTTGTACTTTAAGATAATCTAAATAATCACATTTATCTCTTAATAGTTAGCACTTTTTATAATCTGTTTAAGAAACTCTTTGTCTTTTATTGTTGCTGTTGGGTGGTTCCAAGTCAGTGACTTCATGTGACAGAGTACAGATGCCCACAGGGTGTTTTCTTAGCTGTAATCCTTAGGGAGCAGATTGCCAGCTCTTCCTCCTACAGAGCTTCTGGGTTGATAAAAACTGCCATCCTTTTAGTTAGGAGCTCTGATAAAAATCCAGAAGATAGTCTCTTATATTTTCTTCTAAAAGTTTTATTTTAACTATTACATTTTGATCTGCAATAGTGATAAAACTGATGTCTTGATATAGGGCACAAAAATACATTTTTGTCAATATAGAAATTCACTTGATCCAAAGTTCTCTTAGTCATAAATCTCATGATCATGTATATGTATACGTCCATTTATGAACTTTTTATTCTGTTCTATTGGTTAGTTTCTTCATCTTGATATCAATTACATACTCCATTACTGTACCTTTATAAAAAATCTTGATACATGGTGTTACAAGTTCTCTAGTTTTCGTCTTCATTTTTGTCCTGGAAGTTGTTGTTGTTGTCAGGTGCCATCGAGTCGGAACCTACTCATAGCGACCCCATGCACAGCAGAATGAAACAATGTCCGACCCTGGGCCAACCTCACTACCGCTGCCACACGAGTCCATCAATGATGCCACCTGGCTGATCCATCTCGTTGGGGGTCTTCCTCTTTTTCTCTGATCCTCCACCCTACCCAGCATGACATCCTTCTCCAACGATTGTTTCCTCTGGACAATATGTCCAAAGTAGGAGAGAAGAAGCTTAGCCATCCTGGCCTCCAAGGAGCACTCTGGCTGCACTTCTTCCAAAACAGATCTATTGGTTCTTTTGGCAGTCCATGGCACTTTCAGTATTCTCCTCCAACACCACAACTCAAAGGCATCAATTCTTCTACAGTCTTGCTTATTCACTGTCCAGCTCTCACATCCTTATGAGGTTATTGAAAATACCATGTACTTGGTCTTAAATATCCATACACTTTAAAAAAATTAGCTTCTCAATTTTTACACCCAAAAAGATAAGAAAAACAAAAACAAAACAAAACAAAAACCACCTGTGGGATTTTGACTAGGATGATGTTTAATCTACAGATTTATATAGGGAAAATGCTTGCTTTATATTGAACCTTCCAGTTTAAGTATATGCTTTATTCTTTCATTTATATAGGTTTAAAAATTTTTCTCTTTGCAATATTTTGTGTGTTTTAGTTAGTCCTCATGTGGGTTAATGCACTGGACTACAAGATTGGTGTGAACTGCAAGATTGATGATTCAAGCTAATCAGCTGCTCCTCAGAAACCCTATACAGGGTCACTATGAGTCAAAACCAACTTTACGGCACTTAACAACAACAACAAGTGTGAATATTGCAAAAATATGAAGCACCAAAAAATGTCTCCCACAACACTCTCCCCTGGGTTCAATAATTCATTACAATGGCCACGCAGAACTCAGACACGATACTAACAGGGGGTTATTGACAGGTTACAATTCATGGTCAGAAATGCTCAGGGCACAGTTGTTTGAGTTATGCTGATAAATGCCCATAGGACATAGTACTCCACCTTAAGCCTCAGCCTAAAGCCACTTGACTCTAGCTCTGTGGAGCAAACCTAGCACCCCCACTTTTGTTCTTGGAGGTGCCCCACTCTACAAGCAAACTTACTCAGCTTTACTTACTTGATGGACTGTGAAATCCACTGCTCTGTCTCATGTTCTGGTTCTTAATTATGAAGCTGCTACACTCCTCTGCCACTCCTCAGCTATCACAGCTTTCCATCCTTGCATAGAGGAGGCTCAAAGCATAGGGATCTCTGAATCCAAAGGACACACTCCACTCCTGGTTCTTTTTCTTAGATGGCAGAGAGATTTCCCCTTCTGCTTCTGAGTTCATTTTATACCCATGCTAGAGTCTCAAGTTTTTACAATTACCATGAATTCTGCTAACATCCACACCTAAAACATGTCATCCTATCAGTATCTTATCCTAGCCCCAACAGGGCAGAAACATTGTTTCAGTGGGAATTACAGACTATGGCTAGAAGGACACATTACATAGTTCATTATACCACAGGCCACCCCTGGCTCTTCAAACCATTGTCCCTTTCATACATGATGGATTAACTTTTCCCATGTGGTGGTAGTTGTTTAATGCCATCCAGCTGATTCAAATTCATAGCAACCTTGTACAGGTTTTCTGAGGAGCAGCTTGTGGACTTGAACTGCTGATTTTATAGTTCTAAGTCCAGTGCTTATCCACACTGAGCACACCCATAAAAGTTGTAAGTTAGCAACTTTATGGCTTTATTGTTCCCCGTTTTTGATAGCCAATTTCTAAATTGGAGCTTCCATACTAACAAGGAAGATTTAGCAAGTGAAAACCTTATAAATATCAGTAGAACATTGTCAGATACAGAGTTAAAGATGAAAACATTATCAACAGTACCAGAACATTGTCAGATATAGTGCCAGAAGATGAGAGTGTCTCAGGTTGGAAGGCACTCAAAATGCAACTGGGGAAGAGATGTCACCTCGAAGTACAGTTGACAATGATGATACAAATGGAATAAAGCCTTCAGGATCTTCATTTGATGTTGGGGCACAACTCAAAATGAGGCAAAATAGCTGCAAACATCAATTAATAATTGGAACATGGAATGTACAAAGTATGAATCTAGGAAAATTATAAGTTGTCAAAAAATGAGATGTAACACATAAATATTGTTATTCTAGACATTGGTTACCTTAAATGGGATGGTATTGGTCATTTTGAATTTGACAATCATATGGTTTAGTATTTAGGAACGATAGGGTACTTTCTGCCCCCTACTCTGCAGACCCTGGGAGAAATATGCAATGTAAGTGCTCTTGGATTTTGAGCCTCTGTTTTGTGGCTTCCCATGATTCCTTGTTAAGTATTACATCTTACTAATGTGTTTCTCTCTGTCTGAAAAGTTTTCCTGGCAAAAGTACATGTGATGGCTAAGAAAAATTCTGCTTCTGTTTGTCCTGTTTTAAGATTCCTTCTGCTCTCTAGTGGACAATTTTGATCAGGATTCCAACTTTGGGACTCTGTGTGGACATCTTAAGGGAAATCTATTTTTCTTAGAAAGTTTGAGTTTGTGTGTACCTTGTTGGGGGAATCATGGTATTGAGCCTCTTGCTGACAGACCCCATGCTGTATTTCACATTTGGTAAATTGTGCCGTCTCAGATTGTGGTATACATTTGTAGTGGAATCACCAAAAGTCTTGGAAGGGAAATTGACATGGGTGGTGGGGGGGTTGGGGGGTGGGGATGATCAGCAGTTCTTGACCTGTTTTGGAAACATATGTTATTTCAGCATATTCTCAGTAACTTTAAGATAGATTAGCCTAAGTAAAACTGCTTGAAAATCATGTAGCTACTTTTGTATTTCATAAAAGTTATTAAAACACACACACAGAGACATAAAAAATTACATTTCACCTTGGCATACAAAATATATTGCCAACCAAAGTTAAAGGAATATCTTAGAACTACAGCAGTTAAAGAGAAGCTGTTTTTTCCTAAGAATAATCATAAATCTATTTTTCTTTTCAAGAAGAGATTACAAGACAAGAATTAGTCAGAATAGCACTTTTACAAAAAAAGAGAGAGAGAGAGAGAAGAAACCGAATCATTTATCTGCTGAGTGTAACTAAAATAGACTAATGATGTACTTGGATCTTTTACTAAGATTCTTGCATTGTAGGATGGTGACAAGTAGGTACCCATGATAACTAGAAAGATTGTTATATATATTTAGTACATGAATGTTTAAGTCCTTCTTTTCACCAGGGTTAATATACTATCTCATTTATCTTCAGAATCCTTATAATAACCCAGTGAGATAAATATTATATAACTATTCCACAGATGAGGAAACAGATGTTCTGGGAAGTTAAGTTACCTGCCAAAAATCACAATACTAGATAAAGACTGGTCTATCTGATTTCTAAGAGTCCTAGTGTGGTGCTATAGGATAAACTGGATTGATAGCCACAAGGTCAGTAGTTTAAACCCACTAGCTATTCCTTGAAAAATGTATACAAGGTCACTATGAGTCAGAACTGACTCAACAGCATTTAACACAAAAAAAAATTTGATTTCTAAGCAAGATCTCTTAATTATATATGCTACATGATTTCAGTTTAATGAATTATTTAATACTTAGTCAAGCCATAGTCTGTCTACCACTCACCTGTAAGTTTGTCCATACTGTGGTGGTTTTAGTGTTGCTATGATGCTAAAAGCTATGCCACAGGAATTTTAAACACCCAGAAAGATCAGTCATGGTGGACATGTGTTAGTGGAGCTTCCAGAGTAAGGCAGACTAAAAAGTAGGAGAAGTAGACTACACCTGAATGTTTAGCCACTGAAAACCTTATGAATAGCAGCAGAACATTGTCAGATATAGTGCTAGAAAATGAAAACATGAGTGACGCCAGACTATTGTCAGATATAGTACAGGAAGGTAAGCCCCTAAGGTTGGAAGGCACTCAAAATGCACTGAGAAAAAGCCGCCTCCTCAAAATAGAGCTGACCGTGATGACACTAATGGAGTAAAGCTTGTTAATGGGGCACAACTCAAAAGGAGAAGAAACAGCTGCAAGCATACATAAATAACTGGAACATGGAATGTATGAAGTACAAAGCTAGGAAAATTATAAATTGGCAAAAGTGAAATGGAGCACATAAAGATTGATATCCTAGGTTTTAGTGAGCTTAAATGGACATTCTGAATCTGACAGTCATATAGGATTCATCATCAAAAAAGACTATGTCAAGATGTATCTTGAAATGCAATGTTGTTCATGATAGGATACTATCTATATGCCTACAACAAAGACCAGTCAATACTATTATTCAAATTTATGCAACAATCACTAAATCTGAACTTGAAGAATCCTACCAGTCTAAAATTGAACATGGAGTCCTCGTGTGGTACTGCAAGATAATGCACTGGACTGCAAGGTCAGTTTGAACCACAAGGTTGGCAGTTCAAACCCACCAGCTGCTTATCAGAAACCTTATACAGGGACGCTATGGGTTGGAAATGACTTGACAGCACTTAACAACAACAACAAAATTGAACATGCAGTCAAAATATATTTATAATTACTGGTGATTGATTGGATTGTAAATGTTGGAAAATAGGAAGAATCACTAGTTGGAAAATATGACCTTGATGATACAAATGATGCTAGAGATCAGATGATAGAATTTAGCAAGACCAACAACTTATTCATTGCAAATATCTTTTTTAAAACAACGTAAAAGATGATTACAGGAGAATAAACAAGATGGTGGATAGGGTGGAAGTGCAGTGAGG
>NW_006408545.1:865813-866401 GCF_000296735.1 Chrysochloris asiatica
AGCTTGATTATTATATGTCTTGGTGATTGTCTTTTAGGGTCTATCCTTCCTGGGGTTCATTGAGCTTCTTGAATGCTTATCTTTTCACTTTTCTGCATGTTAGGAAAATTTTCTTCCTGAAGCTCTTCAACTATCTCCTCTGTGGATTTGAGTGATTCTTCCTGCTCCAGAATGCTGATAATTCTTAAGTTATTCCTCTTCATGTTGTCCAACATGAATCTTAGACCTTCTTCAAATATTTTTTTATATTTTTTTGTGTTTGCTCTTCAATCTTAGTAGTGTTGAGAGATATATCTTCTAGCTCACTAGTTTTAGTTTCTATCTCTTCAATTCCTTTGCCCTTTCAATGTATGTTGGTCATTGTGACATAACTCAGGATTTAATTTTGGGCCAATTTCCTTTTTAGTTTGCTTGTCCCACTCCACAAACCCCATTTAGACATTTTTTTCTAGTTATAAACAGTTCAGGGCCTGCTGTGGCTGTTTGGTTTTAAGTGGAAACTATCTTTTTAATTTTTCAGTTCTCTGAACATGTGTAGTAGAACCCTGCAGCAGTGGGAGTGGGGTGTCCACTTGCTCAGGCACCCCC
>NW_006408545.1:867941-869102 GCF_000296735.1 Chrysochloris asiatica
TGGTCTCTATATTTGGGATTGTAAGGATATCATGTTTGGTATGGTGGAGGGTCAGAGAAAAAGAAGATCTCCAGTGAGATGGGTTGGCAAAGTGGCAGCATCAATGGGCTCAAGTGTGGCAACAATAGTGAGGTTTGCCCAGGGTCGGGCAGTGTTTTGTTCTACTGTGCATAAGGTCGCTATGAGTCAGTACCGACTCAATGGGGCCTAACAACAACAACTAAATAAAAAGATTTTACAAAAAGAAAATAATTATAATAATAAAATAACAATGGTGGCTTTCATGAATCCTGTCATTGCACTTCTCTGGGGACACAATGGTAAATGTTATGTGGTCTCTGACCTCAAGAAACTTACATCCCAGAGAAGATAAAAATCAATAAACCAAACCACTCTTTCTGTAATTTTTGAAATGCAATCACATTACTGCTAAGAAAACAAACTTACAATGCTATGTGATTCTTATAATTCTGTGTGAGCAGTTTCTCCTTCCAATAAACTGCATACCACAATGAGTAAATGTTTCCAGTTCTCCTTAATTTTTCATCAAGCTTAGTGCAAATCTGTAAACATTGAATAACACCATGGGACCCATACAAAGTACCACTAGTGATACAGAAGTACTTAAAAAAAAAAAAAGTCATGATATTACAAAAAATAGTTGAATTGATTGATATGTATTATAAATTAAGGTCTGCAGCTGTGGTTACCCTCTATTTCAAGATAAATTAACCCAGGGTTAAAATAAAAATGAAATGAAATGTGTAAAGCTGTCACAGCAGGTATGCCAGCAGGCATGAAAACCTTACAGTTTTTATGAAATATCTTTTATTGAAAATGTAGCTTTTATGTGAATGCTATATATAATACATTTAAAAAAACCAACCCAAAACCTACTGTCATGGAGTTGGTTCCTACCCATAGTGCCCCTATAGTGCAGAGTAGAACTGCTACTAGGGGTTTCTGAGACTTTAAATCTGATGGGAGTAGTCTTATCTTTCTCCCACAGAGCTGTTGGTGGGTTTAAACAACCAACCTAGCCCAACATTTAACCCATAGCCCAACATAGAAAATAACTGTGTATGTTATTTACAAGGCTTCTGGTCACCATCAGACTATTCGTCTAAAAGTTTAGAGAGAGTTAAAAGTTATATAAGGATT
>NW_006408545.1:871843-873975 GCF_000296735.1 Chrysochloris asiatica
TATAGGTTCACTATGATTTGGTGCCAACTCGATGGCACCTAACAACAACAACAAGTCTGATGGTACTTACTGTATTTGACTTTTAAAAGAGGTTTTATCCCTTGCTATAATTTTAAAGGCTTAATAAAAATAGTGTTAATAACCTTTCATCATTTAAACTCTCTCTCCTTGATGATTTCATTATTGCTTTTTCTAAACTCATTATACAATGAGAATGAGGAACCAGAAGGGAAATGGAAAATATTTATATTAATATTAATATGTTGTTGTTAAAGCGCTCTGGCAGCATAGTGGGAGTGAATTGCAGATCGAAACTGCCAGCTGTTCCTCAGGAGAAACATGAGGTTTCCTTCTCTCATAAAGCCTTTCAGTCTCAGAATCCCTATATAGAGTTGCTATGAGTTGGAATAGACTCCACACACACCACCACCACCAAATTGTTGTTGTTAAGAGTCATGGATTCAGTTCCAACTCAGCAGCACTGTTTCGACTAGTAGGTTTGAACCGCCAACCTTGAGCTTAGCAGTCCAGTGTTTACTCTACAGCTTCACACTAAGACTATTTGTTTTACTAGAAATAGCACTTAGGATATTTTTAATAGCTAGTTATGCTTATTTTTCTATAAACTAAAACTTGTATTTTCTGAAAAGTTAAAGCAGGGTTTAACTGACTTGCTGTTTTCTGTTGTTGTTGTTGTTATGTGCCATGAGTCGGTTCCAGCTCATAGCGACCCTGTAAAGGGTTTCCGAGTCTGTAAATCCTTACGGGAGCAGAATTCCTTATCTTTCTCCCGCAGAGCAGCTGATAGTTTCAAACTGCTGACCATGAGATTAGCAGCCCGATTCGTAACCACTATGCTACCAGAGCTTCTTATTGTTATCCTATTACTCTTTCTTAAATTTGAATCATAGAAACAAACAGATCTTACATACTAAAATCAAGCCATAGATTTAAACTATAAGAAATGCTGAAGGTAAAAAAAAAAAAAAAATAAGAGAGTTAAAACTAACTCAGATTGCATATAACATCAGTCACAATAATAGATAAATGGACTGTGTAATGACAAACAAATCAAAATAACTGTCTTAGGCCAGGTGTTCTAGAGAAGCAAAACCAGTGAAACATATATATGTATATATAAGTGTGGCGCCATAGGATAAGCACTTTACCTCAAGATAGGTTTGAATGCAAGGTCAGCAGTTCAAACTTACCAGCCTCTCCTCAAAAACCCTATACAAGGTCACTATGAGTTGGAATTGACTTGATGGCACTTAACAACAACATATATAAAGAGACCCCCAGAGAGATAGATTGGCAAAGTGAATGAATGCATCAGTGGGCTCTGTCGTGGCAACAATCGTGAGGTTGGCCCAGGATTGGGCAGTATTTCGTTCTGCTGTGCATAAGATCATTATGAGTCGGTACTGACTTGATGGCACCAAACAACAACTGCAAATGGCTAATGATCGTGAACATTTGTTCATATGTTTGTTAGCTGCTCAAATGTCTTCCTTGGTGAAGTGTCTGTTCATGTCCTGTGCCCATTTTTAAATTAGTTTATTTTTATTTTTGTTGTAGAGGCATTGTAGTTTCCTATAGATTTTAGACATTAGTCCCTTGTCTGATATGTTGTTGCAAAAAAGGTTTCCCATTTTGTAGTCTTTTGGTGAAATCTTTTGATGCACATAAATTTCTAATTTTTGGTATGTCCCAGTCATCTATTTTGTCTTCTCTTTTTGTGCAATGCTTGCAATGTTTGATAGTCTATGTGTGCCCTGTGTTACAATCCTTTATTTTGTCCCTATTTTTTCACTGATGACCTTTATAGTTCTGTGATTTACATTTAGGTCTTTAATCCATGTTATTTGTTTTTATATATGGTGTGAGGTAAAGATCCTGTTTCATTCTTTGCTTATCGATTTCCAGTTTTACCAGCACCATTTGTTTAGGAGACTAAAAAACACTGTCTTTTTATATAGTGTCTACAAGCCTCAGAGGATATAACATTGGCCAACTCCCACAGAAAAAGATATGCAGAGGTTTCTGGTCAAGATTCTGTTAGCAAAGAATGAAGAATGACATTCCATGCCAGCTGGAGGCAGTGATATGACTATTTAAGGTTGGCTAGTGTG
>NW_006408545.1:874548-884498 GCF_000296735.1 Chrysochloris asiatica
TAGCCCTGGAATATATAAAATGGAAAATAGAAGCAAAATAATTGGTTACAATATTATATGAAACTTCCTCATATTCAGAGCCCAATTCCTTGAGAGACTTTTGGACATAGTCATTGATACTTCAGTTTTTCCTCACAATATCATCCTTTGAACTGTCAAGAGGATTAGTTCTATAGTGTATTTTTAGTTGTGAAATATGATTTACATATAGAAAATGACATGGAGTATAGAAGGATAACCTAACATTTAGAAACTGAACCTATTATAAGAAATAGAATATTACAAGTGCCCTGAGATATCCTTCTTGTACTCTTTCCTTACCCCTTATAATAACTATAATCTATTTTTATGATAATCTTTTTTTTTTTTTTTGCCTTCTAGTTTTATCAACTATGTTTCTATCTATAAACAAAGCTTCTCTCTTTCTATTTCCTAATAGGTTCTGATTTGACTACAACAACCTAAGCCCCATCTCTTTGTGTGATACAGGAAGAGTAGGGATGATAAAGGGGTAACAGCAGGTAGATTATCATTACCTTTTTTGAGATTATAAACTAGTCATTATATTCACTCACCTAGTTAGGAACTGAAATTGCTTAGTGGAGTAGACCGCTAATCTTGCCTCTGATTGGGTTGTCAGTAATAATCATTAAAGGCCATTTCTATACAGGATCACAAACAGGTAGCTTTGTGTTGCAACAGCTTAGGATATTTTTGAGTAGGCCAGAGGAGAGATACTGAGCTTCTTAAAAGTGACAAAGGCTTTCTATCACCCCAGTCCTTAATGGGTCCAGATACTTTGTTATGCATTGAATATTAGCAGTGTTCCTAGTGATTTACACATAGCAGTTCTCTTTCTCCTTACTGAATCCTGTAGTGTGCTCTTGTGCACCACTGAGTTGATTCCTAATTATAGAAACCGGAGCATAGAACTGCCCTGTAGGGTTTTCTAGGCTGTTATGTTTAGGGGAGGAACAGATTACCAGGTCGTTTTCCCACTGAGCAACTGGTGGGTTAGAACCACGGCATGGTGGAGTAGATCAATAATAGCAGCAGAACACTTGTGTGCCACAAGAGCATGAAGAAACTTTAAAAATTTTTAAATCAGATGAAGGAATTGAGACTTTGAGAACTAACTTGCTCAAGAATACAGAGGTAGTAGATGTTTGAGTTTGAATTCATGCTCCAACCACAAGGGTGGTTTCAAAATGTTTGAAGGGATTGCTGTTGTTGTTGTTGTTGTTACATGCCAGTGAGTCAGTTCCTAATCATAACAACCCTGTATAGGGGTTTCCTAGTGTGAACCACAAGGAGCTCTGGTAGCGTGGTGGTTACGATTCAGGCTGCGATCCTCAGGGTCAGTAGTTTGAAACTACCAGCTGTTCCGTGGGAGAAAGATGAGGCTTTCTGCTCCCATAAAGATTTACAGTCTCGGAAACCCTGTACAGGGTTGCTATGAGTCGGAACTGACTCCATGGCACATAACAACAGCAACAGTGTGAACCGCTGACCTTGCAGTTAAAAATGATTTTGCTGTCCAGTGCTTACCTTACAACGACATACCACTTTCAGGTTATACTTGGTATGAGTAGATTGTCATTTCATGAAAAATATATGACTTTCCTTTTCTTAAAAAATGTTTTTATTGTGAATTGAGTGAATGTTTACAGGGCAGATCATCAGTTTTACATTCAACAAATCATACACCTTGTTTCATAACAACAATTATAATCCCTTCCATGTACCATCAGGTAACAGTATTTCTCTCTATTCATTTTAGCTCTTTTTTTTTTAAACACTCAGGCATATATAATAATTTACACCACCAAAAGGCACATTCTGCAAGTCTGCCTCCTGGCCGCCAGCTCTCAGTCCCTCTCTTCCCATGAATCTAGAGTCCTCAGCTGCTCCCTCTTTCCATGTCCCCATCTCTGCCTCCATCTCTGGTGTCGCTGTTTCTCTGCATTCCACTTGTGCTCTTCTCCCTTGATGGTCCTAGGGTCCTCTGTTTCTGGACTGTAAGAGTAACTACTCCCCCATTTTTGTTATAAAACTTCTACCTTTGTAATTGTGACAGTAGCAGTAAGTCATGATAACAATTACTTACTATTGAATCATAAAAATCTTATCCCCATCCCTTATTACCAGACCCATCTAGACAAGATGAAAGTTATTCAGTGGGGACTCTGTCTTCCCCACACACTCTTAAACTTAACTCCCTTTTGAAACCTTGTAAGCCAGTTACTTCATGGCTTTATTGTCCCCTCGTTTTAGGTAGCCAATGTTTAAGTTTCCTGTTACCTCTTTAGTTTTTAACATGCTATTATGTGTTCAACAGTTTTTGTTTTGGACTTTCAGAGGAAGGAGGGTAGCCATTTAATACACCACTCCAATTCCCAATACTCTTAGCTCTTCTTATGCCTGGGAATGTGTTCTGTTCATTCTGATGCAGTGGCAAAACCTACCAACAGAGGGAGGAATCAGACTGTGGAGAACTCAGCAAAATGTGACTAAGGAACAGCTTGGCTATTTTGTGGAGACACGCACCTGGAAGGAAACCTAGTGGTGCAAAGAGAAGGAGTTTGCCTGCTGTTCAAAGGTCAGCAGTATGAAACTACCAAACTTACTGCGGGAGAAAAAGGTCTGGCAATCTGCTCCCATTAATAGTGGTGGTGGTGGTTATGTTTCGTGGAGTCGGAACCTGCTCATAGCGACCTGTACGGGGTTTCCGAGGCTGCAAATCTTTATGAGAGCAGAAAGCCTCATCTTTCTGCCGCGGAACAGCTGGTAGTTTCGAAGTGATGACCTTAAGATTCGCAGCCCGATTTGTATTACAGTCTAGAAAACCCTACAGGGCAGTTCTGCTAATGGGAGCCACACTTTTTAAAACACAAGCAAACATGTCTTCATTTGTTTGTAGTCCCAGTTAAAGAAAAGAGCCAGACTGTGGGAACTTGAAGTGAGACAGACTGACCATCTCAGCTCTATTGATATTTTAGGCCAGATAATTCTTTATTGTTGGGGGCTTTCCTGTGCATTGTAGTATATTTAGCAGCATTCTTGGCCTCGATCCAGTAGCATCCTCCCTTTAGTCTTGAGCAAAAAGATCTGTTGTTGTTGTTAAGTGCCATTGAGTTGATTCCGACCCATAGCAACCCCATGTAGGGTTTCCGAGGAGCAGCTGGTGAGCTTGAATTGCCGTCCTTGCAGTTCAAACGGCTTTGCAGCCTGGCGCATTAACCGACAGCGCCACACTAGGCATTGCCAAAAGTCCTGTAGAGGGTGAAATTGATGCTGATTGAGAACCACTCTCTAGAGACCAGCGGTTTTCTGAGGACCTAATGATCTGAGGCCTCAGGAAATAAATGAAACTTCTTTTGCTGGTGACTGGGAATCTGGGACTCTTCTTCATTTGGGGCTTCACAATTCAAGGCTAATTCTAGAAAGCATGGAACCGCCCCCGTCTATAAATGAAGATGTAGGCAGTATTACAACACAAGGCAAGAAGGACAAAATGAAGCAAGTAGCAACTTTATTAAGTTTTTTTTTTAATGAAAACTAGACTGACGAAGATGAATTGGAAATGATCTTAGGAAAAATGAAGTTATTAGACTCAAGAAGCAAGGCACACCTCTAAAGGAGATTGTTAAATTCTTTGAGATAATTCAACACTTCTCTCCTAAACCTCCTCCAAAATTTTCAATCTCACTTGCTAATACTGTTGTCCCTGAGTCAATCATGCTAGAAATCTTGGAATTATTCTTTGTAGTGATTCTTTTCATGAAGGAAGTGATTTAAATAGGAGTTTTCCTACTAGAAACATTTATGGACTCTAGGACATAGGCTACTTTGAGTAGTTGGCTTGTAGTGAACACTCCTTTGCATATGCCCAAGAAACTAGTACCAAATTCCTTACTTACATTCGTGCAATCCACAACTCAAAAGAAGTTCGATAAAAGGAAAGAACCAAAGTAGTATTATAGAATCCATAGGGAATAAGATTCTAATGCTCTCTATATTTTGTAATGCGATGTACAGGGTCTTGTACTGCCCTGAGTAGTCCTGGTGTAGAACTGTAGAATAAACACTGGAATAAAAATCCCAAGGTCAATGGTTCAAACCCACCAGCTTTTCCTTGAAAGTCTGTACAACGTCGCCATAAGTTGTAACCAATAGTATTTCAACAGCACCGTACTCCCAAGAGCTCTGTTTTGTTAAAAGTAATAGTCTTAGATCATGGATCCTGATGCCAGTAAGTGATTGGTTGGTGTTCCTGATAGACAAAATAGGCCCACTATTTTGTATGAATAGCTAGGGTTCAGTCGAAGCTAGCCATTCACCTCTCCATACCACAATGCAGAGAGAATAGTGTCTGGATTCCTCCTGTTCAGTGGTTAACTCTTTCGTTACAAAATATTTTATAATATTTAAATATTGAAAACCGGTGAATACTGTCACTTTCAAAGGTATTTCATTTGAATACATAGTTGAATTATTTACTATAGTGAGAAAGAGTAATGAGATTCAATACATATTTATTAATTGACTGTTGTTGTTAAGTGCCATCAAGTCACTCCCGACTCATAGCAACCCTGTAAAGGGTTTCCGAAGAGCAACTAGTGAGTTTGAACCGCTGACCTTGTGGTTGAAACTGACTTTGCAGTCCAGTGCATTAACCCATAGCGTCATACTGATTATTAGGTTAAGCCAAAAGGTAGGCAACTGCATAACCATACAGGAAGATCTGTCAGAGTAGTGGTTACGAGTCAGGCTGCTAATCTCACAGTCAGCAGTTCAAATCTATCAGCTGTTCCACAGGAGAAAGATAAGGCTTTCTGCTCCAGTAAAGATTTATAGCCTTGGAAACCATATGCAGGGTTGCTATGAATTGAAACTTACTCCAAGGCACATAGTCACTGCCACCACATAGCCATACACAAAGTTTAGAATACTCTAGTATAATGTTTGTCTACAGACATAAAAATACTTTAATTTTCAAGCATTTGTTTCTTGCCAGTTCCCTTTAGCACCTGCAACACCTTTCCTCCAGGAAGTCTGAGTGTTACATACTAACAATTCAAAGCTGCCCTTTCCTTTTACAGAGAATTGCTGTATACCAAATGTCAGCCAGGTCCCACCTCACCTACTCATGGGGCTATCTGCTCCCTAGTCCTGGTCGGTAACAGACTGAGATGGAGGTCAAAAGCTGATTGCCTTACAATGAGATCAAGTCTATGGTGTAATTTATGTTCCAGGACTTTCCCAGGGGATCAGACTAAAGCGAGTGTTAACTAAGAACACATTGTTGTGTTCATTTTACCTGCCTTATTTGTCTTCTTTCACTCCCCTTCTCCTGAGAACATTTTCCTAATTTTCACTTAAACAAGAATTTCCATCTTTGGCTTGGCTTCTAAGGAATCCAACCCAGAGCCATCAAGTCAATTCTGATTCATAGTGACCTTATTATAAAGGACAGAGTAGAACTGTTCCCTAGGGTTTCCAAGACTAAATTTTTCTGGGACCAGGCAGTCTCGGTTTTCTCGCTTAGAGTGACTTTTGTGTTTGAGCTGCCTACCTTGTGTTTAGCAGCCCAAGGCTTAGCCCACAGTGCCACCAGTGCTCCTGTCTAGGAAATTATACCAAAGAAAATAATTGCTTCTGTACATGGAGCAATCATGGCCACAGGTCCACATTGATGTCGTTCCCAAACTACTGAGACAAAGAGGTTGATAAAACAACCCAACAGCAACAATGATCCCAGTTGACTTGGAGTCACTGTCCTCATCTTATTTTAAACTTCCTTTTATGCTTCATGTCATGTGCATAGTAAGCCTTTTAGTGAAAGCAATTTGAAGAAAAGACCTCAGGAATAGTATTTGTAGGATGATGTGAAAGACGTTAGAAATCATGTAGCTTAGCATCTTATTTTACAGATGAGTTGACTACAGCCTGAAGACATGCTCTCTCAAGGTGATACAGTTAATGAGTGGTAGAGCTGTGATAGAATCAGATTTCAGTCTCACATTTAAATATTTTCTCCAAGTCTTTCTGTTTCTTGTTGTTAAGTGCATGCAAATTCACATGAGGAGCTCTTATAAGTTGTATAATATGTAAGTAATTCGAAAAAATGCCACTTAACATACAAGAAGTATTTTAGATACATTTAAGAACAAAGTGACTATTAAGGATGATTACTACTTAGATCTTTATATTTCAAATCTTCTCTTCTATAAAAATGAATTCAGCAGAGCCAGGGGTTGATGTCAGCCAGGATGGAGATGCAGTAAAGTTCGCCATCAGTGATACCACAGAATACAAGGTAAAGCAGATCCAAGGCAGAACTCCAAAACTTGGAAGCACAGAAATAGGGATATTTAAAAGGTTTGAAGGCTTATAGATAGTGGAACTTGTAGCAAAAGTAAAAAAAAAATTGTGTACTTTTGAATTTGCCAGGCTCAGCAGCCCCTGGCCAACAACTTGGGTAAGACCAAGCGGGGGAGCAGACACACCATGGAAAAATGCCACTGGAACCTTGGAGCAAAGGTGGACAATACACTTTGTCAGTGTTGCTTTGTTCTGATTTTTTTTTTTTGTTGTTGTTGTTGTTGTCTGTTCATTGGCCCCACCATTGTTTGCGCACCTCCATTCTGGTGACTAGAGGGAGTGCCTGAGTGAGTGGATACCCGCCACCCTCACCACTGGTGGGTTCTTCTGACATGCATGCACACAGATACTCTCAGCCCAAGAGCTGGCCCTGAACAGTTTTTTGTTTTTGTTTTTTTAAATATGAGTATGGCCAGCACAGGGGTGTAAAGAGGGAAAAAATTTAAAAACAAAACAGGCTGGAAATTAAAATTAAATCCTGAGGTACAGTATAACAGTCAACAGTAGCATCTTAAATCTCTCAGGCAGCTTTGAAAGCAACTAGCTGAAGACAGGACATTAAAGTCATACACATATTAGGCTACAGATTTTTTTTTTTCCCTCTCCCTGCTCTCTCTTTTCTGCAATTATAGACCACAATATTCAGTATAGTTTTTGTCCTTTTGTTGTTGTTGTTGCTTTTTTGGTACTTTTTGTTTGGTTGTTTTGCTGGGGCTGTTTTGCTGTTGTATCTTTCCCCTTCTACCTTTGGGGGACTCTTTATCTCCCTATATTACACAAGAAGACACAGCAACTGCTGCCATATAGTTAAGCTACAACCACATTCTATAAAAAAACAAAACCCAGGCAAGAACCAATACCAACTGCCATATACCAGGGAGGAAGACAACACCTGTGAACGTTACTCTGAATTAAGCAATAAGAAGAGTGAAAAGGGAAACCCACATCCTGATCAGATCTACCTGGAAACAATCAGCATAAAAAAATACCAAAATACATACTCAATTAAGTATTAAGTCCACAGATGAACACTAAACATGTCCAAGATGCAAAAGCAGATGACCATATCAGCACATGTCCAGAAACAAGATAAAATGTCTGACAAATAACCTAGAGGTAGACCTGGACTGCATTCTGGAAGGAGGGCAGGCCTTGGAAATGCCTGAAAAAGAATTCAGAAAAATGATGATAAAATGTTTCAAAACACTTTACAAAGGAGTTGAGAAAAATAAGGAAAAAGTCAGGAAAGTGCTACAGAAAGAATCAAATAAGATAGATACAGCATTGGAAACAATTCAAAACCTACAGAAAGAGGTCCAAACGATCAATAATAGAATATCAGAAATAGATAATACTCTGAAAAGGCAAAGGAGTAGAATAGAAGCCATGGAAGGCAGTACCAGTGAGCTGGAAGATAAATCTCTCAATACCACTAAGATAGAAGAACAAACACAAAAAAAGGATAAAAAAAAATCTGATTAAAGTCTAAGATTCATGTTGGACAACATGGAGGTGAATAACTTAAGAATTATCGGCATTATAGAACAAGAAGAATCACACATGTCCATAGAGGAAATAGTTGAAAAAATGCTGGAAGAAAATTTCTCTAACATATTGAAAAGTGAAAAGATAAACATTCAAAAAGCTCAACGAACCCCAGGAAGGATAAACCCCAAAAGAAAATCACCAAGACATATCATCATCAAGCTCTCCAAAATCAAAGATAAGGAGACAGTCCTGAAAGCAGCTAGGGAATACAGAAGTGTTACATACAAAGGCAAGCAAGTCGGATTAAGATCAGATCTCTCAGCAGAAACCATGCAAGCAAGAAGGCAATTGGGAGACATATATAAAATCCTGAAAGAAAAAAAACTGTCAACCAAGAATCCTTTATCCAGCAAAGCTATCAATCAAATACGATGGTGTAATCAAAACATTCCACAATAAACAGAAACTAAGGGGAATGAACCTCCATGTAAAGATTTGTTCCCTCTTTTGAGCTACTGCATCAGTAAGTGTCGGTCAAGTTCATCAAATTGTAGCAGATTATTCTTTTATTCCCTCTTCTTTCTTCTTCTAGTTGAACTCTGATCATCCAGTCATTGAAGCCAGGTCAAGTGGGTATTATCTCCAAGTGTGGGTGCTCTTGGCATATGCCCTCTCTTCTTATCAGCTGGACACTTCACTCCCCACTCTAGTATTCTTTGGCTATGTCACTGACTCTGGGCCCAAGAATCCCCAGGTCTTGCCACACTGCTGGCCAACCAGGTCTTCACCCGGGTTCACAGGAGTTTGTTGAACGGTGTAGGGCTTAGCTCAAAGCTTCATTGCTGTTTTTCCTTCACTTCCCCTTATCAGTGATGAATGTGGTCATCAATCAGAGCGTGTATTCCCATTGAGTCTTAGTTTGGCAAGGGGGATTGTGCTGAGGGGACCCGACCACTTGCCTTGATGTCTCCTGGGTGAGCAACTTGCTTGTTCTTGTAGTAATCAGTCAGTATGCCTATATTATTTTGTATTTTTCCTGTCAGTCTTTTTTCAAGAAGTATCTTCTGATCTTTTAGCCACTCCAGGCTGATCTGCTTGTCCTCTCAAGTGGAAATTTCCCTCCTCTGAAGATTCTGGATGCTGTTCAGGATTCCAATAATGGTCTTATGTAATGCAGAGGCTCCTCAGGAAGCCTCCTTCACTGGGCACATTGTAGCCCCATTTTAGATATTCCAATCAGTTATAGGCAGAAGACGGACTTACAAACTTTGTATGGTGATATTTCTGATATTCCTTTCTCTCCCCTTCAAGTGACTATTTTATAATGGTATGCCAGGGAAATCAAGATTCATAGGACAGCCAAGCATCTTAACATTATTTTCCCCCTTTTCTCCTTTCCAACCATGTCTCAATCCCTGTATCCCAGAGCCCTGTTGTTCCAAGGTTGTGCATACATCATTCTTTACCTCTGTCCCACTTAGCCAATGCAAACCTGCCTAATTGTTCTCCCATCCACTTTGTTCTTTCATTCCTTCTGCCTTCTTGTGTATTGCTCCCCTCCCCAGCACCCAAACTATCCTGTGTCTATTCCCTAACCTGTGCTCCACCTTCCCTTCCTCCCCTCACCCCACCCCTGACATCCCAGTAGCCAGCAAAGAATTTCCCCTCCCCTTTAGTATGGGTTCTTTTTCTTAGTCCTTTACAATAGTGGTCCTATGCAGTATTTCTCCTTTTGTGACGGACTCAAAGGAGCTCTGGTAGGGTAGTGGTTACAAATTGGGCTGTGAACCTCAGGGTCATCAGTTTGAAACTACCAGCTGTTCCGCGAGAGAAAGATGAGACTTTCTGCTCCCGCAAAGATTTATAATCTCGGAAACCCTGTACAGGGTCACTATGAGTCGGAATCTTCTCCATGGCACATAACAACAACAACCATTTCACTCAAAATAATGTCCTCAAGGTTCATCCATGTTATGCGGTGGTTTGCAGCCTCCTTGTTATTCTTCAAGGTAGCATAATATTCCATTATGTGTATGTACCACAGTTTGTTTATCCATTCTTCAGTTGATGGGCACTTT
>NW_006408545.1:885238-885856 GCF_000296735.1 Chrysochloris asiatica
TTGGAATCTGGATTGGGATTGCCTTATATGTGTAAATTGCTTTGGGCAGCCCAATTAATAACTCACTATGCTACCAGGGCTCCTTTAGAAGAGTAACAGATGAAAGAAAATGTAAAAAGGAAAACTAAAGATATACTTACAAATATTGGATTCATTATAGATTATTATTCTCTCCACCAAGATACTTTAATATGCAAATGTTACATCTCAACATATAATGAAACTAACCCCAGAAATACATTTATAATGTATATAAACACAGGCCCTTAATATGCAAATGTTACATAAACATATAATGAAAATACAGAAATATGTATAAGTATTATTTAAATGTAAATATATGCTTATATATTTATAAAAATGCATTTGTGTATTATTTCTAGGATTGTGTTCATTACATATTATGATGAAACATTTGCATATTTAAGTACCTTGGTGGAGAGAATAATATTCTATAATCAATCCAATGTTTTTAAACATAGCTATCTTGGAAGAAATACAGTCAGAATGCCCCTAAGAAGGGAGGATGGGAGACTTCATCCTACATATTTTGAACATGCTCTGGTAGCGAGTGGTTACGAATTGGGCTGCGAACCTTAAGGTCAGCAGTTCGAAACT
>NW_006408545.1:886586-888108 GCF_000296735.1 Chrysochloris asiatica
GGGCAGTGTTTTGTTCTGCTCTGCATAAGGTCGCTATGGGTCGGTTCTGACTCAATGGCACCTAACAACAATAACAACAACAACAAAGTGAATGAAGGTTTACAGTCAGTCCTACATTCACCAAATCATATATTTCTTCAAATTATACTAATTGCAATCCCTACCATGTACCATCAGTTAACTCTTTCTCCCTGTGTCTTCCACTACCTTTATCATTCATGTGTCAGCCTCCCTTTTGCTGTAGATTGCTATCACCATCCCCCAAGTTAACATGTGTCTGCTCTCTACTCAATGAATAATTTCATCTTCCAGTCCACCCATGGTAACGATCATAGAATATTTCTTTTAGTAAGAAATCCTTTGCTTAAATTTTACAACAGTTGTTGATGTTGTTATATGTCATTGAGTCAGTTTCGACTTATAGTGACCTTATGTACAACAGAACGAAACACTGCCCACTCCAGCACTATTACACTTTAGCCCATTGCTGCTTCTGCTGTACCAACCCATCTTATTAGAGGTCTTCCTCTTTTTTGCTGACCCTCCAATTTACCAAGCATGATGTCCTTCTTCAGGGACTGGTCCCTCCTGATAACGTGTCTGCAATATGAGAGATGAATTTTGCCATCCTGACTTCTAATGAACTTTCTGGCTATATTTGTTCCAAGAAGGATTTGTTGGTTCATTTTCTGACAGTCCATGATACTTTCAATATTCTTCTCCAACGCTATAGCTCAAATGCCTCAATTCTACTTAATCATTGTCCAATTTTCACATGCATTTGAGGCTATTGAAAATACCATGGTTTGGTTTAGGTCCTCAAGCTGATACCTTTGCTTTTGAACACTTTAAAGAGGTCTTGTACATATTTGCCAACGTAGTCTTTGACAACTTCAGTCTTTTCTCTATTTATCTTGATGTTCTTTATTGGTCCAGTTGTAAGCATTTTTGTTTTCTTTACATTGAGGTGCAATCCATACTGAAGGCTATAGTCTTTGATCTTCCATAAGTCCTCTTTGCTTTTAACAAACAAGGTTTTATCATATGGTTGCTGCTCTTGTTGCTTCTGTTAAGTGCTGTTGAGTTGGTTCTGAATTACAGTGATCCTGTATAGGGTTTTTTAGGAACGGCTAATGAATTTGAACCATGGACCTTGTGGTTAAAACCGACCTTGCAGTCCATGCCAGGACTCTTATGTTGTTGTTGCTGTTAAGTGCCATCGAGTCAGTTCCGATCCATAGCGATCCTTTATAGGGTTTCTGAGGAGCAGCAACTATAGCAGGATGTTAATAAGTCTTCCTCTAATCCTGTTGTTCTTCTTCATATAATCCAGTTTCTTGAATTATTTACTCAGCACACAGATTGAATGAGTATGGTAAAAGAATACAACCATGGTTCACACCTTTCTTGATTTTAAATCATTCAGTGTCCCTTTGTTCTGTTTCAAAGATTGCCTCTTGGTCTATACATAGGATCCTCAGGACCACAAATATGTGTTCCAGAATGTTCACTCTGCTCAGTG
>NW_006408545.1:889358-895336 GCF_000296735.1 Chrysochloris asiatica
CAATATTCTCATGCCATTCATAATATTTTCACCTTCTGGTTCTACATCTGACCATGGTCTTCATAAGTTTTTCAGCCTCTCCTTCTTCCTAATCTATCTTAGTCTAGAAGTTCCACTGAAATCTGTCTGCCATGGGTGGCCCTGCTGATATTCAAAATACTGATGGCATAGATTCCAGCCTCACAGCAACACACAAGCCACCACAATATAACAAACTGACAGAAGAGTGGCGATTTACAACAGTGGTCTCATACAATGTTTGTGCTTTTGTGATTGATTAATTCAGTAAGTATACTGTCCTCCTGCGTCATCCATGTTATAAAGTCATCATTATTCTTCAAGGTGGTATAATATTTCTTTCTGTGTATATACCAAAGTTTGTTTAACCATTCTTCTCTTGATGGTCATTTAGGCTGCTTCCTAAATGTCTCAATGGCACTTAACAACAACAAACACACACATATATAGTTCTTTTCCTTCTTACCCATTCAGCCTATGTCTCAACCCGCATATCCACACACAGAACACTGTTCATTCAAAGTTGTGGATTTATCACTATTTACATCTGTCTACTTTAGCCCATGCATACCTCACTGTGCCATCACCTTTTTTCATTGTTCTTCTGCCAACTGATTTTTGTATTGATTTAGTACCCTACAACTTTGATGAATTTTTCACTGTGTTCCAATAGTTTTCTTGCTTAGTCTTTGGAATTTTCTGTGTATAGGATCATATCATATGCAAATAGAGTTTTAATTCTTGTTTGCAAATTTATTGTTGTTAGGTGCTGTTGAATAGGTACTGACCCATAGCCACCCTATGTACAACAGAATGAAATACCATCTGGTCCTGTGCCAACCACACAATCTGATACACTTGAGCCCATTGTAGCTGCCACTGTGTCAATCCATTTCATTGGGGATCTTTCTCTTTTTCATTGACCCTCTACTTTACCAACCATGATGTCCTTCTCCGGAGACTGGAATTTTCCTGTATTGCTTTATACTATGGGTGAGATTTCCAACACAATATTATATATTGAATAGGAGTGGTAATGAAGGACATCCTTGTTTGGTTCCTGTTTGCAAAGGGTTTCCTTTCAATTACTCTCCACTGAGAGTTATGTTGGCTTTTGGATTTGTATAGTGTCGTTAAGTGCCATCGAGTCAATGCCGACACATAGTGACTCTGTATAGGGTTTCCAAGGAGAAGCTAGTGAGCTTGAACCACTGACCTAGCAGTTCAAATGACTTTGCAGTCTGATGCATTAGCCCACAGTGCCACACCAGTCCATATATAGGCTCTTAATTATGTTGAGGAATTTCCCTTCAATTCTTACTTTGTTGAGTGTTTTTATCTAGAATGGATGTTGGATTTTGCCAAATACCTTTACTGCATCAATGATATGATCATGTGCTTGTATTCCTTTTTGAAAATTTATGTGGTAAATTATACTGATTGTTTATTTAATGTTGAACTATCTTTGCATCCCTGGTATGAAACCCACTTGGTCAAGATGTATTATATTTTGATGTGTTCTTGAAGTCTAGATTTTGTTGAGAATTTTTGCATCTATGTTCATGAGGGATCTTGCTCTATAATTTTCTTTTTCAGTAATGTCCTTGCCTGGTTTTGATATGAAAGTTATGCTCACTTCATAAAATGTATTCAGTTTTCCAGGATTTTCCATGTTCTGGAAATTCTAAGTAAAATTGGCATCAACTCTTCTCTGAATGTTTGGTAAAATCCACCAGTAAGCCATCTGTGCCTGGACCTTTTTTGTTGGGAATTTTTTTAAAAGACATGAACAATTCCTTTTTTGCTTGTTATAGATCTATTCAAGTTTTATACTTCACTTGGTGTTAGTGTAAGTAGGTCTTGTTTATCTAAAACTTTATCATTTTTTATAGATTTTCAAATTTCTTGGAATACAACTCTTCTTAGTATTCTGTTATTATCCTCTATTTTCTGTTGGTTCTGTTGTGACATCACCCATATAGTTTCTAAAGTGTATCATTTGCATCTTCTCCTTCTATCCCTTTGTTAGAGTTGTGAACGGTTTGTCAAGTTTATTAATCCTTTCAAAGAAATACCATCTTGTCTTGTTGAATCTTTCTATCGTTTTGCTGTTTTCTAATTCTTTTATTTCTGCTATATTCTTTATTATTTCTTTTCTTCTGGTGACTATAGGCTTACTTTGCTGGTCTTCTTCTAATTTCTTGAGATGCTGTGTTAAATGTGCTGAAATTGGTTATTTCTTCATTTTGAATGTATGCATTTGTTGCTATAAATTGCCCTGTAAGCACTGCTTTTGTTGTGTCTCAAAGATTTTGGTATGTTGTGTTTTAATTCTCATTTGATTCAAGGAATTGTTAAAATTTCATTTAAAAAATTCATTTAAGCAGGGTAATAGCTATTCAGTTTCCATGTATTTGGTTTTGTTTTATTGATCTTCCTGTTGTTGATTTTTAATTTTATAGTATTGTGGTCTATAATATGGTTTGTAGTATATTGATGCTTTAAATTTATTGAGACTTGCTTTGTGTCCTAACATATGGTTGATTCTGGAGAGTGTTCCATGTACACCAGAAAAGAGTGTGTATTGTGTGGTTTTGTTGGGTTGAGTGCTCTGTATAAATCAATGAGGTCAATTTGATTGATTTTGCTGTTTAGTTCCTCTGTGTCTTCATTGAGTTTCTTTCTAGTTGTAATTTCCTTTTTGCTGAAAATGGTGCATTAAAAACTTTTACTATTATTGCAGAGTTGTCTATGTCTTTCTTTAATTCTATTAATGTTTCACTTATGTATTTAGAGGCTTTTTCATTGGGGGTATAGCTATTGATTATAGTTGTCTTCTTATTCAATTGACTCTTTAGTTGTGAGATTATGTCCTTTTTCTCTTATGCTGGTTTTTGTCTTAAGTCTGTTTTGTCAGGAATTAATATTGCCACTCTTACTGCCTAGGATCAGGTAGTGTTTCATTCTGTTGTGCATAGATAGGGTCACTATGAGTCAGTACCAACTCAATGGCTCCTAACAACAACAACAACAACAAACTCATTTTTAATTGCTTCTAGCTTGACGTATTTTTTCCATCCTTTAATTTTTGATCTATGTTTTTCTTTGTGTGTCTCTTGTATATGGCATAGTGAAGGATCCTGTTTTCATATTTATCCTGCTACTCTATTTCTCTTGTCTGTTGCACTTAATCCATTGGTGTTCAGTGTAATTATTGATTGGTATGAATTGATAGCAGTCAATCTGCTCTTTGTTTTTATGTGGTGCTTTGGGGTTCTTTGTTCCTCATGCTTTCCTGTGCTGCGTTCATATTTTTGTGGCTTTTTCTTGTCAATTTCTTCATGGTTTTAATATTTACAAATTTTCATTGATTTTTTTTTTCTTTTCTTGATTTGATGTGAAGATGTATTACGTTTCTTTGAGATTACCCTTAATTTATTAATTTATTCCCCATTTTAAAACACTCTTACCTTGAAATCTTACCTTGACTTTCTCACTCTTACCTTGACTTTCTCACCATTTGGAATTCTGTAACTATACTTTCCCCTCCTTTTGCTTTGCAGTTGTCTTCTTTACAGATTGATACCTCTGATTTTGGAAAGTTTGATGATTTGCCTAGATGATTTTCTATTGGGGTATATCTTGTTTGGGTTTCATTCAGCTTCTTGAAGTCTTATCTTTTCATCTTTCATGAAGTTAGGTAAATTTTTTTCCAGCAGCTCTTTGACTATCTTTTCTGTGTTTTTCTTTGCCTCTTTCTTTTCTGGAATGCTGATCGTCTGCAGAACATTCTTCTTCATGTTGTCCTACAGAAATCCTAGGCTGTCTTAAAGTTTTTTCTCATTCTTTTTTTTTTTTTTTCTTTCCTATCTTACCAGTATTGGGAGGTTTATCTTCAAGCTCACTAATTATGGCTTCCAGTATTTAAATCTATCTTTATACTTTTCAGTACATCTCTCTATCTCTTAATCTGAAGCTCAAAGTCCAGGACTGCCCTCTGTATGTGTCTTATCTGGTTTTTCGTATCCTTTCTGCAGAGGGCCTGTCTGCTTAGTATGCCATCTTGCCCTGCCTCCATCTTTTCCTGAATTCTTCTAAAGTTTTGTTCTGTGTTCTTGCTTTCCTTATTCTTTCTTCAGTCTATTAAAGGTGCCTAAATATCATTCTTTTGAAATCTTTCTCAGGTAGTTCCATTACCTCTTCTTCCTCAGAACTGTTTTCTGGTTTTGAATCTTGGTTATCTGTTTGAGACACTCTATCTTGTTTCTTTGTGTGAATTAATATTGTCTGTTGTCTCAGAGACACTGTTGCATCATTGCATTTGTATTTAATTCATAGTTTCATGTTGTTAAGTTTTTAGGATCTTACCAATTATCTCCTGGTGGGTGTGATTAGAAAATGGAAACATGTTCCATTTGCCATTCATGCAGCTTAGTTTAGGGTGTTTGTCTGGTGATGGCTGGTGCCTATCATTAACCACATGGTATAGGAGCTTCTATTGGCTCTTGTCCAGTGGAAAGAGTCTCAGAGGGTATGGTTGTGGCTCAGCTGTATGGGCATGGTTGTTTTCTATCAGTTGGAACAAGATTAGAAAACACACACTGGAAAACAAAACAGAAGAAACAAACAAGCAAGCAACAGTGAAAACAGAATATAATGAAGGAGATAAAAGAAGCAAAAATGGGAAGCAACATGGAAAAAAGAATATAAAAGCCAAACAGAGGGACAGAAAAATAGATCTGTACAAGAGAAAATAAAAGGAAGAGAAACACCCATACACACAAAGAGAAAGTGAAGAAAAGATAATGAGACTAGAGTAGTAAAGAAAAATCAAGAGGAAAGACAGTAGAAGAAGGTGAAATGAGGAACAGAAGAAAATAAGAACAGATGGAAAAGATAAAACTCAAGGGAAAGGAAAGAGAGGAAGAAGGAGGAAAAAAGGTGATTGCTGAGTTCCCAGCTCTAAATTGAGTTCCTAGTGGTTTTGGTTGTTGTTGTGAAGTGCCGTCAAGTTGGTTCTGACATATAGTGACCCTGTATAGAGTTTCTGAGGAGTGACTGGCGAGCTTGAACTGCCGAGCTTGCAGTTCAAACGCCTTTGCGGTCTGGCTCATTAACCCACAGCACCACACCAGATGCTGTCTGTGTTCAGGGCATACAATTCAGAAATGGTTTGTAGAGGTCCTTCAGGTTGCTAGTTTCAGATTCTGTCAGTACCAGAGGGAATGTGGGTGCAAATGACTGATTATAAATTAGAATCTTGCTAGCCTAATTCTGGACTGGAAGCACTTTGGGTTCTGTAGATCTGGAACAGAGCCCACCTGAATCCAAGTGCCAAGGCAGTGCAATGGCCATCCATCTCACAATGGCTTAAACTGTACAGCTCAGAACACCTGGAGAGCAATTTCTGGGCTGGGGCTAGATGAGAGTGATGGTCAGCTTCATCTGTGGTATCCAGGAATATCTAGGAAGCAAGAAAGAATCCCACTGTTTACATTTATCTTGTGAATTTGCGCCATTAGGCCACCATCTGTCTGTATCTCCAAAGCTACTTGCAAGAGTTCAAGATGGCTGTGTCTCATCTGGCCAGGAGTCTATTCCCTATTCAGTCTCCGGTCATTGCCCCTCAGCTTCTTTTTCAGTAGGTATTCAATCCACTTCTCGAACTATTTCTGTGAAGTTCAGGGTTCCAGAATAATCCCCTATATCTCTTTCAATTGGTGTCCCATATCTTTGTTGTAGAGGCTGTATAGTGTGTCTGCCTAGTCCACCATCTTGCTAGAAGTCCATATATTTGATTTTTGATTTTTGTTTTATATAGACTTCAATTTTTAAGTAAAGCCCAACAAAAAGAGGTCTTAGAAAGAATGGCTTCAACATTTGGTAACAAGGTAAATGCCTTTATAAAATTTGCAGTCTAAAATGCTTTAGAAATATAAGCGATCTTCAAAAAGTTCATA
>NW_006408545.1:896054-897217 GCF_000296735.1 Chrysochloris asiatica
CTGTGGTGGCTTGAGTGCTTCTGTGATTCTGGGAGCTATTCTATAGGTATTTTAAATGCCTGTCATAGTAACCTGAATTCTGCTAAAATTTAAGCAGGGAACAATGTCACATTTATGGTGAAGCTTGGATGAAAGAATGATGAAATCATTGATGCTTTATGAACAACTTAGAGCTTCAACGCACCAATGAAATCAGCAGTTTATAAATGGATAACTCATTTGAAGTGGGGAAGAGAAAATATAGAAAGTGAAGTTCATAGCAGCAGGGCATCCACATCAATTTGTTAGTAAACAATTAACCTTGCTCATGCTCTAATTGAAAGGGCCTATGATTAACAGTAGAAACAGTAGTCAACAATACAAATATTTTTATTGGTTTAGCTTACACTCTTCTGGTTAAAAAATTAAAGTAGAATAAACTTTCTGCTTAATGGGTGCCAAAACTGTTGTGCCCAGATCAGTTGTAGGCAACAGTAGAGTTTTCAGTGGACATTTTAAAGAAGTGGTACCAAGATCCCAATGCATTTTGTCAAAGAGTTGTAACACATGGTGAAACATGGCTTTATCACTTTGATTATGAAGACAAAGCACAAACAAGGCAATGGCTACTAAGAGGTGAAAGTGGTGCAGTCAAAACAAAAGCAGTCTTGTCAAGAGCAAAGGTCACGGCAACAGTTTTTTTGGATGATGAAAGCATTTTTCTTGTTGACATTACAGAGAGGCAAAGAATGCTAACATTTGTGTATTATGAAAATTTTGAGAAAGTTAGCCAAAGCTTTAGCAGAGAACACTCAGAAAAGCTTCATCAGTGAGTCTTTCACTATGACAACAGTCCTGCTCATTCCTCTCATCAAACAAGGGCAATTTTGTTAGAATTTTGGTGGGAAATCATTACCTTACCATGTTGAGTTAGCTCTTTTTTTTTTTTTTTACTTCATTTTGTTTCCTAATCTTAAAAAATATTTAAAAGTTACCTATTATTTTTCAGTTAGTAATGTAAAAGAGTCTGTATTTGCATAGTTAAATTTCTAGGGCTCTCATTTCTTTAGGAAGCTAATATTGCTCGCAAAATGTCTTAAACTTGATGAAACTAATGCTGAGAAATGAAGTTTATATATTTACATTTTATATTTTAATTCCATTTTCCCATCAACTTTTTTTTT
>NW_006408545.1:898552-901047 GCF_000296735.1 Chrysochloris asiatica
TTGGCTGTACGTAGATGCTTTAATTTCTGGATTCTCGATTCTGTTCCATTGATCTATGTGCCTTTCGTTGTACCAGTACCAAGCTGTTTTGACCACTGTCGCCATGTAGTATATTTTAAAGTTGGGGAGTGACAGGCCTCCAACCTTCTTCTTGTTCTTAATCCCATCAACTTTTTGATGCCCTCATATACCCCAATAAATTATTATTCAAATTTTAAATCTCTTAAACTCCTTTATTTTTCTTAATGTAACATATTGAATTATTTTGAAATGCTCTCATCTATATGTACAATAATGATAAATAATTTATTCCTTAAAACACATTTTTTTTCTTTTTCCTTGTGGATTATCAATGCTTGAGTTATATTTGACTTGGGTAAACATTAATGGTAAACATTAGATTTCAGACACTTATAGGAAACATTTGCCAATTCATTGTGGATAAACTTACACTACACTATTTACATATATTTTTTTTCTTTCCCACTTGAGAAAACTAGCCTATAAATTGGATTTATGCTGAAAGAAATGGAGTCTTTGTTCAGTGAACTTTATAGAGCATCAGGTGTTTATTTCTCTTTGGCTCCTTAAGCTGAAACTTAATTGTCCTGTGTCACAGCTGTTCACATCAATCAGGTTACATTATTTTCCTCACAAAGTGTTGTTCAAGATGATGTGATTGATGTGAATAAATATGATGGATCAAAAAGGTCTGTCAAGCCCTGTGAATAGCTTCAGACCTGCAGGCCACAGAATCTCTGTCTATGCATAATTTGGTACAGAGTTAAATTTAGAAGGCTAATACAGTTCATCAGATTAAGAGTTTTTGATAGTGAGTCCTAACAAATGACTTTTTAATGATAAAGAAAACTGGTGAGTAATTTGTTGGGACAGAGTTAAGGTTAGGGAGTCATTGACCTGTTGTAAATCAGGTATATTCAAGAGGGAATCAGAGTAGAAATAGATTTAGAATTGGGAAATTCTGTTTTGAATCCCAGCTCTTCATGTTCCAGTTCTGTGACCATGGAGAAATCGCTTTTAATCTTGAAACCACATTTTCTCATGTGTATCATATATCATATAGGGAATTGTCAAAATAATAGGAAAGAATACTTCTATGGAAAAGTTATAATTTACAAAGTATTATAAGAAGACCTCACAGTTTTATTGATTGTCTGCATTGTACAAGAAACTAATTATTTTAAAACAAACAGAAGGAATAATTACTGAAATAATTATGTCTTTGTTGCTCAGGAGCACCACAAATTGTAAAGGGATGTCAAGGTGATGGATAGGATAGAATGCCATGCAACCAGCATTCTCACACATCTGATGGCTAGCGTGATGATTAATTTCATATGTCAACTTGGCTAGACCATGGTGCCCAATTGTTTAGTAAAACCCTAGTCTAGTTGCTGTTATGAAGTAGTTATTTGTGATTAAATCTGTTAGCCTTAAGTAAAGTAGATTACCTTTCATAATGTGGATGGGTCTCAACTGAAGGTGTTAAAAGCAAAAAGAGAGTTTCTCTAAGCTCTGGTAGCATAGTGGTTACGAATTGGGCTGCAAACTGCAAGGTCAGCAGTTCGAAACTACCCGCTGTTCCGGGGGAGAAAGATGAGGGTTTCTGCTCCCGTAAAGATTTACAGCCTTGGAAACCCTGTACAGGGTCACTATGAGTCGGAATCAACTCCACGGCACACAGCCACCACCACCATAATCTATCTACGGACTACAAATAGACATTTTGCAAGAACTCATTTAGTCTTCACTCTTTCTTTTTCCTGAACTACAGATTTTAGGATGCAAGACTGAAGGAGTCTCCAGCTTATCACTTGACCTGTACAATTTACACATGTCACCTTCCCACAATCCTGTGAGCCAGTTTCTTAAAGTAAATCAAGTTCTCTTTCTCTTTTCTAGTTGCAATTGGTTGATTTCAACTTGAGGGGATTTCATGTGTGTCAGAATAGAACTGTACTCCATATGATTTTATTGGCTGATTTTTCAGAAATATATCATCAAGTCTTTAATCTACTTTGATCTCTAGCCTTTATTTTACCCACTTAGTACATTAACCATTTGTACGAACTATATGTGTATATGTACCACTGTTTCTGTTTCTCTAGAGGATCCCAAGACAGCTACCTTTCTATTTTGATCATCTATAAATTCAAGAAGCTGTCAAAATCTTCATGATTATCCTTGTTGGAAAATATTTTGTGTGTGAGTTGATATACTCCCCCACTTGTATTTCCTTCAGTATTTTACTGTCATAAACCTAAAATTAAGGACATTATCTGTACCAATATTATTATCACTCTACAAGTGGAATTGGAGTCCTGATGTGGTCCTCTAGGATAAGCACCAGACCTCAAGGTCAGTTTGAACCGGAAGGTCGGCAACTCAAACTCACCAGCCTCTCCTTGGAAATCCTATGCAGGGTCGCTATGAGTCAGAACTGACTCCATGGCATTTCACAACAACAAGGGGAA
>NW_006408545.1:903345-915914 GCF_000296735.1 Chrysochloris asiatica
TGGGAATGCACGCTCTGATTGGTAACCACGTTCGTCACAGATAAGGGGAAGTGAGGGAAAAACAACAATGAAACTGTGAGCTAAGCCCTACAACATGCAATAGATGCCTGTGAACCCTGGTGGAGACCTGGTTGGCCAGCAGTGTTGGAAGACCTGGAGACTCTTGGGTCCAGAGTCAATGACATAGCCACACAGGACTAGAATGGAGAGAGAAGTGTCCAGCTGATAAGAAAAAAGGGCATATGAATAAGAATGCCCACACTTGCAGATAATGTCTACTTGACCTGGCTTCAATGGCTGGATGATCAGAGCTCAGCTAGAAGAAGAAAGAAGAGGGAATAAAAGAGTAATCTGATACAATTTGATGAACTTGACCTACAATTATGGATTTGTTGTTGTTAGATGCCATCAAGTTGGTACCGACCCATAGCGACTTTATGCATAGCAGAACAAAACACTGCTCAATCCTGGGCCAACCTCACTATTGTGCCATGCTTGAGTCCATCAATGCTGCCACTTGGCCAATTCATCTCATTGTGGGTCTTCTTCTTTTTCTTTGACCCTTCACCTTACCAAACATGATACCTTCTCCAGTCACTGGTCCCTCCTGACAATATGTCCGAAGTATGAGAGACCAAGTTTGGTGATGTTGGCCTCCAAGGAGCTCTCTGGATGAACTTCTTCCAAAACAGATCTATTGGTTCTTTTGGCTGCCCATGGCACTTACAATATTGTCCTCCAACACCATAACTCAAAAGCATCAGTTCTTCTATGGACTTCTTTATTCACTGTCCAGCTTTCGCATGCATATGAAGTTATTGAAAATACTATGGCTTGGGTCAGACGTACCTTAGTCCTCAAGTTGACATCTTTCCTCTTCAACACTTTTAAAAGCTCTTGTGCAGCAGATTTGCCTAATGCAATACGTCATTTGATTTCTTGACTGCTGCTTCCATGAGTGCTGATAGTTGATCCAAGAAGAATGAAATCCTTGACAATTTCAATCTTTTCTCTGTTGATGAGAATGTTGTTTATTGGTCCATTGGTGAAGAGTTTTATTTTCTTTACATTGAGATGCAATCCATACCAAAGGCCGTGCTCTTTGATCTTCATCAGTTTTAAGCCCTCTTCACTTTCAGCAAGCAAGCTTGTATCTCTGCATATTGCAGGTTGTTAATGAGACTTCCTCCAATCCTGATGACACATTTTTCTTCATAGAACCCAGCTTCTCAGATTATTTGCTCAGCATACAGGTTGAATAAGTATGGTGAAAGTATACAACCTTGTTGCACATCTTTTTAAATTTTAAACCATTCAGTGTTCACATGTTCTTTTACACCTATGGATGCAGTAGTTCAAAAGAGGGAACCAATCTTTACAGTAAGGATCATTCCCATCTCCTCCATACACAAGGTAGATAGGGAAACTTGGACATTGGCTACCCAAAATTGGGGGTCTACAAAGGCAAGAAGTGACTGGTTTACAAGCTTTCAAGAGGAATCCTGGATCCAGAGGGCATGGAGGAAGGTAGAATCTCCACTGAGTAGTATCCAATCTTTCTTGGCAGGGCTGATGAAAGGAGATGGGGATAGGTCTCTTGTGATACAATAGTGAATACTTGTTATCAGGACTGATTGTGAGGGTTGGAAATGTAAAGGTAGACATTTTGTTGCAAAAGGAGGGGAGTGATTGACTTTGCAGTCTAGGAGTGGAGGTCCCTGTGACCATCAATGGAGAAGAGTGGAGAGCGGCAGTGTACCCAGAGAAGAAGTGACACCAAAGATGGAGGTAGAGTCGATGAAGTGGAGAGATGGAGCAGCTGGGGACTATAGTCCCAGAGAGGGAGAGGGTCTGTGTGCTGAGGACCAGAGGTTAGGCTTGCAGGGTATACCCTTTGGTTGGTTGTTGATGCATGGAGGGGATTGTAACCATGATAATGAAACAATATACGGTAGGATGAATGTAAATAGAATGTTCTACCATGTGAACTATCACATTATTCACAATAAAACATGTAAAAAAGAAAAAAGAGAGAGACACTTGTATTTAGTTAAGAAGACTGGCTTTCTACTAAGTTCAAGTGCAGTTGAAATTGCCATTTTATTTTCAGTTTTAACCCTGGTAAAGACATTCGAGATCTCTGTGTTTTAGTTTTCTCAAGCATAAAATCTTCCTTCTTTGGCTAAACTTCTATACTGTAAGTGGTAAACTAACTCCAATACAATTTAAATGGGCAAAGAAAAAGCACCTTATTTATTCCTACTTCTTAATATAGTAAGAAAAAAATTTTTAGGCCAGTTTAGATAGAAGCTGTTTCATTTTTCGAACTTAGGTAATTATTTAACCTGTATGATTCAAGTTCTTTCAGGATTCAGTCTTCCTTCTGGATTCCTCCCAAGATGACAAGTTTTGGAAGAAAAATTGTCTAATTTTTTATGAGACTAGTTTTTAGTCTTGGAATTCTTCATTATTTCACTGACAACTTCCTCCTGTATGCTTTCCTCTGTCTCTGGAACTCCATATTTTCTAATATTGAGACTCCTGAACTTCTGAGGTGTTTTTTTGTTGCTGGTGCTATTGCTATTGTTAGCTTGCTGGATTTAATCTCTTCTCTTTTTTAACTCTCTCTGTCTGTTTCTCTCTTTCTCTCTCTCATTTGTTCTGTTTCCTGAAGATGCTATCAATATTAGTTTCTAAGCCTTCTGTCATTATATTTTCAATTCTTAAGAGCTTTTTGTCTAATCTGAATATTTCCTTTTCATAAACTACTAGTGTTGTTTTCTAAGTGGTGGCAATATTGTGTTATTTATTTTTCTTCCTTTCAAAGCAAATAAATAATAACATTTGGGGGAAGAAGTATTATTTTTCTGTTTAAGTTGCATTTTTTTCTGTTTCCTTGTTTTGAATCTTTCATATTAAATTACTCCTCAGATGCTGATTATCAGAACTAAAAAAAGTAGAAATTGAAAAGCTGAATATAATATCTAAACACACAAGTGGGACTTCTGGACTTCATCAGCCAGTGTCAAGCAGGGAATCAGAGTCTATATGAGTGTTATTGCTGTTGTTGTTGTTAAGTGGTAATGGGTCAGTTCCAACTCATAGCAACCCTGTATAGGGTTTCCAAGGAGCAGCTGGTGGGTTTGGACCACCAACCTTGTGGCTAGCAGTCCAGTGCTTATCCTACAGCTCCACACCAGGACTCCATAAGTGTTATAGTTTATGGCTTTTATTGTAATCAAATAATTATTGCAGGAGCTAGAAAAGTAAAGGGTTAGAAGGAGGTATTGGTGGATCAGAGGAAAATCTCTAGCCAGTTCTCCTCGAGCAATAACATGTGTGGATAAATCAATTTCTAAGGTAATGTAAAAAGTCAAGCATGCCCAGTCACCAGAGTGGGAATGCAAAGCGGAATGCAGAAGCAGCTAGGGGAGAACTATGACTTCATTGTGATCCCTATAGATTAGCCATCAAGTGTCTGTTGGTGGGTCTGAGGATATTGTTAGTCAGCAAAGCCTACTCAAGGTTTAGCTCAATTGGGAACAAGACTTAAATATCGATTTGAAGTAGGTTCTATGCGGGAACTCAACAGTTACCTATGCATTTTTCAACATCATATTAACTGTGGAACTCTTTAGAGAGTAATTGTGAGCACTGTTTAACTTCCATATCCAAATCTCATTTAAACTTCTTTCTTGACTGCTTCTAACTCAGAACAATATAAAGAAGGGTTCTCTACTTAGTCACCTTAGCATTAACTACTGCATATTGACTGTGATTCTCCTTGTTAGGTGAGCTATTTCTTCTTGGGCTAGTAAAATCCAAGAGAAGACTCTACTAATTTCCTGAAAGAGGTTGAAGATCTGGTTGGCTGTTTGGTTCCTGAAGGGGAAGGAAACAAGAAGGAAGCAAGAAGGAAACAAGAAGGAAGCTCTTAGTCTTGAATATGCAAATATTCACGTAGCTTTGTATTGAATATGTTTGTCCTTTTCTTAACACTGCTTGATGAGCCCTAGTCTGGAGCCGTCTATTTGTATCTTCCCCAGTCTTTAACTAGGTAGGAATTGGAGTTATACCAGTTTCTAGAGGCATCTGAGATGATTTGTTCCTGACTTAATTTTGTAACTAAAATTAGATTCGTTTTTAGCTTCCCCCTCTGTTGGTTTAAGATGAGCCATTTCCTGCTTATCTGTTTGTTTCCTAACTTGGGATTTTTTATTGACGCTATATCTGCATCTATTCTTCATTTGTGTCCCTAAAATCCTTTATTGTCATCTTAATATGGTTTAAACAGGAAACAATAACAGAAGTTTATGTTTAGTATGCCATCTTTGGCTACAAGTTCACACGTTTATTTTATGCTTTAGAAAGTAAAAGATATTGTGATACAGTGAATTATGGCTCTTCTTTAGGATAGAGCACTGAACCATAAAGTCAGTTTGAGCCATAAGGTTGGAGGTTCAAACTCACCAGCTGCTCCTTGGAAACCTTATGCAGGATCACTATGAGTCAAAATCAATATGACAGCACTTAACAAAAACAACCATAATCTTTGTAACTGCCACCAAATGATTGGGTGGGAAGATGTAAATAGTTTGCATAAGACTGACTTATGGATTGTTTAGTTTTGTCACCCGGCTAGGTTGAAAAGATACCATCTCAGAAACAAGACTAGATGGCCACAGGATCATTAAGAAAGAAGAGCCACAAATGGAGCATGAGATTTCTGTGTGAGAAAGCAGTGACAGCGGAGGAAATGTCACAGAGAAATAGCATCAGGTCTCCCAGCCCGTGTAAGAGTAAAGCTGAGTGCCTTTAGATAGGAGGCTTGTATCATTGGGTGCCTTTTGGGCATTTATCAGCAGCATATATACCAATAGTTAATGGTATTTACCTCTACTGGCTATAACTATTGCATTTTTTCCTGTGTTTCCCAGTATCTTCATATTTCCTCTGCTAACCCCCCTCTTGCTAAATACTGCTTGCCCTCTCACAAATGTTAACATGTGTCTACCCTCTATCCCATGAATGATTTACCTCTCTCCAAAACTATCATTGATTGTTTCTTTTATTAAGCAAATCATTTCTAAACTTGCTACAACATTGATCTCATACAATATTTGTCCTTTTGTGATTGACTAGTTTCTCTCAGCGTAATGTCTTCCAAGCTCATCTGTATTGTGGTGTGCTTGGCAGATTCTTTGTCATTCTTCAACATTGCATACAATTCCATTGTGTATATGCACCAAAGCTTTTTTAACCATTCTTCTGGTGAAGGACATTTAGGCTGTCTCTATCTTTTCTGATGTATTTCTTGTAGACAGCATATTGAGAGATCATGCTTTCTTATCCATTCTCCTTTTTCTGTCTCTTGACTGGTGCATTTAAGCCATTTACATTCAGTATAATTATGGATAGGCATGACTTGATTGTTGTTACTTTTCTTTGTGGTTTGTGTGTGTGGTTTTACTGGTTTCTTTGATCTATATAATTTTCTGTGCTGAATTAATTTTATTTGTGGGTTTTCTTTCCATTTTCTTCATTTCTATTGTGTAAACATTTACTAAATCATTCTGGTTTTCCTTTTTTTATTAATTTTGTTTGAGATTACTTTGTAATTTATTAATTTTTTTTCCTATTTAAAACAGTTTGCTTTATCTTGAAATCTATTTGACTTCGTAGCCATTTGGAAGTTCTGTATTTACACTGTTCACTCTTTTTGCTTTGTAGATGATTTCATCATACATTGATGTCTCTGGTTCCGTCTATTCATTCTTGTAGGTTTGTTTTACTTTAAGTACTATATCTGCATTGAGTTCTGGATGGTGTCATCCTATATGTTAATCTCAGATTTTTGTGTGCTGTTGTTGGTTCTTAGTTCAAATAATACCCTTTAGTATTTTTCGTAAAGTTGATCTGGTCATGCAAATTCCTTTCATTTCTGTTTATCAGTAAATGTCTTAATTTTGGCATCATATTTGAGGGACAGCTTTGCTGGGCATATTAGTCTTGGTTACCAATTTTTTTCTTTCAGAGTTTTGTATATGTAATCTCATTGCCTTCTTGTCTGCATGGTTTCTGTTAAGGAATCAGAATTTAGTCTGATGATTTTCCTTTATAGGTAACATTTTGTTTTTCCTAAGCTGCTCTCAGGATTCTTTCCTTATCTTTGGTTTTGGAAAGTTTGATTATGTCTTGATGAT
This sequence comes from Chrysochloris asiatica, assembly GCF_000296735.1. Classification (NCBI taxonomy): domain Eukaryota; kingdom Metazoa; phylum Chordata; class Mammalia; order Afrosoricida; family Chrysochloridae; genus Chrysochloris; species Chrysochloris asiatica. Next base: position 909,549 of record NW_006408545.1, read on the forward strand.
TTTCTTTGGTGATCTATTCTGTTTGGGGTTCATTCAGATTCTTGTATGCTTATCTTTTTGTCTTTCATGATGTTGTTGTTGTTAAGTGCTATTGAGCTGGTTCTGACCCATAGTGCCCTGTATAGGGTTTCCAAAGAGTGGTTGGTGAGCTTGAACCACCAACCTTCTGATTCAAACTGACCTTTCAGTCCAGCATATTAACCCACAGAGCCAAGCCAGGAATCCTTCGTCATGTTGTTGTTGTTAAGTGCCATTGACTTGGTTCCAACCCATAGCGACTCTCTGTATGGTTTCTGAGGAGCAGCTGGTAAGCTTGAACCACTGACCTTGAGGTTTAAACCAACTGTGCAGTCCAGTGCATTAACCCACAGCGCTACACCAGAACTCCTTTCATGATGTTACAGAAGTTTTGTTCCAACAACTCTTTGTCAATTTTCTTAGTGCTTTTTTTATTATCCCTTCCTGTTATGGAATTTTGATCACCTGCAAATTATTTCTCTTCTTGGTATCCCATATAACTTGGGTGTTTTTCCAAAAATTTTTCCCCTTTTTCTTCTAGCATACTAGTATTGAGATATATATATTCAAACTCATAATTCAGGCTTTCTTCCAATTAATTTTTTTCATCTTTTTTCTTGTTCTTCTAGCATACTAGTATTGAGAGATAGACCTTCACTCTCAATAATTAAGGGTTCCATTTCTTTGAAAATACTCCTTTGCCCTTTCAATGTATTGTCCAGTTCTGAAATCTTAGTATTAATCTTCTAGATTTCTAATTTAATATTGTTTCAAAATTTATCTTTATTTTCTCTGTTCTTGTAGCATTTTCCTCAATTCTTCTAAAGTTTTTCTGCATTGAACCTGCTTTCCTTTATATTTTTTTCAATCCTTTGAAGGTACTTAAATATCATACTTTTGAATTCTATTTCAGTTAGTTCCATTACCTTTTCTTCCTCAGAAGTGTTTTCTGGCTTTGTCTAGATCATTTATCTGAGCCACTCTCTCTTGTTTCTTAACAGAAAACAATGGTGTTTTACCTCCAGGGCATTGTGGGGTTGTCATATTTGTATTTAAATGATGATTGTACATTGATTTGATCTTTGGTTTTCACAAACTGTCTCCTGTGGGTGTAGTTAGAGAATGGAAGTGTGCACACTGCTTAACTCTGTCTTTGCACTTCAATTTAGAGTGGGTTAGTCTGGTGTTGACTGCTGTAGATCATTGATCCGGTGATATAGGAGCTGGTATTGACTCTTGTCAGAGTGTTCAGCTATGTCTGGGTTATATGAGCTATATTATTTTCTCCTGTCAGGTGGGAAAGAGATCATGCTCCCACACACACATATGAAAACATAATAGAATAAGCAAACAAGGAACCAAAAATAAAAAGTGAAAATAATAAAGAGAAAAATGAAATAATGACAGGTAGCAGCACCTTCCCAGCCAAATATAATCAAAAGAGGAACAAGGAAATGTAGCTATAGATGAGAAAATAAGAGAAAAATAAAAGGAAGAAATATTAAAAATACTTAAGAATAACTAACAAGATAAAGGAGAATCATGAAAATGGAGCTATGGTGTTGTTGTTGTTAGGTTCTACCGAGTCGATACTGAGTCATAGTGACGTTATGCGCAGCAGAATGAAACACTGCCCGATCCTGGGCCAACCTCACTATTGTTGCCACGCTTGAGCCCATTGATGTTGCCACTTTGCCAATCCATCTTGCTGGGGTTTTCCTCTTTTTCTCTGACACTTTACCCAACCAAACATGATAGCCTTCTCCAGAGATCGGCCCCTCCTGACAATATGTCCAAAGTAGGAAAGGCGAAGTTTGGCCATCCTGGCCTTCAAGGAGCACTCTGGCTGTACTTTTTCCAACACAGATCTGTTGGTTCTGTGGGCAGAACATGGAACTTTCAATATTCTCCTCCAATTCCATAATTCAAAAGCATCAATTCTTCTACGGTCTTCCTTATTCACTGTCCAGCTTTCACATGCATATGAGGTTATGGAAAATACCATGGCTTGGGTCAAGTACACATTAGTTCTCATGCTGACATCTTTGCTCTTCAACACTTTAAAAAGGTCTCATGCAGCAGATTTGCCTAATGCAATACGTCATTTGATTTATTGACTGCTCCTTCCAAGAGTGTTGATAGTTGATCCAAGAAAGAAGTCCTTGACAACTTCAATCTTTTCTTCATTGATGAGAATGTTGTTTATTGATCCAGTGGTGAGGATTTTTGTTTTCTTCACATTGAGATGCAATCCATCCCAAAAGCTGTGCTCTTTGATCTTCATCAGTAAATATTTTAAGTCTTCTTCACTTTAAGCAAGCAAGGTTGTATCATCTGCATATAACAGGTTGTTAATGAATCTTCTTCCAATACTGATGCCACGTTTTCCTTCATATAACCCAACTTCTCGGGTTATTTGCTCAGCATACAGGTTGAATAAGTATGGTGAAAGAATACAACCCTGGTTCACACCTTTCTTAATTTGAAACCATTCAGTGTTCCCATGTTCTGTTCCAACAACAGCCTCTTTCTTAGTCCATGTACAGATGCTCCTCTTGTGCTCCTCATGAACACAATTAAGTGTTCTGGAAATACTCATACTTCACAATGTTGTCCATAGCTTGTCATGATCCACACAATCAAAAGCTTTTGTGTAGTCAATAAAATATAGGTAAAAAACTTCCTGGTATTCTCTGCTTTCAGCCAAGGTCCATCGGACATCAGCAATGATATCCCTCATTCCATAGCTTCTTCTGAATCTGGCTTGAGCCTCTGGAAGTTCTCTGTCAATGCATGCTTGTAGCCCTTTCTGTATTACTTTTAGTAAAACTTTACTCGCATGGAATATCAAAGATATTGTCCGATGATTTCCACTTTCTGTTGGGTCACCTCTCGTTGGGATGGGCACAAATATGGATCTCTTCCAATCAGTCGGCCAGATAGTTGTCTTCTAAATTTCTTGGCAAAGATGAGTGAGTGCCTCCTGTGCCGCCTCACTTTCTTGAAAGATTTCAATTTTTATCCCATCAACTCCAGGTGCCTTGTTCTTTGCCAACTCCTTCAATGCACCTTGGCATTCTTCCTTCAATATCATTGGCTCTTGATCATATGCTACCTCTTGAAATGGTTGAACATCAGCTATTTCTTTTTGGTACAATGACTCTCTGTATTCTTTCCATCTTCTTTTGATGCTTTCTGCATAGAAAGAAATAAAATTAAGATATTATTAAAAACAAAAGCAAAACAAAACAAACCCCACCTAGAAACATCAGGGAGAGGGAGGATGAAAAGGGAAACAAATTAGAGAGTAGTAAAGAAAGATCAAAAGTGGAGGGTGTGGAAGAGGGGAAATGAGAATCAGAAGAAAAAAGGGAAAAACAAAATCAGAGATAGAAAGGATAAAATTCAAGGGAATGGAAAGAGAAGAAGGAGGAGAATGAATAAATGAACAAAACCAATGAAGTAACAAAAGAAAAAGAAATAAAACCAAAACCAGTACAGCCTTTGGCTCCAGAGAGAAGAAAACTCTGGGGGGCTCTGGCAAGCCACAGAGTTCATGAGGTGGATGTGGGAAGGATGTGGCAGTAGAGTTCCTGGCCCCAAATATAGCTCCTATTAATTTGGGTGTTATATATTTTCAGGACACTCAATCTGGAAGTTGTTTGTGTAGGCCCTTGATGGAGCTGGTTTCAGTGTTTATTAGGACAACATTGCAGCTGGGGGCAGGGTGACTGGTTGAAATTCTGGTTTGGTGCTCTGTGGGTTTTGTAGTTCTAGAGCTGAGCTTGCTTGAATTCAGGCACCAGAGTGGCACAGCTGGTCACCTCCTCACAAATGCATGACTTCCAACCATGTGGCTCTGGACTCCTTGATAGCAGAGTGTGCACTGGGGATGGATGAGGGTGGGAGATGGCTACACCTCTGGGTACCTGGGAAGTATGGAGTGAAAGAAAGAATTGTACCTTTCCTGTTGCTTTTGTGAATCTGCTCTGCCAGATCACCTTTTGTTACCAAAGCTGCTTACAAGATGGTAACATTGAGTTTGGCTGGCTGTTCACCAGTGAGTCCTCTTTTCTCCCCATCCTTGCTCAGCTTCTCTTCTCAGAGAACACTCAGTTCACTTCTCTAACCTTTCTTCTGAAGCTCAGGGTTTCAGGATTTTTATCTGTGTCTGTTTCATTTTGTTTCTCATATCTTTGTTGTAAGGGTGTGTGTGGTGCATCTGCCATCTTGCTGTAAGTCTTCCATAGCAATATGTTTTAATGTACCTTCATACAATAGTAATAAAAGTTTGTGACTAACAAACAGATGCTTATTTTCTCATAGTTTAGGAGGCTAGAAGTCTAGATTCAGTATGGCCACTTTAAGGGAGGCTTCTATATCTGTATTCTTAGCTGTGGAAGGTCCTTGTGTTTACTGAATTTATGCTTTCCATGCAACTTGACAAGTTTCCCCCATCTCTGCTTGTTCTTTTGCTTATTTAATCTCCTTTATATCTCAAAAGAGATTAACTAAAAACACACCCTACACTAATCCTGCCTCAATAATATTAAAATACTACCCATTTCCAAGGAGTTTTAAAAGTTCATGGAAAAATTCTATTATCTTTCAATACTATTTTACATGAAAATTAAGAATTTTTGCCAGAACAATTTCTCTTAGAAAGACCAGAATGAGGCTAGTCCCTATGAAGTGGAGGTTAAAGTTGTCCCAAATATCTGACTTTTCCAAAATGCTACACCTCTCCATCATCCATTATATCAACCAGCATTCCTTCAGTATTATTCCTCACATCACAGGGCTTGGCAGTTTGCTGTAGTACCTCACTGATGTTGTTGTTAGATGTCATTAAGTTGGTTCTGATTCACAATGACCCTATGCATAACTTAATGAAATACTGCCTGGTCCTGGGCCTTCCTCATGATTGCTACACTTGAGCTCATTACTGCTGCCACTGTGCCAATCCATCTTGCTGGGGGGTCTTCTTCATTTTCACTGATTCTCCACTTCATTAAGCATAATGTTCTTTTCCAGAGACTAGTACCTCCTGATAATATGTCTGAAGTATGAGAGACGAAATCTGGCTATCTTGTCTTCCAAGGAGCATTCTGACTATAATTCTTCCAACACAAATCTGTTCATTCTTCTGGCAGTCCATGGTACTTTCAATATTCTTCTGTAACATCGCAACTCAAATACATCAATTCTTCTACCACCTTCCTTATTCATTGTCCAACTTTCACATGCATATGAAGCTATTGAAAATACCATGACTTGGGTCATACATACTTTAGTTCTCAAACGAGTATCTTTGCTTAATGTGATACATCATTTGATTTCTTGACTGCTACATCTATGAGTAAAGAGCTCTGGTAGCATAGTGGTTACAAATTGGGCTGCTAATCTCACGGTCAGCAGTTTGAAACTACCAGCTGTTCGAAGGGAGAAAGATGAGGCTTTCTGCTCCTGTAAAGATTTACAGCCTAGGCTGTACAGGGTCGCTATGAGTCAGAACTGACTCCATGACACATATCAACAACAACAACATCTATGAGTATTGTCAAAATTGAAATGGAATGAATAAACATTGATATCTTAGGCATTAGTGAACTGAAATGGACTGGTTTTGGCCATTTTGAACCTGACAACCATAGGGTTTACAATGACAGGAATGACAAATTGAGGAGGAATGGTGTTGCATTCATTGTCCAAAAGGACATATCCAGATCAGTTATGAGGTACAACACTGTCTGTGATAGGATAATATCCAGGCACCTACAGGGAAGTCTAGTTAATACCACTATTATTCAAATTTATGCACTAACCACTAAAGCCAGTACAGATGAAATAGAAGAATTCTATCAACTTCTTCAATCTGAAATTGATCAAACATGTAATCAAGATGTATTGAACCTTCCTGGTGATTGGAATGCAAATGTTGGGAACAAAGAGGAAGGATCAGGAGTTGGAAAATATGGCCTTGGTGATAGAAATGATGCTGGAGATTGCATGACAGAATTCTGAAAAATCAATGCTTTGTTCATTTCAAATACCTTCTTTAGACAGCATAAGAGATGATTATATACATGGACCTCACCAGATGGAATACACAGAAATCAAATTGACACCTTTGGAAAGAGATGATGGAAAAGTGCTATATCATCATTCAAAAGAAGGCCAGCAGCAGATTCTGGAACAGATCATCAATTGCTCATGCACAACTTCAAACTAAAGCTGAAGAAAATGAAAACAAATCCAAAAGAGCCAAAATATGACCTTGAATATATCCCACCTGAATTTAGAAATCATCTGAAGAACAGATTTGATACATTAAACACTAAAGACAGA
>NW_006408545.1:916219-917337 GCF_000296735.1 Chrysochloris asiatica
ATACTGAAGGACGAAATCCAAGGTACATTGAAGGAATTGGCAAAAGCAAGTCACCAGGAATTGATGGAATAAAAATTGAATTAGTGCAAGACAGTGAGGTGGCACAGGAGGCACTCACTCATGTATGCCAAGAAATTTTGAAGACAACTATCTGGCTGACTGATTGGAAGAGGTCAATATTTGTGCCCATTCCAAAGAGAGGTGACCCAACGGAATGTAGAAATCATTGGACAATTTATTTGATATCCCATGTGAGTAACATGTTACTAGAAATACAGAAATGACTGCAAGCATACAATGACAGAACTTCCAGAGGTTCCAGTTGGATTCAGAAGATGCTGTGGAACAGGAATATCATTGCTGATGTCCGACGGATCTTGGCTGAAAGCAAAGAACGTAAGAAAGATGTTTACCTATGCTTTATTGTCTATGCAAAGGCTTTCGATTGTGTGGATCATGACAAGCTATCAACAGCATTGCAAAGTATGGGTACTCTAGAATACTTATTTGTGTTCTTGAGGAATCTGTACATGGGGCAAGAGGCACTTGTTCAAACAGAACATGGGAACACTGAATGTTTTAAAATTAAGAACGGTGTGCGACAAGGTTGTATTCTTCCATCATACTTATTCAACCTGTATGCTGAGTTAATAATCCAAGAAGCTGTGTTATATGAAGAAAAACATGGCATCAGGATTGGAGGAAGACTTATTATTAGCAGCCTGTAATATGCAGATGATACAACCGCTTGCTGAAAGTGAAGAGGAGTTAAAATACTTATGATGAAGATCCGAGACCACAGCCTTTGTTATGGATTTCATCAATGTAAAGAAAACAAAACCCTCACCACTTGACCAATAAACTACAATCTTATCAATGGAGAAAAAATTGAAGTTGTCAAGGACTTCATTCTTCTTGGATCAACCATCAACACTCATGGAAGCAGCATTCAAGAAATCAAGTGGCGTATTTCATTAGGCAAATCTGCTGCACATGACCTTTTTAAAGTGTTGAAGAGCAAAGATGTTAGCTTGAGGACTAAGGTGCGCCTGACCTAAGCCATGGTATTTTCAATAACCTCATATGGTTGTGAAAGCTGGACAGTGAATAAGGAAGAC
>NW_006408545.1:927692-929085 GCF_000296735.1 Chrysochloris asiatica
AATTGATGCCTTTGAATTATGGTGTTAGAGGAGAATATTGAAAGTGCCATGGACTGCCCATAGAACCAATAGATCTGTGTTGGAAGAAGTGCATCCAGAGTGCTCCTTGGAGGCCAGGATAGCCAAATTTCATCTCTCTTAGTTCGGATGTATTGTCTGGAGTCACTGGAGATGGATATCATTTTTTGTAAGGTGGAGGATCAGAGAAAAAGAGGAAGACCCCCAGAGAGCTGGATTGACTGAGTGGCAGCATCAATGGGCTGAAGTGTGGCAACAATAGTGAGGTTGGCCAAGGATTGGGCAGTGTTTCATTGTGTTGTGCATAGGGTTGCTAAGAATAGGTTCTGATTCAATGGCACCTAACAACAAACATCTATGAGTATTCATTATGGATTCAAGCAAAATCAAGTCTTTGACAACTTCAATCTTTTCTGTGTTTATTATAATGTTATGTATTGGTACCATTTTGAGGATTTTTGTTTTCTTTACACTGAGTGCAATCCACACTGAAGGTTGTAACTGGCACTTAATTGGTTTTTATCAGGATGATTCAGCACAAGAACTAGTCTTCTGCACAGCCTCAGTTGAGAAGAGGATGGGAGCTGGAAGAGGATCATAGAGGTGGCATTTTGCCCATATCCGTGGCATTGATGAAAGTGTATTTTTCAAGCTTTTGTGATATCAAAAGGTCAGACTGAAGGCACCTTGGTTATTAAAACCCATGCTAGGTGAGTCAAGTCTTGTCTCAGCCACGTAGTTCTGTGACCCCAGTCTCCTGGTTTTCTAAATTAAGCAGGAAGCTGACAATTTGCTTATCAAGGGAATAGATTAAAACAGGAAGCTCTTGTTTTAACACAGATATCAAAGATGAGGGCTAATTTGTAGACCACACCCTTCAGGAAACTAAAGGTGGTGATTTGACTCACATCCTGTAGTAAGGCTCAAGATACATCACACTAGAACTCTCTTTCTCTCTCTCTGTATAGGGTTTCCAAGGAGCAGCTGGTGAGCTTGAACTGCCAACCTTGCAGTTCAAACGACTTTGCAGTCTGGCACAGTAAGCCACAGCGCCATACTAGGGCTCTCTATATATATATACAGAGAGAGAGAGAGAGAGAGAGTGTGTTGTCAAGTGCTGTCGAGTCAATTCCAACCCATAGTGACCCTGTATAGGGTTTCCAAGGAGCAGCTGGTGAGCTTGAACCACTGACCTTGTAGTTCAAACGACTTTGCAGTCTGACACCTTAGCCCACAATGCCACACCAGGACTCCATATAGTTATATGTTGTTGTTGTTGTCAGGTGTCATCGAGTCGGAACCGACTCATAGTGACCCCATGCACAGCAGAACGAACAATGTCCGATCCTGGGCCAACTTCACTACCGCTGCCACA
>NW_006408545.1:933076-935673 GCF_000296735.1 Chrysochloris asiatica
TGACAGAGTATAAATTTCCCATAGGTTTCTTGCTAGAATCTTTATGGAAGCAGATTACCAGGTCTTTCCCCTGTGGATTGTTTGAGTGGGTTCTAAATTGTCAATCTTTCAGTTAGCAGTTGGGTCTTACTTGATCTCTTAAAGTGGCAATTGTCATCTTTCAGGCATGGCCAATTTCCATCCTAGCCTCTTCACCTCTTTTCAAAATAATCCAATTAATTTAAATCACTAACTATGCCAGATTGTCTCATATGCCCAGCCTTTGTTTGTCCCACTTTGTTCCTTCTTTTTGTTTCTTTCCTCTTTATTTCTGCTGTGTTAAAAGGTGATTCTGGGTTTACACAGCACCTACCCGCTGGTGTGGCGCTGTAGAATAAGCCCTGGACTACAAACCACAAGGTCTGTGGTTCAAACCCTCCAGGTGCTTCTTGGAAATCCTATACAGGGTCACCAGGAGTTGGAATTGGCTCCACTGAATTTAACAACAGCAGCTGCTTTTCTCTAGAATGGTATTTATGCAATCGCCAACTTTTGCTTATTAAGTTTTTATTGGGAATTGTGTGAAGGTTTAACAGTTTTACATTCAACAAATCATAGTATTTTGATTTCATTGATTGCAATCCTCTCAATGTAACCGTTTTTTCTTTGGCGTCTATTAGACTATGAGCGCGCCTTCCCCCCCAGCTCCTAGTAAGAGGTGGTTGCTCAGTAGTTAGCTTCTTTGATCCAAACAGGAAAACAACATAGCAACATTTCATCACTCTTCGCTGAAACTTGTCATGCTACTTTCAGTTTCATTTCTACTATCTTTCTTTTCTTGACTCCTTTCTTTTCGTACTCTGTACAAAAAGACTCACACACACACACATACAACTCAGAGACCGTGAGTCAACCTGAATCTTCCTTCCGGAGCCCGGGAATGTCACCATGTGACATTCTCTCCTATCATGGAAGCCACATCCACAGGCTAACGTCACGCGTAGCTCTGACGTTCTACTACAGGCCCTCCCATCAGAACCTGCTTGGATCTTTCCTAGATTTTTAACATTTTGCCATTAGTCTGGGTGGTTTGGGTTTTCTTGGTACTAGAGACTGAGAACAACGAGCACTAAAGGCGGGGCCGCGCAAATCCCTGTTTTCCCAAAGTGAGGTGACAAATTTTCAGGAACTACGTGCTGGCAGCCAATCACACGCCCATGAGCGCTAGCCGCGGTTTCCCAGGGAACGGCTCTGCACGTTGGCCCGGACTGAGTGGCGGCGCGCCTGCGCGGTGCTTGGCATTTGCCCGGAACCAGAGTAATGGCCGTGGGCTTTTGATTCTGACCCACGATGGCGCATTTCTCCCGCGAAGACGAGACGATGCTGCAGGCAATGCTGAGGCAACTGTTACAGAGCGTGAAGGAGAAAATCACGGGCGCTCCCTCCCTGGAGTGCGCCGAGGAGATCCTGTTACATCTGGAGGAAACGGATGAAAATTTTCACAAGTAAAATAATTTTGATGTCTTAAGCAAACAAATCAGCGGATCCATAAAAGTTAAAATGTATTTAGATAAAGAGAACTATCTTGATTATTGTCGTTAAAATAGCGCTCCAGTTGGAGAGTTCCCAAGGCTTTTGCTTGGTTTTACTGCCACTCTCAACATAATTTTCCACGTTTTCTCTGGGCGACATACAAACTTTAATTGTAAATAACTCATGATCTTTTAAGAATAATTCTAATACTTCCAAAGGAATTCCTGTTATTATACCCAAAAGCGATGAGTTCTCAAAATCCCTGTTCCTTATCTGATTATTTGGGCTGCACCAATTATCCACACAGCACTGAAAGAATTCCTGAAGCAAAAGGGTATTAACTTCTTCAGGAATCTTTTAAGTTCCTCGGAAGGTTTAAGGCACATCCCAAATGTGTAACATATTCCAGGTATGTAAGTGCCATAGAAGAAGTAGAGACTTTCTGCATGTGGGAGCAGAGGCTAGAAATTGAATGAGGGCGGTGCCATTTCAGGAGGATCAGTAAGGATGGGTTTCTCTAGAGACCTGTGTTTGTCTTTTGATTTGGTTCATTTAAATTATACTCTCAGTTTAAAAGTTTATCTCCAGGTGCCTTGCTTCATGATTGTTAGTTGTTGTTGTTACGTGCTATCGAGTCGGTACCGACCCATAGCGACCTTATGTAGTTTTAATTCAGTATTTCCATTTCATTTTGATCTCTCAGAGATAAATATTTGTTTTTGTTATGTTACCTTAACTGACTCCGATGTTCTGAAGGTCTACTTAACTGAATACCTACCTGTTTCATATATTACTATCAGGAGAATCCTTGAACCCTCTGAAGTTTTGAAGTTTGTGCTTATGTATATTTTTATGGGAGAGCATTTATCATTTTATCAGATTCTCGAGTTTTAGAAAGATTGGGAGGAATTCTTGTTAATGTAGAATTTCTTATTTTAATATTTCTAGTTATATTTCCATAAATTTCTAGTTTAATCGCTTCATTTGGGAGAAAGATGAGGCTTTCTGCTCTTGTAAAGATTTTTAACCTTGGGAACTCTGTACAGGGTCACCGAGTTGGAACCAATTAGAGATTGCTGTTGCTT
>NW_006408545.1:936783-939937 GCF_000296735.1 Chrysochloris asiatica
ACTCCTAACCACTAGCTGTGTCAGTATAAAATTCTTTCTCAAGTTAAATTTGGATTGTTGTGGTTATTCTCAGTAGTCTAATGATTCTTGTAATAACTAATTTACTCTTTTTCAACAGTTCATTAGGTAGATTAATGCTTGCTGATTAACATGTGTAGTTGATATTTATTGCTTACTAAGGAGATTTATTACGGAAGTTGTGAAGATGGTGCAGGATCAGAGAGTGTTTCGTTTTGCTGTATTTAGTGTTGCTTTGAGTTGGAACCAACTTGTAGGCACCTAAGAACAACAAGGAAGAGATTTAAGAAGTCCTGGTGCCTTAAATGCTAAACCCTAGGCTGATTGATAACCAAAAGGTTGGTAATTTGAACCCACTGACATCTTTGCAATGGTGGAGAAGGTGAGTGGATGGGGGGGCGAGGAACCTTGGCTATCTGCTTCCCTAAAAGGTTACACCTGGGAAACCCTATGGGCCAGTTCTGCTCTGTCCTACGAGGTTGCTGTGACTCGGAATCGACTTGGAGGCATACAGCAACAAAAGATAGACTTGTAGCCTGGCCTCCCAAATCCAGCCATTTAAATTTTCTTACAAAATTAAAAATATAAATTCTTAACATGTTCACCTCACTGGGCTGAGATCTATGTCTAAGGAGATTTTTAAATCACAATTTTATTTTACTATGAACTTTTTGTCTGTGAATTGAGTGGAGTTTTATACAGCAGATAAGTCTTCCATTCAATGATTCATCTTGCGTCATTGCATTGCAGTCCCCACAATGGAATATTGCTAATCTTACCTCCTCCTTATGTTTCGTGTTTCCATTCTTCCTTCTGAACATTGTCATTGGGTAAATGCTGTCTGTATGATCTCAAAGGGTTGATTAGTCTAAGGTGTGAGCACCTTTCTACTGTTCTTGTTCCCTAATAGACCTGCGGTTGTTTGACTGAAAACTGAGCTAGGAGGGTATAGGGGATGAGCTCATTTCCAGTCCTAAAGGGTAATTAAGGGCCATAGTCTCTGGGGTTCCACTAGTCTCTATCCTACCAGTAAGCCAGGTATTTTTTATGATTTTGAGTTTTGTTTCATATTCTCCCATTTTCTCCAGCACTTTATAATATGATCCCTTTCAGATTAGTTGGTAGTAACCACCACCACCAGTAGGTAGGAACCGTCTAGTTCTTCTGTCCATTAGTTCAACGGACTAATTGTTTCCATACTTCCTGAATTTCTATCAGTCTTTTTTTCTCCAGATAAGAAGAAAACAATAGTTGGGCCTTAAATAACCACTCACTAGCTTTAAAGACTCCAACTGTTAAGTCAAGTAGGATGTACAACATTGTCATTGTGGATTATGTTATACTAGTTGACCTAGGTGTCCTCTAAGACAATGGTCCTTAGTCTCCAGGCCCAGCAATCCACTCCCTCAGGGTTTGGTCTTAGCTAAGAACTTTGACCCCTGTATGTGTACCATCACATTTTTGTTGTTGTTAGGTACCATCCAGTCAGTACCGATTCATAGAGACCTTGTACACAGAAGAACAAAACACTGCCCTGTTCTGTGCCATGTTCATAATTATTCCTTTGTTTGAGTCCATTGCTCTTGCCACTGTGCCAAATAATCTCATTGTGAATCTTCCTCTTTTTTTCCAACCCTCAGCTTTACCAAGCATGATGTCCTCCATGGACTGGGTCTCTCCTTATAAGATGTCCAAACTATGAGAGATTCCTGTCTGTCTATCCTGTCTTCTAAGAAGCATTCTGGCTGTACTTCCTCAAACACAGATTTGTTTGTTCCTTTGATAGCCCATGGTACTTTTAATATTCTCCTCCAACACCATAACTCAAATGCATCAATTCTTCTACAGCCTTCCTCATTCATTGTCCAACTTTCACATACATATGAGGCTATTGAAAATACTGTGTTTTGGGTCAGGTGCACCTTTGTCCTTAAACTGACATCTTTGCTCATCAACACTTTAAAAAGGTCTTGTGCAGCAGATTTGCCTAATGTAATATGTAATTGGATTTCTTGACTCCTGCTTCAATGAGTGAATACATATCTATTTGCAGCAAAGGTAAAGGTACAAATATCCTGTCAAACTTATATATATTCATGGGTACACTCCTGGCATGCCGCTATAGAGTCAGCACTGGACCACAAGGTCAGCAGTTCAAACCCACTAGCTGCTCCTTGGAAACCCTATACAGGGGTTTTAATCTTCTTATAAATTATCTTCTTATAATTTCGCAATCTTAGAGTTGGGTGGTATCTTAAAGATCATTTAGTTCAGTTTCTCATATATCCATTTCTCTGTCTTTTTTCTGGCCTTAACTCTCCTTGAATACTTAATATTCTTAAGTCCCTTGGATATTTTGCTTTCCAAAGTGGTTTTCATATTTCAGAGCTGTCTACTTTCCCATCTTCAGAATTAGAACATTAGTTCAGTAAATAAATCTGGTGTCTTATCATTAGGAAGAAAATAATCTTAAACAGATTTGTTAGGGAAAACTGATATCTCTAGGCTATTAGCATTTCTGTATGAGGATAATTGTTAAGACAATTGAGTCCATGAATGGCAGAATTTCAGGTAGAAAAAAAAAAAAGAAATGGGGGAAAAACTTTAGTCATTTGGAGGAAAAACAGCCTCAGCAGAACAGCCTTATTGGAGATTTGCCTCATTTGACAGCTGCCTTAATATCTGTCTCTTTTCTATAACGTCTTATGTTTTTCTAGTTATAACTCTACACATTCTTTTGAGAGTCCATCTCCTCCCATTTTCTTTAAAAGGGTAGCAATGATTTGAAGCCTGTGGGAGGAGAGAGAGGCAGGGAAGAGAACATTGCTTTCATTGCCTATGTATGTGGTATGTAATTTTTTTACCCTCAAATTGATTCTCAGGGACTCCATAAAACAATCCCAACACTAATTTTTACCCTGGTATAAACTAGATATACCAGGGTAAAAACTTTAAAAATATATATTCTAGAATCACTACAAATGAATGAAAATTTCCTTAGGGGTGAGATGGAGTGAAGGTGCAATGGAGAGACTAGTTAGAGGGTTTTGGTGTTTTTAAAAAACACTCCCTGCAGGATTCTAATGTACAACCAGGGTTCAGAACTTGCACTTATTTGAGGTTTACTTAGAATTGT